>NC_061102.1:47984178-47994178 GCF_015104395.2 Macrobrachium nipponense | reverse complement strand
TTGCGTGATGGTTATTGATGGTTTCGGCTAGAGCCGCTTTCTGCTGCGGAATACAAATGACATTGGATTCCTTTGTGTACCTGAGCTATTTTTGTGTGGTTTGTGAGAATCCCCGTCGTTATTTGATTAGTTCTGTCCTAATGAGATTATTTATACTAAACCTTATTTTGCTTGCTTCGTTGCCGTCACGCATCGGCTTAATTTAGAACCTTGGCTTATTAGTATTGCTTAGAAAATACAGATCCAAAAATCGGATAGATATATTTAAGGATACTATTTCCTGTGATTCAGGCAGTTCAAGCGCTGCTCGTATTCGATTTTAGAGACAGCCTTCGATGTAAAATAGTCGAATCGAAAACGATTAAAAGCTGTATAGAAGTGTTGTAGTCACAAGCGCTTTTTGTGAAATATTTTTGACCCAGTGAAGTACATTTTCCTCTTGCATATTGCAGTTATTTTCTTCTTCTTCTTCTTCTTCTTCTTCTTCTTCTTCTTCTTCTTCTTCTTCTTCGTTCATTTAAACCAAATCAAAAATTACTCCCTTGAAATTGATCACACTTTTGCATTAAATTATTTTTCCCGTGTATATGCTATTACCTTATTGTTATCCACGTAAATATTGCATGCTGCTTGCTATAGTTTTTTCTTTCATTGGTCCTGGTATTGCCCAAAATTTGTGCTAAACTTTATTCCCATCCTTCAATGCGTGTGTATCTCACTGCACTACAACTTCCTTGTACATGAAATGATTTAGTTTCCCTATAAGTTTTCCCGTTTTAAAGGTATATCAACCAAGTATTAATGAAAGGACATTTTATTTTCATACTGAAGTAGTAGATTGTTGATTACATTATTTGATAATCTCTTATTATACTGAAATGATTGTCAGCGGAGATATCTGTACATATCGAGACAGCTTTGGTTAAATATAGATTATTGCCAATAGTTCACAGATTGGAGCATTATTTGTAAAGAGAGAGAGAGAGAGAGAGAGAGACCAGAATAGTTTTTTGTAAACAATTGAAAGTTTGGATTGAGTGAACTCAAAGTTCATACGTTTATCAAATGGATTTTTCCCTTTAGTGCGGCCTTGTCTTTTTTTTTTTTTTTTTTTTTTTTGTTAAAACCATGTTGTTGTAGGATTGGTGTTAAGAAATCCGGATGTAATGAAAGTTGCAGTGTTTCATTTGTTTTTGTTTTTGTTGTTTTATCCCCGTGGCATTCAGCTTAGCCGTAGTACGGCATAAATTGGAAAGAATGGACAAGCCTTGACATCCAGAATCATCTCGCTATAGATTGAGTTTTTTTTTTTTTTTTTTTCACTTGTAATTTTTTCTTTTGTTTAACTTTTTTCTAAACTTGGGATTATCAGTATCGTGGTATTATTGTTGAGTGTGTGAATTCACATTATTAGAAAAGGAGATTGTTATTGATGTGCATTATAGTCTTTTGATGAAATTAAACAGGATGAAAAGTTCATATATATATATTATATATATATATATATATATATATATATATATATATATATATAATATATATATGTATATATGTATGTATATATATAATGTATAATGTATAATATAACATAATATATATATAATCAATGAGGAGGAGGACATAAAGTATTGTCTTTATTACATGTTCGAGGGCTGTACAAGAGATAACATAAATATCAAGAAGGCTATGAATTTAGAATTTTAAAAATGAAAGTTGCTCAATGATTAGAAATTTAAAATATCAAAAGTAACAACTATATATATTTATGGTGTGTATGTATGTATATGTGCGTGTGTACGACAAAACGAATGTATGACAAAAGAAACAATAGAATGCTATACCTCTCCCTTCATTCAAGAGTCATTCTCAAAACAAAAACAAAACACAAAATCACAGAGAAAACTCGGTCGTACAATAAACAACTAAGATTAGAGGAACCTGGAGCCCCTTTAGAGCGTATCAAGTTCATTACATCTGAGGAACAGCTGTCGTGGAATAACCCAGGTTGAAGTTTAACCAGGGCGAGGTTAGGCCTTTAAGAAGACTTGAAGATAAGTTCAGTCAAATGTCCTTCGAACATCTGGTACAGAATGGTGTCAACAGTGTTCAGACCTGGACTCTTGAATTTTTATTGTTTGCATTCCTTAGCTGTATTCGTGCAGATTATGTGATGTTTATAGAGAGAGTATTATATTACTACAGGGCTAGTTAATTGTCAGCGATTTTTCAGTGAGGTGTATACAAGGAAGGTCGTATACTTCTTTCCAGCTCTTACTGAATATATAAGTGTAGATTTATTCTAAAACCTACTGCCGTATACTCGTCTGGACCTAATACAATGAATCACTGTTCATACATATGTCCATAAATATAATTTTATAGACAATGTTGCTATTTTTAAGACGAATTCTTATAATCTTTTTTTATGAAAAAAATTTTTTTTATGGAAAGATTAAATTCACAGTGAATATTTTCAACACTGGTAATGCCAACAAAGGGTGTTCTTTGGTATTCTTTCTATCTACCTCTTTTATTTGGCCGCACGAGTAAGGAATGACATATCGCTATGAATTGACATTAATAGTCATTTGAAACTTTTCAGCTTTCTCTCTCTTTCATGTCTTTCCTTTACGGTGCTTTCTCATCTCCACTCTGCTCTGTATGACACAAGAATGGTAAGAAGAGATCCCAAGGGCAATGCAACAGGCCGGTTTAATTATCTAGAATTTTATACCAAAGGGTAACAAAATAGATAAATTAAAAGAAAAAGACGATTTTGAATAAAGAAAGTCATTGAAGAGAGACGGTTAGCGAATGCAAAAAATTCTTAGGATGGCATTAAAATTAAAACTTAAGTTGGGTTAATTTACAGTACATAAAATAATTTGCATTGTATTAGAACAGATCACGTGATAGATTTAAGATTCAAAATACAAGTGTTCAGTTAAGGTCTCTTGCACGACTCTTAAAATGACTAATTATTCTCGAATATAATCCTCCAAATACTGCCTCAGAATAATCACACAGTTGCCAAGCTTATCTATTTATGATCTAGTGCATTTTCCTTGGGCCTCAGCACTTGCCAAATTTATCTATTTATGATCTCTAGCGTTGTCCCAGGCCTCGTTACTCTAAAGTTGGAAGTACAGTTTTAGACACGACATCTGAAATTTAATTTCTCACGTCTCTGATTTTTGCACGTTTGCACTTGAATGTGTACATAAATAATACATCATGCTGTCGATAGGCGCTTGAGGTCCATTTTTTATTTAATCTCGATTAGCATTTGGAGTCAGTATAATAATAATAGTAATAATAATAATAATAATTATATCAGAACAGATAGGGTGATACGTGCCAATAGACCAGACGTGACAATGATTGACAAAATCAGGAAGGAAGTATCACTCATTGATGTCGCAATACACTGGGACACCAGAGTAGAAGAGAAAGAAAGAGAAAAGACTGATAAGTATCAGGACCTGAAAATATAAATAAAAAGAATATGGGATATGTCAGTGGAAATTGTACCCATAATCGTAGGAACACTAGGCACGATCCCAAGAGCCCTGAAAAGGGACCTGGGAAAAACTAGATGCCGAAGTAGCTTCAGGATTCATGCAGAAGAGTGTGCTCATAGAAACACCACACACAGTGAGAAAAGTGATAGACTCGTAAGGATGTAGGATGCAACCCGGAACCCAACACTAAAAACCACCCAGTGGAATAGGATGACTATGGTAGAAATAATAATAATAAATTATTATTATTATTATTATTATTATTATTATTATTATTATTATTATTATTATTATTATTATTATTATTATATTTGGCTCAGAGGAAAAACATCTGGACATTTCAGAATCTTTTAAGAATTGCATAAGTGAATGACAACAAATTCCAACCTTTACTATATGGAAGTTAATCATAGAGTGGAAGCACTATAGTCCTGCTACGAATGGTTGAGATTTTCCTGTTGTATGCGGCGTTGCCAAGTTTCCCATCTTAGCGAAGGAGGCATTTCATCCTAATCCAGAAAGATACACTTTTAGGGTTAATTTCAAGGTTAGAGTTATTCCTGAAAATGGACATATTCGCGCGTTCTGTCCAGCTATTTGTTTATTGCTTACAAATGACTTCGTTTCTAAGTAACTTATGCATGTGTATGCGTGCAAATATATGAATGTAGGTGTTTGCATATATACATATAAGGCAACACACATTAATTATTCATCCATACGCGAGGAAATAGCAACGCCCCTTCAAAAAAAAAATGAATGAGCTGAATCCACCAGATTATCACCCTTTTTCCAGAAAAAGTTTGAATAGCCTTTAAAAAATGCGGCAGAAGCGGTAATCACCTTCGAGTTTCAACCTTTTGTAGCCAAGCATTATGACCTGGAACTAATGTTGGTAATAAATTGAAAGCTTTTTAATTGCAGTTCAACGCGTTTTCTTTTAAGCAACCAACCAATTCAGGTTATAGTTTCAGCTGAAAAAACCCTGATAGTTTCCTAGGAGACTTTTTCAAAATTAATGACTAGTCTGATTTTGCTCTATGAAATTTCGGGATTCCTTTCTTTGAGCAGATACAACCGGTATTGCAACGTTATTATTTATAAAAGGAGGGCAAGGACTGCTCTTTTCTGATCTGTTTCGGCAATATGGGTCTCCCACATCCAGAGATGTAGTTTCAGATCACTGTCAGTCTTGTCTGATTGACGAGTTATGGCCTGTCCACACTAGCGGTCATGCCCGTCGGGCACTTCCAGCTGTTTATAGTTTCTCTCGTTTCTGAAGCAATGTTACCAGATAATCTCATCGTTCTTGCTCCATACTTGGTAGGTCAATATAATAGAACAGATTATGAGAACTATGTTTGCCCGTCGGTCAATATAATGGAACAAGTTATAGGGAACTAAGTCTGCCCATCAGTCAGTGTAAAGGAATAGGTTATGGGAACTCTGTACGCTCGTCGGTAATTATATTGGAACAGGTTATGGGAATAATGTTTGCCCGTCGGGCAGTGCCCGCTAGTGTGGACAGGGCCTTAGTTTTTGAGTGAGTGATCGAACTGGTCGGCAATCACAAAATAAGGGAGGTTAGCCTGCTCGCCTCCAGCAGCTGTTAGTTGTTTCTATAGACCTTGGTATAGATGTTTTGATCTCGAAAGGCTCAATTATGAGGAAGTCGATCGTACCTTGGAAATTTTTAGAGAATAGGGTGATTCTTTGCTCTGCTTTTCGTGCGCTGTTACAACAGCAGTGGTTTTTATGACACTTCCTCGAGGTTTGGTGGGTTCTGATTTGACATGAGGGTAAAGTAGTTTTCTCAGAATTGTCTTTGTCTTCCAGAAACTCGTAACCGAGTGATTTTCCTGTGTTTCTGGCTTTAGAATCATTACCGTCAATATAATTTCTTGTGAATTACAGGTCCACAGGTTCACTTTTGATAAGTAATTACTCCCTCCTTATTCATTTAACCACGCAGTTACTATAATTGGTCCTTTAGTTTTCCCGAGGAACTAACATTTTTCATTTCTGCCTTATTGAGGCCTGTCGCACCCCTCAGCTTTTCCAAGAACCGGCATCTCTCTTAATTAAATATTAAATAATGCCGTGTGACCCTTTTACGTCTAGCGAATGGAAAGGTCTCCCCCTTCGAGTTAAGTGGGATATAACAGTATAATCCTTTTAATTTTCTTAAAAATCAACAGTTTATTCCTTTTAATTTTCCAAAAAATCACCTTAGTGCTCATGTTGACTTCATGTGGAGTGTTTTTAGATACAGGTTAGGCTCCCGGGAAAATAGCAAAGTACCCCTTGACATTGGCTGAAGCGTTTCTATATTATTTTTTTTTATATATAAATTTACTAAGAAATTCGTGACCATTCACCTTTACAGAATATTTTGAAATGCTTATCTTTGATTTATCAACAGATTACCACGTCACCCCTCTAATCAACGAGGGATTACCCAATAACCCCTTCACATTCATCTGTTAGGCATTTCCGTGGTGGCAAAGGGCAGACATCTAGGTGTGAGCATTTGGTTCATTCACTCATCCAGACGGATCGCTTTGTAACTTACTGATGATGATGCTAGGTGTAGCAATGTGACGAACCAGTCGTCCATCATTGGAAGATCGAGCCAAATTAAATGAATAACAGTAGCTTGAGTACTGAGGTACTCGATTCGTTCTGCTGCCTACCAGTCTACCGAGACCTCATACAATAGGTTTGCTGAGAAACCGGAAGGCCTTGCCTTTTTTCTGGGTCAACCCCTCCAAAGTGATTTCTTTTATGTACAAGATTATTTGTATCAGTTAAGAGATCATCACTTATTACCAAGAATGACTGCCATTACCTTATGTATTTGATACAGGCAAATTTAACGAACTATACCCACGTTTGCGTTTCGTATGAATCTACATACAATTGAGTGGTTTATGTGATCTCGAGAGAGTTTAGCAAACTTCTCACGTGAAATAGTATGTGCGTTCATGTAGGAAAAAGTTTCAAAAAGCTTCCTCGAATTTGGTATATATTTCCTTCAGTAATCTGAAAGAAGGTAAACTCTTCAGAGTTTTCATTGTCGTCCTGGAGTGATAATTGCGAAATTCGTTAAATCCATTCTGTCCCATTTTATTTTTTGCGATATGCCATTTTTATTCACCTTCCGAAACAACTAGATAATTAATTCGTTTTATTCGTATGCGTAATTGCCTTGAGAATGAATGAAAATGGCTTGTGGCTGACGCCCTTATTATGCTGCGGAGTCCTAGTCAAAGATTCCAACTTCGTTAGATGGAACGGGAAAGAGGACTTTGGGCAAATACTCTTTATTTGCCGATACTCTATTTGCTGAAGGAAGAGGAAGATCTCACGTCGGACGACGCGATGTCACTCGATCACGAAATGAATTGTGCACGAGAGTGTAGTTGTCTTGAACGTTCTTTGGACGTCGAGTAAAAACGGAAGAAAACAAACCAACTGGCCTCAGGGGCCGAATCTTTAAAGCTAATTGCAATTTTGATGAAGGGGAGAACTTTCAAAGGCCACGACCTCTCAGCCTCCCGGTAAAGAAGGTCGTCCAAGGGGGAATAGCTCTTTTGAGATGCGTTTTCGACTTAGGCAGTAGGAGTGGCAGGAATCCTTTGGAGAAGAAACTAAATTGTATTTACGATTACAGCAGAGAGAGAGAGAGAGAGAGAGAGAGAGAGAGAGAGAGAGAGAGAGAGAGAGAGAGAGATTTATACTGGGTCATCTTGGGTTGTTGGGGATTCTACTCAGAACCTTCAGAGTTTAGAATTTTGTCATTATACTTTCTATGAAGACATTGGATACGAAAGAGAGGGGCTGGGGACTATGAATTCCCAATTTACTCTGGGATCAGCAGGACTTGAGAAAGAACGAGAAATAAAGCACTTAAAAGTTTTGTTGTTAATGGGATTCACTCTTCTTTCTTATGGAGTTCATCTTTCCGCATGACTGAAATCGACCAATAGCTTTATCAGTTTCTATTTTGGGTTCTTCATGTATTGTAGACTGTATAGGTAGTCGAACCAACGAAATTGAAATGTTCAAGTTTTGACTGTGGTCCTGTGTGTGTGTGTGTGTGTGTGTTCGTGCTTATTGGCAATATATATCTAGAACGGAGGGAGAGTACCTCTCTGGAACTGACAGTATATTCGTTTGTTGAACTTTCCGGGATGATTGATGATTGGCTGTTGGGAGATATTGACTCAATGTGGATGTTTTGCAGGTGGGACCGCCATGGCCGGCTAAATATTTTTGGCCTCCTTTCCTTATCGATTATTTTATAACATGAATCCCTTGTTCGAATACCAAGTTTTGACCTTTAAAGTTCAGGATACACAGGAAGGGCTTTTTTTGTCCAGAGGCTATGAGGTTGTAGAAAATGCTTTGTAAACTTTAAACGTAATACTTTGTCTGTGTCACGATTGGTGGAGGTAATCCTTCTCTCTCTCTCTCTCTCTCTCTCTCTCTCTCTCTCTCTCTCTCTCTCTCGAGTTCTCTTTCTTGCGGTGAAGACATTATCTAGATGATCTCGACCTCGTTTAATCCTCTCTTGATTTTGAACTGTGACTTTGAAGTCTAAAATAACTTAACCTGCAACTTTTAGTATTATTGTGATTTCATATATTTGTGGTTATATTAGTGTTGATTCTGAAGTTCATATTTTTGTGATTATTTTAGTATTGATTCTGAAGTTATCTTTGTGGTTATATCAGTATTGATTCTGAAGTTCATATCTTTGTGCTTTTATTAGTATTGATTCTGAAGTTCATTTCTTTGATTCTGAAGCTCATATCTTTGTGCTTTTATTAGTATTGATTCTGAAGTTCATTATTTCTTTGATTCTGAAGTTCATATCTTTGTGGTTATATCAATATTGATTCTCAAGTTCATTTCTTGGTGATTATATTGGTTTTGATTCTGAAGTTCATAGTTTTGTGGTTATATTAGTGTTGATTCTGAAGTTCATATCTTAGTGATTATATCAGTATTGATTCTGAATTTCATATCTTTGTAGTTTATTAGTTTCGATGCTGAAGTTGATATCATTGTGGTTATATAAGTATTGATTCCGAAGGCAGAACAAATTTAAGCTAAAACAAAGATAATAGCACTCAAAACCAAAGCACAAATCCTCTTGTGGCAAAAATACCGCTACCACGCAATCGGATCATAAATCCCATTACGTCTGACCCAAACAAGGATATAAGAACATAACACTGTCCACTTAGGAAAAAAAAATGGAAAAGTTTCTGCACCTGTCCAGATAGGCTATGGAGTTCTCAGCATCAAGTGAACATTGGACAATCATTTCTTTTATCTATTCAATTTTTTTTTTTAATTTTAAGCAGTTACGAAGTCTGAAACATATGCCCAATCGATGTTTCTTTGACAAGACTGTTTGGATAACTTGAAAACCATTTTTAACAAGGTCGTGCTCACTTTAAATGTCGATATGGTACGCGTGTTCTCGAATAAGTATGCTGATTCAATCTTTTTCTTTTTTTATTAGTCCATACAGGAAAAAAGGGAATGAAAACGGGCCTTCGGTGTATTACAATAGTATTGGAAACGTGGGTTTTTGGTAGGTTATTTGGTTATTTTGTACATTATTGCTTCTTTAAAACATTGAGGTTAACTTATTTTATGAGAAGCTATTCGTAATCACCACAGATGTGGTATGAGCTGCCTTTTGCGTTGTTCAATTGTTTCCTTAACTGGTAGAGCGGTAGATTGATAGCAAACCATTGAGTAGTTACAGTGAATTTATGTTTGATACAATAAGTTGCTTTCGACTTACTTTTTGCTACATTTGAAAGGTTCAAATTCTCTTAACAGTCCCAAAACTTGAAGTAAGTCGAATCAGTTTGGGATATTTTATATAATGAAAATGGTTCAGGTATATCTTTAATTTTGCAAGGGTGAAACTTGGGAGTAAAATTCCGTTGTGTTTCATGAATTGACGAACAGAAGAGGGTCATCATCTTCCTCCTGGCAAAACCTCTTAAAAAAGTCTCAAGTGGTCCAGGGGCCTCGCTGCCCCTGAGCCTCTTAAGCAAACAACGGATGGAATACGCGCATACTTCCCCTCTTTCCTTCCTGCCAACGTCTGTCATTCTGGAAGAAGCTTTGACCTTCACCTTCAGAATATGCTGAGTGTTTGCGAACTACTTTCTTTTATTAGGATCCATCTTTGCGCATGTTTTATAAAAGTGCTGTCTGTTCATCCCAGTGACCTCAAAACGTATGATTAGACACTAATATCCATCATTTTTTATATGTTATTTTTTTACCCCTTCTCACCTCCCTGTCCTATCGGGGCTGAACTTTGACTCAAAGGGCACCAGGAGTATCACTTTTATCTCAGCGACCTGAAAAACTATGGATTAGGAACTAATATCTGTAGTTTTTGGTTATTTTTATATGTCACTCCCTTCCTACCCATGCCTCCCGCCCCC
>NC_061102.1:47974178-47979178 GCF_015104395.2 Macrobrachium nipponense | reverse complement strand
ATATTATTTGAAATCTAACTTTTTATTACATACCTGAGTGTAACAGCTAGCCGTTCCTCTGTTGAAATACAGCTTCTTAAGTCTGTATCTTGTTTGCATATGTCTGCTTCTATATGTAATAGTAGTTCACAAAATTTTTCGTAGCTCATACGGAAATATTGGAAGAACTTTATGTTGTCCCATTTTAAATGTGGGAATAATGTTTTATATTCCTCCCTCCCTTGATTGGCATATATTATGTATCCACATAATTTGTCGATTATAATGCAGAACACATGACCTTCTACTACCAACTGGCTGCGTCGGTTCCGTTCTGTGGCTTCTGGCTCAGTGTGCGCGCTGGACGTCGTTTCTGTTCTGTTCTGAGGCTTCGATGGCTTCGGCGGCGGTTCCGTTCGGGCTCAGTGTGCGACAAGCTTTATTCAGCTCAGTGGTCTGGTTAAACTAAAACATACTTAACTTTTAACTAAGGGTTTTTACTAAGGGGAAGTTGTTAAGGTGCACTGTACGTTCGTGTTTTCCCTATTGTAAGTTAGCTTTTGTTCCTGTTTAGTATAAGTAACCCTCCAATATAGCTTTTGTTCCTGTTTAGTATAAGTAACCCTCCACCGTCACGTTTATTTGCTACTGTATGCTAGGTTCTACTAAAGTAACACGCGGTTAGTGTTACAATTTAAGCTTACACCTACTATCAGAATAAGCCAATTTTATTATACAGTATTGTGCTATCTTTTTTTCTACATTATTTTATCCTCTTATTCTCGATTTTTTTCCATCAAGTAAAAATAAGTCGGAGTCTAAGATGGCTCCCCGAAGCATCAGATTGCATTAGCTGGCCCATTACGCTGTTGACGTCAGCCTGATCACCTGATCAAGAAGCAGGAATATGCGTACAACGTAGGGTTTTCCCTGTAGAATGAATAAACTAGTCCGTAATGTAATCTCGTTTGCGTCACACTAATGGCTGGCTTGTCGCAGAGTTGCCATCCTTTCTCTTGGTAGAAAGGATATATTACCTGAGAATTATATTGTTAGGGATGTTAGGGAGCAGTATTTCAATTTCAAGTAGAAGTCAAGCAGCTAAATGTATTTTTAGGTAAATAATATTTTCGAAAACAAGGATTTAAAATGTTCTTGGGTGGAGAAGCGTTTGATATCAGAATTGCCTTAGAAAGTGTATGGTATTCTGTATTTTAACTTGTAAGGGAATGATTGACTGGACATTGATATTAGGACAAGAAGGGTATTTTAGGTGGAAATCAATTAACTAAGCATACAGGTTATATATCTATATATATATATATATATATATATATATATATATATATATATATATATACATATATATTATATATATATGTATATATATATATATATATATATATATATATTTATGTATATTATATATATATATATATATATATATATATATATATATATAATATATATATATAATATATTTATATGTATGTATGAGAAAGCTCTTGGGAAATAGCAATTGATTGAAATTAGTACTCATCTTGTTGGAATTATCATGCATAGGGCGAAAGTTTACGGTAGTTAGGAAATGCATATTTATACGGCATAGGGAAATTTCTTTGTATAGAAATTACAGTCCGAACGAATAAAAAAAGGGACTTAATTTTGTTTGTTCTATTAGGATTATATTCACATTTTATCTGGGTTTTGCTGGAAATGTCATGAGTACACAAACCTCAGATTTACTTTGGAGCGACAAGGTTCAGCTGCGTGCTTGTTTTGCCCGACTACCCTGTTCATTGTTGTTTATTGACTGCGTCTTTATCTGCAAAAACAATGCAGATGAAAGAGAGGCTTTCGTGTATCAATACCTTTTGCCGTGCTTCGTTAAGTCTTGCGAAATAGCATTCTCTGTATCGATGCAGCTATTTGCCATCTCTTTGATTTAACTTCATTCAGTTTCGTAACTTTCTTGTATCTTCCTGGTAGGTTTCATAATGTTTCAGAGCATTTGTCATATTTGGCTATGACAACAAAATACTTGTTTTTATTCTTTATTTTTTCATTTTAGGAAATCTAGTATTCATTTTTATGGCCAGCCTCCTTTAAATCAAAGAAATTAGCATTAAACTGTAATGATTTAAATTTTGTTACATCAGTAATTCAGCGTCTTCAATTATTTTCCCGTTATATTATGATCTTATAACGATTATTGTTTTTGTCGTTTTCGAGTCCTGTTGATGCATTGGTGTGAGATGCGGCATTTCGATGCAAATAGACCATGAATTTTTAAAAATTTGTGCATCGTTACTGGACTCTCTCTCTCTCTCTCTCTCTCTCTCTCTCTCTCTCTCTCTCTCTCTCTGATACTAGCTGACCAACCCGGCTCTGCCTGGGAAAACTCTGAATGACCGATAAACTCTCTCTCTCTCTCTCTCTCTCTCTCTCTCTCTCTCTCTCTCTCTCTCTCATTACCATTTTCACGGTACTCTGTTGGCGTGGAATAGATGGATGCCAATTGCTCTGAATATTTCTGAGATTAAGCTCGCCTAATAAACACGATTATGTATCGATGTGTTGGTGTATTATCGCAGTGATGCTGCCTTATTAAATGGAAGGTGTCATTATTTCACTGTATCTATGAAGGGAAACATCATATTCCCATTGGAATCGTCAAGTGAAGGCTTCGTGATTCGTCGTAGATGATGTCAGTGGAAGCATCTTATTGCCATGAGTAATACGAAGGGAAAAAGCCTCGTAATCATACTGAAGAAAATAAAGACTCGCACATCCTGAAGAATCGCCTCATTCCTGATGGAAATATCAAGGGAAACATCTTGTTTCCAAAGCAAAGAGCATATTTCCGATAGAAAAACATCAAGGAAAACATCATGTGTCCTCAGGATAGGTATATTCAAAAGGAAACTTCTCGGAAGACTTCAACATCCGGGAAAGAGTTCATTTCCGTTGGAAATGTGTTTAGAAAGAAATGATCAAGGTAAATTTCACGTTTCCGCTGGAAACAGCCAAAGAAACACCATCTTTGGGAAGGAAACATCATTCCCTCGGGTTGGTCACAGTCACCTGCCGTCACTGAGGTGGGCTGCTCTTGTCATTTCCGTTATTACGACTGACAGCTGAAACCTAAGAAAGGTTTTGGAATATTAACCGTGAACAGAAAAGGCTGTTTCGATGCCTTTTTAGTTTAATCTTTAATTAGTGATGTCGTTTTCGTTTTTGGGAGATGGGTTCCTCTTGATTTGTAATTGTGCAGGAAATGTGTTTTTAAGTAAAGTAGGCCTCTTAGAAATAAGTTCCCGTCCTTGACAAGAGCCAATATCGAGATTAATTCATTTTAAAATGAATATTGGCAGTTTATATCAACATTTTTGGAGACTTGAGCGAATATGCAAATACTAGATTCCATGTTGATGATGATAGGTTCAAATTGATAACGTCGGTTCCAGTGGCTGACAGTAAATGAGGACTGTGAATTCTAAGAACGCCAAATTTTGAACCATTATTCTCTAACCCCTCCCGCCCCCTACTCCACAAATACCACCCTCACTCGTGCACCCAAGGCGCCCCAACTCCCGGAGTCCTGTCCGGAGTGCGGACCAGTTCGATCTGTGCTTGTCACTTGAAGTGAAGTTTCGAGGAATTGGTTGAAGAGGAGCCACTGACAGGACTTCGTAGTTGGGGAGGGGGGAGGGTGATAGGGCACGCCTTCCCCATAATGATGATGTCACACGAAGCGATTGCAATGGGTCTCTGGTTCTTACTTGAAAAAACTTTTCAGTAAGAACTAGTATTTTAAAAGATTAGTGTAACTGATAAAACTGAAACTGACCCGCATTTTGACATCATTTTTAAAGGAAATGACGTTAATGCTAGCTTGGTAATCATATTTCGGAGTTAAATTACGGTTATCAGCAATTACTGGAATGGAAATGCTGGGTTCAGTGACTAGGGTCTCTCTACTGTCAGTGTGTAGATTTTCTTATTAATTCCGTTTTCCCTTTTCTACTAAGCTTCTGTCTATTAAGAATGGGTCATCTGCTTCCTTTGGTCTCTCTCTCTCTTCTCTCTCTCTCTCTCTCTCTCTCTCTCTCTCTCTCTCTCTATCGCTCTTTCTCTCTCTCCATCTCCCCATATCTCTCTCCGATCTCTTCTCTCTTTGATCTTTTTTTTATCCCTCTTTTTTGCAGTCTTGAAAGGCAATGTTGAATTTCCCTTTCCTTTGGGTTTTGTCGAGGAGAACTGGACCTAATTGTCAGTGTTCCCCAAAATGAGGTTTATTGTACATCAAATAATTAGTAGCCAAATCATTGTTATTTCACATCTTCATTGGTCATAGAAATCCCGAGCTTTTGAGAAGAGCAATGGGACGTCTTTGAATTTTACAAGAAATTTGTGGTTTTTATTTAATCAGCATCGACAAAATTCGTCTCTTCCTGATACAGTCATTGTGAAAGTGTAAATGGAATTAGCTCTTTCTTATTTAGATTTCTTAGATGTTACTGACAATTCAAAATCCTGTAGATCGGTCTCTCTGTCCTACTCTGTGTGTGTGTGTGAGTCTGTGTATACATAGATTGAAAGTAAATGTGATATGCCTGTAGACGAAGAATTCATGTTTTCGTTACTCGGGGAGTAAACCTTCAAACTATTTTGTCGTTATTGTTGTTCTTGTTGGGGGGTAGGAAAAAGCCCGATGGAAAAGCCTAAAAAGCTCTAAAAAAAAAAACAAAGGTATGTCGCGTTGAGTTAAAGATACAGGAATTTTAGGATACGATATTTCTGATGTATTTATTAAAATGAAAATTTTAATAATGAACAATGTGTATGGTAAACAGTACAGAAAAATGATTTCTAATGATGTGTAGCGTATTTATTTTAATTTTCGTTGTTGAAGCAAGGATCTATTTGACCGTAGATTTTAGCAAGACTTGTTAATTTTAAGAGGAACAGTTCATTTGCATGGGTGCAATGATATCGAATGATGAACATGTCAAATTGTG
>NC_061102.1:47939178-47971678 GCF_015104395.2 Macrobrachium nipponense | reverse complement strand
TTTTTTCCTGTTGCTTTCGACAATAACACTTTTCGTTCATAAATGAGAGTCGCCCATATGATTATGCTCTTGGGATCATTCCCTCTAATTGATTTATAGAGATCCTGTTACCTTGCCGGATTCATTTTCACCGTGTTCATGACCCCCTTAATAAAAATGTTTATAATTTCCAACATTCTACTCTTCTAATTAATTTATAAAGACCATGCTACCTTACCTGATTCATTTTCACCCATGGTAAAAGTCTTGCTCATTTCCAACATTCTACTCGCAAACATTTTCAGTCTCTTTAATTAGTCAGTACAATTTTTCTTCATTATCACTTGTGAACTTACGGCACTCCTAAAAGTTAAGTATATCTTAGTTTTACCAGACCACTGAGCTGATTAACAGCTCTCCTATGGCTGGGCCGAAGGATTAGATATTTTTTTACGTGGCTAGGAACCAATTGGTCACCTAGCAACGGGACCTACAGATTATTGTGGGATCCGAACCACACTAAATCGAGAAATGAATTTCTATCACCAGAAATAAATTCCTCTGATTCCGCGTTAGCCGAGCCGGGTTTTGAACTTCGGACCACCGGATTGGCAGCCAAGCGCGAAAACCACTCGTCCAGCGAGGAACTACGGCACTCCTAAGACCACTATATTTCACCAGGGTATAAAGCTGGTTTTTTTGCCGTTTCGCATTACTCCTTTCAAACTCAGATTGAATAGCCACTGAGACATAGGACATCCTGGCCTCAGACCCATTTTTTTTACGAGATTAGTAGCTCGTTCGGCGGCATTGTATATAAGCACATGCTATGCTTCCATTGTAAGAATTCAGCCTCATAAAGATATGTACCTCGCCATGCAACACTCAAAGTGCTCCATATTTCGTCTTTTGTCGTCAGAATTTATTTTAGAAACCTCAAACAGAGAAGTAAATTTGCATCACTGAAGTAAATAACTCACTAAAACCTTCGTTTCCATGAAGATCTTTCTTTCAAATTAACTGTAGTTAATTTTTACATTCTTAATATCATTGTCCTGTTTATTCCCTAAATCTCTGCGACTTGTTCCGGTAACAGGTATATTTTTTTCTCCTGAAATTCTGTGGTGCATTTTAATAGTATTGTCGTGAGTCTTGATACCCTTGGAGGGATGAAGTGCTGCCACGATTAAACCTTCGCTCTTGACTTGCGAAAAGGCCACAAAGATCTTCTCAGAGACGCTTTACTTATTCTTTGGGTACGTTTTTACTCTCATACCAATGCCAGTCCCGCGAGCGCCGTGTTATTAAAAGACCTCATGGGAATGAATGTTGAAAACTTAAACAAAAGACGGCAAATGGCAATGCACTTCAGTATTATTTTCGCATCAAGCATATTATACAGACGCAAGAACGCCTCATAAAAACTCCCCGTATCAAGTTGCGGTACTAAAGTAAAATAGTACCTCCATTTCAGTACATTGACAAGCTTTTGTGATTTCTTATTTACCACTTATGGAGAATATGTTAGATGAATTTTTTTTTTTACTGATTTACAAATTGTTACGAATACTGCATTGTTATTCGTGTCAAGATCCTTTCCTTGCTAATGTACTTTGTATCCTGCGCTTATCATTCAGGCATTATCTACCATATGAAGGGACGTCCTTTATTTTATTTATTTATTTATTTTTAGCGGATTATCTTACAATAGACAGTTTGGCTTCATCCTTCATACCACATGGGGAAAAAAGTTATTTGATACTCAAGTTATCATATAATACACTGTTAAGTAGTATTTCAAACACTGATTTGAAAGCAAAGTTCAGTTCAGATCTTTAGGAAAATATCATCTCATCTTATAAGATGAAAAATCATTTAAGATGCTTCTTAGCAGTTACATTATATTTATATTTGCCAATTCACGAGATCCGGCAACATATTCTCCACCTGGAACTGGGTACTGGAACCTTCCCTGAAAACAGCGGGGCGCCATAACTGAATTAACCTAACCTAACCTAACCTAACCTAGCGGTATGACCAAAAAGAAAAGAAAAAAAAAACAGGGCTGGTGCAATATTAGTATACAATTCGTTAATTTGTAACCAGCCAGGACTGTATAGAGCTGCTCAAGTGACACAAAACATGAAGTGGTGGGATATATCGTAGACTATTGATTTGAACTAACCTAACCTAACGTAGGGCATGACACAAAACCAGGGTTGGTGCAATCCTAGCGTACAATTCGGGTATTGGCATCCAGTCAGGACTGCATAGAACTGATCAAGTGACAGAAAACATGAATTGTTGGGATATATTGGAATCCTGAATACGAACTACTAACACATCTTATATTCAATATATATTCATGATGCTACATGTTATTGTTGTAGTTTTTTTATTTATTTTTTTTTTTAAATTGAAAAAATCTAGGCCGTATCAGATGCATCTTCAATTAAATAATCGTTATCATTTTTATTCGAGCAGGAGCGAGTATTTTAAATCATATTTTTCGATCATTGCCTGGCACGCTAATTCACTGAATTAATTGAAGTCGCAAATATATAATCAAGTCATCTCCTCATAGCCAATTATGATGAGAGTGTGATGCAATTAGGGTGAGGCACTCTAGAGATTATCCTGCAACATTTCCATTGGCCATATACTTGGGGTGCTTCAGGATCATGTAAACTAATGGCAATTTTTGCTTTAAAGTCATATATCGTCCATAGAATCTTTAAGTCAGTGTTTAACTCGTGTTCTCTCTGAGCCGTTTATTGTTGCACAGACGCTCAGCTGAAATACATTTAACGATTTAAATGGAATTCCGTTCTGTATCTTTGAGCTTTGTATTTATAATGTATTAGACCCAACCCCATTACGAGTCATTTGGCTTACTCGATGAGCAAGCCTACAAACTACTTTTGTTGTTGTTGTTGTTGTTGTTGTTGTTGTGGTGTTTCGCATTGGGTCAAAGATACGGGAATTTTACATTTATTAAAATGAAAATGTTAAAAATGAATAATGTGCATGTTAAACAATATAGAAAATTATTTCTAATAAAGTTTAGCGTATTTATTTTAATTTTCGTTGGAGAAACAAGGATCTATTTGATCATAGATTTTAGCACGTTTCAATTTACGTTAAGTTTGGAATATAATGTTGACAACTTACGTGTGAGGGGAAAATGTTGTACGCGTCTTGAGTAAGCTGGAAGTTGGATCACGCCTTCATATATTTTCCGAGGGTATGGCTGATTATCAGAAAATAAGGAATTTTATTTTATTATATGTGAAGCAATTCATCTTATCGTCGCATGAAAGGCTGTAGACAATACGTGCTACTTAATTCTTGGTTGAGTAGTTAGAAATTTTTCAGTTAAAAACACTTCTGATTAGTTTTAATTGCATATTTGTTCCCAATACATTTCACATAAAGTGTAGAAACTTCTCACGCGTCACTCCGCAGATTATATATTATATATTTTGTATATATGGTATATATTATATATAATGTAAATATTTATTATATATTTTGTATATATGATATATATATATAATATATATATATATATATATATTGTAGTATATTATATAGTTTTTTGTCTACCTAACAATGTCTACTTGAATGCTTTCGTAATTCCAAAGCATTATTTAAATATCGTATCCATAGGAAAATTGTCAATAGGTTTTTTTTTCTTCTTCGTCTTCTCTTGAGACCATGTAAGGAAATGACTACGTATATATGCCCCCTGCTTCATATCGGGAACAGGCAATCAAAATGTTATTACGGCTAAGTACTTCAGGTAATAAGACTGCAGGAGACAGCGTTTACTCCCCTCTTGGGTAAGATGTATTAGAACGGTCGTTACATTGATTGCTTACCCCATGTACCCAATATATCCCCTAGTCTTGACACTGTAATGGGGCTTTACCTGGCTCGAAGTATGATCTAGAATTTACTCTTTTGCAGAGGCAGAGAGAGAGAGAGAGAAAATTATAAAATAATGGCCGCACTGAATGGCTATAACTTTGATAATAATGCAAGATATGGGCAACGCCTGTGCATGACATATAATGAGATAGTTTGACAGATTTGTCCCTGCATCTGAGATTTACGGTCAGGCGTTTTCACAAGTAAAATTCATTTCGGTGTCTGAGGTAGCAAGCAATGGCTTGCAGTGGTTTCTCCCATTTTCGTTTTAAGGGGAGAAGCTAGGCAGCTCAAGAATTGCCACTGAAGATGTTTGGCTGCTTCTTAGGTTTCTGTAAATGAAAATTATTGTGCCGGCTTTGTCTGACCGTTCGCCCTCAGATATATATAAAGCTACTGAGGATAGAGGGCTGTAAATTGATATTTTGATCATCCACCCACAAATCATCAAAGATATAACATTGCAACCCTGTAGCCTTATTAGCTTTGAATTTATTTAAAGTTAAAGACAGCCATGTACCGTGTAGCTGGCAGCGCTTTTACTCTACCGCATCATGTGAGCAACTGGAGACCTGCCGGTCATAGTTGATGGTTTGTACCGCATTATACGTTGTACGGAAAACTAGTAATTAAAGATGGAAATATTTTACTGTCACGCTTTCAGTTCAATTTTCAACAAATACGTATAAAGGGGGATAAGGAGCCTTTTGATTAAAGCGATGGAAAAAGGAAATAAGGCCCTGTGATAAAAGTGACAAAATGATACAAAGGACACGAGGTGGAGACTCCTCGCGTGCTGCGCCGAAATGAGAAAGACCCGGAAGTAATTAGTTTCCGGGGGTCCATCAAAGACTCGACCTACCAGGTGGCTGGGTCATAGGCGTATCGAAGACTTCAGGGTCCTGTAACCTGGATGAGTAAATGATTATAAGTAACTTTTGTATATTTTTTTGCTTACTTTGTTGTTGGTGGTGTTGTTCTTGTTGTGGGATAGAAAAGCCTAAAAAGGTCTGAAAAAGGTGATTCTTGTTGAGTTGAAGATACAAGAATTTTATGATAGGATATTTCTGATATATTTATTAGAATGAAAATATAAAACAATCAATACATGTTAAACAATACAGAAAAATGATTTCTAATAAAATATAACATATTCATTATAATTTTCGTTGGCGAACCAACGCTGTATTTGACCGTAGATGTTAGCACGTTTTAATTTACGTTAAGTGAAGAATATAATGTTTACAACTTGGAGGTCGAATCACGCCTTGTTAAGCCGGAACGTAGCCTTTGGACGAATTCCATATTTGAAGTTTGAATATAAGGTTTTTGGTTCGAGTTTGTCATTTTTTGTTATTTACCTGTAATAGTCAGGGCTATGATTTTGTTTGATGTTATTGATGCATTTCTTGTTAATAGCTCCGTTACTTAGAAGTCTCATGACTGTTTTTGCTCCTCCGAGTTTATATATATATATATATATATATATATATATATATATATATATATATATATATATATATATATATATATATATATACAACACACACATATACACACACACACATATACATATATATATATATTATATATATATATATACACACACACACACATATATATATACATAGTATATATATATATTATAATATATATATATATTATATATATATATCACACATATATGTATATGGCATATGTTATATATGATATGTATATATAATATATATTATATATATATATACAGATATATATATATTATATTATATATATATATATTTACTACTAATATATAGATAGATAGAAAGATATTATATATATATATATATATATATATATATATATATAATAATATTAATTATAGTATATTGTATATATATATTAGTATTTAGTATATAGTATATATATACTACTCTGTACACACGCTTTAATTACCGGCTTTAAGACCACGTGCAAGATAAGTATGCCTTCAAGAGTATTGTTGCTCATAAGAGTTTATTTCATTGGTAATCAATTTTAGATTTTCCTTAGGGAAAGTAATTTTGATAAATTCTCTGTCGTATTTGGACATGTAAAGCTTTGTTACTGAAATTAAGAAGACTTTTGAGCTGGACTCTTCAAAGATTGTAGTTCCTTGTTGATAAAATGTTCGGGAGAGAGTTAGTTTCGCTTGTAAATTTATTTATTGAATAGATACACATCTCTTGTGTAGGGAACTACCTCGTCGAGACAGAGAGAGAGAGAGAAGAGAGAGAGAGAGAGAGAGATGGAGATGAGAGAGGAGAGAGATGAGAGCGAGGAGAGAGGAATTGTGATATTTCGTTATTACCAACTTCGAAGATTATGTGCGAGGTAAATGGAGAGAAAATAGTTTGAAATGTAATTTATGTAATTTACACTTGAAAAAATCGTAGTTACCTTTTGTCCTGTCATTGACACTGTCTTAAAAAGTCTAGTACATAATAAGTTGTGATTTGTATCCATTATGATAACCAGATAACAGGGAATTAGAGCGTTTTTAAGGCAACACACACTTTCTCACCTACGAAATCATTCTCTCTCTCTCTCTCTCTCTCTCTCTCTCTCTCTCATTTTACTATTAAAAGCTCGTATGGATACCCAACGATCTCAGAAGATGAAACAAATAAGTAGTAAAGGAACTGACCGAAAAGTCCAGCGTTTCTTGGGTAACATCGCCGAAAAGAACGAGGTAGGAAGAACTCACTCCCCCTCCTCCCCCTACCCCTCCTTTACCCTCCCTCCCCCTCCCTTTCCCCCTCCCTCCCCCTCCCCCTCTCTCTCAGTAGCCATCTTGCTTGGTGAGACGTACCCGCGTGAAGTCAGATTAATCAACAGATAATCACAAGTTTAACATACGACTAGAATTTGAGAAATATCTAGAAGTGTTCGTGAACTATCGGTGATAAGATTAGTGTGAAAATAGTAGGATAAAGCGTCTTCTAAGTTAGTTTAACAAGTGTAATACTATAATCAGAACAAGATGGCAGTAAGTTCCAACTGCGGAAGAGGTGGCGTAATTTGGCGTGTTTAGCAGATTCGCAATACGATGAGGTAGCAGGAAGGGAACTGGCATTTCTCATCTATGAAATCAGCAACAGTCCTAACCAAAAAGATACAAAAGCATTCATAGATATATTAGAAGGATATAATCCTTCAAACTGGAACAAATCTAATGAAAACATCTTGAAAAAAATTGAAGAAGTTCCAAATAAAATATTCCAAGTGGTCAAGAGACTCATAAAGAAAATATACATAAACCAACATATTCCGACAAAGAAATGAATAAGGTGAATCTTGTGAATATCCTAATTGATGCATTAGGAAAAAGAATGCCAAAAGCATGCAAAACTGTGTAAGGTTTGGTTATAGCATAGTCAATCCACAAAACCTAATCAGAAAATGTGCTGCATGCAACATTCCGACCCATCCACAGTGTGCTGAGGTAATACAAGATTTGAGAAAAGATACAAGAATTTTTTGTTCAACATGTCTATCATGGATAGACAATGTTATTAAATCAAGATTGAATGTACAAATAGTTGAGGATGAAGAAGAAGAGGAAGAGGAAGAAGAAGAAGAAAAAGAAGAGGAAAACGGAAGAGAAGTAAACAAAAATGAAATGACAGAAAAAAATAAGGAAAACAAAGAACAAGATAAAAGTATGGATGCAGAGATACTCATTGATACTACATATGAGGCAATAAAGCAGCATACCTACGAAGAAATAAATTACGATATGACAACAGAAAAGCAAATCCCGAAGAGGCTCTACCCAGATCTACACAATGACGGGAAAGAGGAAAAAATAGACAAGAAGACAAAATCTGCAACCTTTTGAAAAGAGGGAATTGCAGATTTGGAGAAAGATGTTACTACAAACATCCTAAGATATGTCAAAACTATGAAATATATGGTAAATGTGCATACTTAGATGGATATGGGGATGATTGCAGAGATCTGCATCCAAAAATATGTAAAAACCTAAAAGAAGGAAAAGGATGTAAGTTCGACAAAAAAATGCAAATATATGCACCCTGTAGCCATGAATCATAATCAAATAAATAACCAACCAAGTAATAAAATCCAAAATAAGAAAGAAACAAATAGAGAGAGAAATCAAGAATATCAGGTAAAAGAGAAAAGCAAACCACCAATGAGATATGCAGAGGTGTCAGCAAAAAATTTCAAAGCATCAGCTCCGAAATTCTACTCAAGAGATAATAACTGTATTTATTATGCAAGAGGATATTGCAGAAACGGAGAAAATTGCAGATTCAGACACAAAATGAATAATTATGATGAAGGAAGATCAAATATTATGGAAAAGTTGGATTTTTTAATGTCAGAATTTGGAAATGAAAAAAAGAACAACATACCAGAACAGGAAAGAGACATGGGAAAATCCTTATTACTACCAGTATTAAATGAAGGAGAAACACGCAAACCATCATAGTGATGAATGTGCAGGGTTTAGTTACGAGTAACTCAAAAAGAAAAATAGAGTACTTAGAAGAACTAACCCAAAATGAAAAGAAAATAGATATAATGAATATAAGTGAAACTGGTATTCCCAAGAGACTGGGAATGATGATCAAATAAAAGGGTTCCAAACTTATAGATCAGATAGAAAAAATAGGAATCAAGGGGGAACCGCAATATATGGGAAAGACAAAAAACAAGGAAAATATATGAGAAATATAGTAACTCAGAATGTGAACTAATAGCGGTAGAATTTGAATCTGAAAAATTGATGAACATAGTAATATATAGACCTCCTAATACTAAAGAGTTTGACTTAATAATTGAAAAATTGGATGTTATATGTAGAAATCACAAGGACTGGACTATTCTCTATCTGGTGACTTCAACTTTCCTTTCGTAGAATGGAAAGAACGAATAGGAGATTGTGGTTGTACTTATACATATAAAAAAGAGAGTAATAGTAGTGCAGAAGATAAGAGGCAATTTGAAAAGCTATTAGATATGCTACTAGAATACAACATTCAACAAATAAATCACCTGCCAACAAGAAAGGAAAATACTTTAGACTAGTATTTGTGAACGAGATGAATTATGTTAAAGAAATAATAGTTTATAATGCGAGTATTTCAGACCATAATGTCATAGAATTAACAGTTCATTCCAAAGCAAGTGAAAATAGAGATAAGCAAGAAATGAAAAAGTGGGAAGGATATGGAAAATACAACTTCTACAGTAAAAATATAAAATGGTCAGAAATTAATGAAGAATTAAACAAAGATTGGGATAACATTTTCGTAAGTGATAACATAAGGGTAAATACGGAGATATTATATAAAATATTGGAGAAAATAATGGAAAAATATATACCGAAGAAGAAAAGTAAACATCATTCATGCATACCAAGAGACAGAAGGATCTTGTTCCAGAAAATCAGAAAGTGGAAAAAAAGGTCTTGCAAAAGAAAAAATGCATGGAAAGTTATAGAACTAAAAAGTAAGATAGAAAATGCAGAACAAAAGATTATACAATCAAAAGAAAATGAAAAACGGGACTTGGAAGAAAAAACCCTATTAAATATCAAGCAAAAACCCCAAACTATTATACTCATATGCGAAGAAGATGAATAAAAGAAGAATAGAAATAGGCCCTCTGAGAATTGAAGGGAGATTAACGAATGAAAAAAAGGAAATTTGCAACATACTGGCAGAACGATATAAGAGAGAATTCACCCCTAGAATATAATGATAGAATATGAAGATAATGATATAGAAGTAAGGGAAAGAAAATAGTGAATATTTAGCTGACATAGAAATTAATGAAGCTGATATTGTGCAGGCAATTAATGAAATTAAAAATGGAGCTGCTGCAGGGCCGGATGGAGTCCCTGCTATTTTGTTAAAGAAAGTAGTTCATTCTATCGCAAAGCAACTTGCAATATTATTAAGACAAAGTGTAGATACAGGCAAGATTTATGATGCACAAACAAATTAGCATATATCACCCCTACTTTCAAAAGTGGATCAAGACTAGAGGCAAGTAATTATAGGCCTGTGAGTCTAACATCACATATTATGAAAGTGTATGAAAGGGTAATGAAGAAAATATTATGAAAACATTTAATAAAAAATAATTTGTTTAATATAGGCAACACTGTTTCGTACCCGGAAAAAGTACACAAACCCAACTGTTAGTCCACCGTGAGAACATATTCAAAAATATGAAAAGCGGAAATGAAACAGATGTGGTTTATCTAGACTTTGCAAAAGCTTTTGACAAAGTAGACCATAATATATTAGCGAAAAAATTGAAAATTACACAATATCGTAGATAAAGTAGGAAGATGGTTAAAAGAATTTTTACAACAACAGAAAAACAGATAGTTATTGCAAACGATGAGAAATCGGATGAAACCAAGGTAATATCCGGTGTGCCACAAAAGGTACGGTGCTAGCTGCAATATTGTTTGTTATTATGATTGAAGGAAACATAGACAGGAACAGTTGTTAAGGATTCGGCGTAGTGAGTAGGAGTTTCGCTGATGACACAAGAATAAGTAGAGAAATTACTTGTGATGAAGATAGGAACGCTCTACAAAGAGACCTTAACAAAGTATATGATTGGGCAGAGGTAAATAGGATAGTATTTAACTCTGATAAATTTGAATCAATAAATTATGGAGACAGAGAAGGAAAGCTATATGCATATAGGGGACCTAATAATGAGACAATCACAAATAAGGAAGCAGTTAAAGACCTTGGTGTGATGATGAATAGGAACATGTTATGCAATGATCAAATAGCAATTCTGTTGGCAAAATGTAAAGCAAAAATGGGAATGTTGTTACGGCACTTCAAAACAAGAAAAGCTGAACACATGATTATGCTTTATAAAACATATGTTCGTAGTCCCACTTGAATATTGCAATATGATATGGTACCCACACTATCAAAAGGATATTGCACAAATAGAGAGTGTACAAAGGTCCTTTCAGCTAAATATAGAATTTAAGGTTAAGGACCTAGACTACTGGGAAAGACTACAATCCTTAAAATTATATAGTCTAGAAAGGAGAAGAGAACGCTACAGTGATAATTCAGGCATGGAAACAGATAGAAGGAATAACAGAAAATATCATGGAACTAAAAATATCAGAAAGAGCAAGCAGAGGTAGATTAATAGTGCCCAAAACTATACCAGGAAAAATAAGGAAAAGCACACAGGACATTAATCCACTACGCACCAGCATCGATAATGCAGCGTCTATTCAATGCGTTGCCAGCTCATCTGAGGAATATATCAGGAGTGAGCGTAGATGTGTTTAAGAATAAGCTCGACAAATATCTAAACTGCATCCCAGACCATCCAAGATTGGAAGATGCAAAATATACCGGAAGATGTACTAGCAACTCTCTGGTAGACATTAGAGGCGCCTCACACTGAGGGACCTGGGGCAACCCGAACGAACTGTAAGGTCTGTAAGGTCTAAGGTCTCCCCCTCCCTTCCCCCCCGTAAAAAAGGTAAGGAAAAAAAGTTATTTGTAGGCCCATACATTTTCATAAGGAGCGCGATAAGAAACTTTTTCCAGGGTAAATGAAATTACGCAGCCCACATAGTATAGGGGCGGTGTCGGTAGGAATTAGGCGGTTTCTGTTCACCCTTATTGGGTGGGAAGGCGAATGGTAGCAGTATAATCATAGTTAATGTATATACGTATAATCTTGGTATGATGTTGTGTTGTGCTTATGATTTACGTAATAACACAGTAGCTTATGATGGTGTAGAAAATATAGTAGCTTGTGATATAAAAATATACTAGTAGATGTCAATAAATGTCTGTCTGTCTGTGTGTTTGTGTATGCTGTAACCATGAAATAATTCTCTCTCTCTCTCTCTCTCTCTCTCTCTCTCTCTCTCTCTCTCTCTCTCTCTCATCAGATCAAGGAGGTTCAACTGTAGAAATATTTAAAGTGACAGTAGAGAGAAATTAATGATAGAAATGTTATTTTGTAAAAGCATTGTTAGCAATTTTTCTTTCCTAAAGATTTTCTTAAAAACGATATTTTTTTGGTGGCATGCCTTTGTCATAGATCATACTACAATTTTTCGAGTGTCAGTGTAAATAGCAGTTTTTTTTTCTAATCATATACCGAGGACTAAAGGTGTAGCAAGGTAATCCCCATATTTGTAAATGTCCTTAGATGCTTGTAACCAAGAAAAATTGATACACTTTCGTTTTGCATGATTTTTACTTTTCTGAAAAGAAAACTATTGTGTCTGCTTTGTCTGTTAGTCCAGACTTTTTTTCTGTCCGCCCTCAAATATTTCAAACTACTACCGCTAGAGGGCTGCAAATTGGTATGTTGATCATCCACCCTCTAATCATCAAACATACCAAATGGCTGCCCTCTAGCCACAGTAGCTTGTATTATATTTAAGGTTAAAGTTAGCTATAGTCGTGCGTCTGGCAACGATATAGGCTAGGGCACTACCTGGCCGTAGTTATAGTTTCGTGGGACTCTGCTCATACAGCACTATACTGAGCCCACCGAAATATAGGTCTATTTTCGGTGGTCTTGGTTACTCGATGTACAGAAACCTCGATTGCGCCAAAGAAATTTCGGTGCAATTTTTACTTGTTATATTTTGCATTTCGGCAAGGATTAAAGCACACAGGAATTCATGCTACTGATTGCATTTTGCATGAAAAGCAATTCATCATGAAAGAGTTTATGACACTTAGCCAAGAAATCACGCAAGCATTGTGTTATCGCATTAAAAGCGAGATTGATACTGATTAACGAAGGTTCGCAGAAAACTGACAAGTGTGGACAGAAACTATTTGAATGTCGATAATGTATTCATGTATTCAGAGGACGTTCGAACACCTAATTCATATATCTCTCCCGGCCGTATAATCCCGATCTGTAATCGAGAACCGAGACCTTCCCTGGAAAAAAGTGGGACGCCATATCTTAAAAACGAACCATAGAATCTTCTTAAAAAATAATCTCATTATGTTTCCCACACCCAAAATACTGCCTAACCTGACCTAACCTATATCTAAGGAATTTGCCTCACTGTCCTCTCCGCTCCTGACTGGTTGCTGCTGACATCACACGTTACAATGTGATTTATAATCTCATCCGAATCTCGGATATCAAGCAACAGCATCCCATGTTATCCCATTCAAATTCACTTTGCCTTTGGAAGTTTACGCATATTCCAATAGTCATATGGAGCCACCCCTGTTAGATAAAACTTATTGTTTGAAATGTACCTACAGTAATATATATGAAATGTGTGTGTGTGTCAGAGAGAGAGAGAGAGAGAGAGAGAGAGAGAGAGAGAGAGAAGAGAGAGGATAAAAAATGCACGTTCAATATTCACACATCACACTCACATAAAGGAGAGCTCTCTCAATAATCCTCTCATACATACCCACGTTGGCTCCAGTAGACAGTCCAGATCCTCTTCTCCTTTCCCCATTTTTTATTATTTATTTATTTATTTTTTGTACACACCCTGTTGCTTCATTGAGCGATTATGTGAGTGGTCTCTTCCGTTGTGTATACTCCAAATCTCCAAAATCAAATACAAAGACGACTTCAGTTCTTCCATCCAACGCATTAATATTATTTGCTCTATCATCCTGGTTTTCAGTTACCCGAATCATCAAACTCTTGCTTACATTACAGTCGCTCTCAGTTTCATCTTATCAAAAGTATTTGAAGACTCTTCCGTCAGTTTTGACCACTTCTCGGCACTTTCGTCAGTCAGTACAAATATCAGTCGTTCCTTCGTAGGTAACATCTAATTTCCGTTCTCGGGTTTCTTGCAGAATTCGTCGTATGTCTTTATTGAACATTTCTCTCTCTCTTGTCCACATACCTTAACACATGCCTTGTAATTGCTCTCAACAGTTCATCTTCTCTCTCTCTCTCTCTCTCTCAGGATGAAAATACGGCTGGTTACGTGAAGCCGATTCTCATTACTTGTTTCATAATGTTATATTACTGTTCCTCTAAAATTTATTAGTGTGTGAAAAATAGAGATTTGAGGAAATGGTGAAAAGTCTAGCCTAGACAGGATGAATTAGTGTGCTTTGAAAAGCACGGTTACTTCGAAAGAAAGGACGGTGATAGGTTTGTGAAAAGACTAGTAAATTATCAACTTAAATTATAGGAATACTTAATGAAAAAAGCTGGAAGTTAGAAAGGATTTGACAGCTTTTATTCAAGAGTTTTAAGGCAAGTATGTCCATAATACTAAAAATTACAAGTAAAAAATGCACCTAAGTTTCTTTGGCTCAATTCAAGTTATCTGTACAGCGTAAAAAAAGGCCAGCGGAAATAGATATGTGTTTCGGTGGTCTCGTTATAATGCCCGTTGGTGGCCTGACCTATATCGTTTCCAGACGTACGATTATGGCTAACTTGAACGTCAAATGAAATAAAAACGACTAAGGCTGAGGCTAGATGGCTGCAATTGTGTGTTTGATTATTGGAGGGTTGCATATACTATGGCTTATTTTATATATATATATATATATATATATATATATATATATATATATATATATATATATATATATATATAGAGAGAGAGAGAGAGAGAGAGAGAGAGAGAGAGAGAGAGAGAGAGAGAGTAGGAGATAACTACGAAGTTGGATACACTATTTAGAATTTTTCGTATAGGATTCTATCCTCTCATGGTTAAGTGTTCAGAAATGTACGTAAATGCTTGTGAAACCAAATACTTCCCAACAGTATAAAGTTTAGTAATGACAAAATTGGAAAAATAAATAAATAAATCGCTAATCCGAAATTCAGCAAAATCGGTCCCCGGAAAGACTCTGTGGTGCGACTGGCATTTTTTTAAAACGGACTCCAGTGTTTCTCCTGACGCAAGTGGTAAAGAGATAAAAGGACGACGTAATAACGCGTGGGTGGCTGTGCGAGAGCCGCTGCTGGGAAAAGGGGGGGGTTGGGGGGGTTGGAGAAGCAGCGAGAGAACTGACCCCCCAAGAGAGCTGGGACGATACCTCTATTGATTTGGGTCGCGTGAATTAGTTTTTTAGTTTCTGCGTCCTACTTGTTGCTCCCATGTTAGTCATGTTATTCAGTCCATGCAGTGGTGTGTGGGGTCTCTCTCTCTCTCTCTCTCTCGTCATTCTACGTCTCGTCTCAACAATGCATCTTCTCGTCCTCTCTCTCCTCAGAAGCAGACGCACGCCTTTCGTGATCTTTGGTGGGTGGTAAATTGGCTCTTCAAAGACCTGTAAGATATATATTTGGTTAGGATTTAGAGAGATTCAGTTGAATGGCTTTTCCTTTTTGAAGTTGTAGCTTTCTTGAGTTATTTGTCATGTCGTTTCTCATCGAATTCACTGTTTAAGAATGAAGGATGGAAAGGCCATGATCACTGGGATCTATTAGGCCATTTAGCGTTGGAAAGGAAATTGATGGTAAAAGGTAGGTTTGAAAGATGTACCAGGAGGAAAAGCTCACTGTGTTGCACTGTGAAATAATTGTGAAGAGAGGGTGGATAACAAGATGAAAGAAAGATATGAATGGAGGAATAGTAAAAGAATCGAATGACAACACGTCAATTCATACCTTTTGCTGATGCGATCATACACAGTAATGAATAGTATTCCCATCATTAAGGAAAATAGAATTATTGCTTATGGTGAGAGAGAGAGAGAGAGAGAGAGAGAGAGAGAGAGAGAGAGAGAGAGAGAGAGAGAGAGAGGTAATTTATCGAATGTCATTCAGTGTTTTCCCGCCCAGCGCCGGGTTGGTCAGCTAAATTTATTTATTTATTGATGTATGTATATATATAAATATGAATATACTGTTTGTTTGTAAGTGCTAACGGCTAAGCACCAGACGTTACCCGAAAATTAACCTGTTTGTAAGAAGAGTGAGAGAGAGAGAGAAATAGAGAGAGAATCATCATCAACACCATCATAGCGACTATACTTTTTTCAAATTTTTCCCCATCGTTTTGCGTCATGATCGTCCCTTAACCACGTCGCAGATTTATCCCACGGTGGTCTGCATCCTCTCTCTCTCTCTCTCTCTCTCTCTCTCTCTCTCTCCATTGACTTGATTCAGCCGCTGCATGACTTCCCTTTCCGTTCTTAATGGTCTCCTGGAGGTTGCTCTTACACCCGTTGTCCAATTACTTGAAGTGTAGCGTTACGTGTTCCTAGTCGCTTGTGTCGTTTGTAGTTTGTCGGTTTTGGATGGGAATCAGTGTGGATTTGAGGGTGGAGAGAGAGAGAGAGAGAGAGAGAGAGAGAGAGAGAGAGAGAGAGAGAGATCGTTGTTTCCAAGAACAGGCTTCGCGAGTATTTGGAGCAAAACGAATATATTCAGAGAAGAAATGAGGAGATGTCTCGGGTCCTTGTAGAGCGAAGAGGATTATATTTGCTTCTGCGGTTCTTTGTTACGAAAGAAGAACCTGTCAAATAAAAGATGTAGAAAATACCTTCGAACTCAAACGAACCGAGAGACAATGAACAAGGCATTTCTGTACATGTATTGAAGAAGAGGTAACCTTAAGAAGAAAGAATAATCAAGGGATACAGAAAGAAGTAACTAACCTTAAGAAAAAAGGAATAATCAAGGGATACAGAAAGAGGTAACTGATCTTTAGAAAAAGGAATAATCAAGGGATACAGAAAGAGGTAACTGATCTTTAGAAAAAGGTTGGGAATATCAGAAAAATAATCAGGGATACTGAAAGAGGTAACTGATCTTTTTTAGAAAAAGAATATCAGATACAGAAATAACTGATCTTTAGAAAAAGGAATAATCAGGGGATACAGAAAGAGGTAACTGATCTTTAGAAAAAGGAATAATCAAGGGATACAGAAAGAGGTAACTGATCTTTAGAAAAGAATAATAAAGGGGAGAAATAACGAGAGGTACAGGGATGATGTAACTGATCTTTAGAAAAAGGAATAATCAAGGGATACAGAAAGAGGTAACTGATCTTTAGAAAAAGGAATAATCAAGGGATACAGAAAGAGGTAACTAATCTTAAGAAAGAGGAATAAAGGAAGAGATAATTAGAATTTAATTGAAGGGACTGATTTGTGAAAATAAGGTAAACTTAATTACCCGAATATGGTAAAAGGCAAAAGTTTGAATTGAGTGACTCACTCATACGTAAGAACCTAAGATTCTCGATACACACTTAAGGAGAAGAAGTCCTTGTGTTAGAGATTCGGCACAAAGGAAAGAAAAACTCGTAAAGAATTCTGGAGGAGGAGGAGGAGAGAGAAAATAATGGCATGGAAAGTTGGAAGGCAGTGTGATCCACTGAAATCTTATTTCAGAATGGAATGGCGTTTAGGTGATGGGAGTTTAAAGGAGGAAAATGAAGCTTGTCGGAAAGGGAGAATGTAAACAAAGGTTATTGAAAAGCTTCAGAAGTTTTTGAGTGGAAGTCGGAGCGTAGAATAATCTTTAAAAGAAAGAAGAAATAAGATCAATAAGAAGTTATTATTAATAATTAATTGCCATTTTGGTTTATATCAGTACAGTCATAAAACGCCCACACGCGTCTATTAAAGGCACAATAGACGGTAATGTGTGTTAAAAAAAAAAGGAAAGGCGAAAAAGCACAATCTTTTAAGAGTAAATGCTAAGAAAAGTAAGATATTACATAGCCGTAAGCATAATAATCTTTTGAAATAAAGTAAATATCCATGTTAAAAGGAAATATACTCATAAATCATGGGCAAAAACTAAATCTCAGTTGAATATTTAGAAAAACACTCAGCAGGAAGGAATACGGAAATAAAGTCAATCAAAGCTGCTGCCGATGGTTCAGATTACATGTGATTCTGGATAGAACCTTGTAGGGCAGGGTTCACAAGATAGAAGTTCACTCTTGACGTGGTTCGGAAGTCATGTAAATTTGTTGGTCCCGTTGCTGAATAACCACTGGTTCCATGCAACGTAAAAACACCATACAAACCAAACAAGGTGATCGTATTAGGGCCCTGTAGCAATGGAAAACCTTCAGATAAGGAACTCCGACGAAAGGTATAAGTATAATTAGGTAATATCTATTTATTCCTCCTGAAATTAACGACAGATACTAGACATATAATTATCCTTTTATTTGATTTCAACCTTTGTAAGATAAAGCACATGTAAATTTTGTTTTGACTGTCTTATAGAATGCAAACATGTTACTGTCACATTAGTTAACAATTTGTTAAATTAATTTAGGGAAAAGATAGTAGAACTTCTTAGCACAGATAAAGCAGTCCTCGACAGTTCCGACAAAAGAGCATTGTACTTGGATAAAAAAAAGTCCACTTGGAAATAGATCTTGTCAGACGGAATTCATATTTTCCAAATTACTTTTCATTTGTTTGAAGCAAATGGGGGTACATTTGAGAAAATGTAAGAATAATTAAAAAACTGACTGTATTTCTGTCAAAGATTTCGCATTCACTCATACGTAGTAGAATCCTGTACAATCTTCGTTTGTAAATAGTCTGCTTTAAAGTAAAAGTTAGTCTGATATTTTAAAAATTCATGTAAAGGGAAATCGTGCTAGCTTGACATATCTTTTGCCAATAGGGTGATTTCCAGGTAAATTTATATATTTATTTATAACGTTAGACCTATTTCTGGTGGTTAGAAATTCATTTCCCGATATAATGTGGTTCGGATCCCACAGTAAGCTGTATGTCCCGTTGCTACGTAACCATTTGGTACCAAGCCACGTAAAAATATCTAATCCTTCGGGCCAGACCTTGGAGAGCTGTTAATCAGCTCAGTGGTCTGGTTAAACTAAGATGTAGTTATCTTATAACATTAGTCGTTTAGAGAACTGCGACTATTTATCCGTGCAATTGCATTTTAATAGAACTATAATTATTAATTTTTTTTTACCCTATCGGAACCCACCACTGTTTGACATTGACCCCAGAGGAGCCCCAGTTTTGGAACCCCTGACTTAGGGGACCATACTCCGAGTAATACGCGGTGTGTGATCCCGTTAGAACAAACTGATAAAAAGTCTCTCTCTCTCTCTCTCTCTCTCTCTCTCTCTCTCTCTCTCTCTCTCTCTCTCTCTCTCTCTCATCAAAGACCTTTACTCTCATTGTCTTGCCTCGATTGCAAAATATGTCAGACTTTTCAGATGAAAGCAGAAAACATTAAGATTCAGGTTTCACGCATCTGGACACCTGATGAGGTGTTCTCAGAGCTTGGCGTTCTCAGAGCCCCAGCGTCACGAGAGACAGAGAAGAGAGAAGCAGTCGTGTAAAGAAAATCAGTTTCGTTACCATGAAATGACTAAAAGATTATATTTTATTTTTGTGTGCTTGTCATTTCGACCATGTCGCTTCTATGTAGATCAGAGATATTGTTAAGAAATGTGAATATGGGTGTTATTACAAGAAGTGTTCCCTTGTGTTTCCGATCAAAATGTCTTTCGTTTGGAATATGTGAAGTATGACCTTGCAGAATAGAAGCTGTTATTTGTGAAAGGAAGAGTCCTTCAGCGTAATGGTGGTCTGACGAGCGTAGTGCAGTTATAGAGTTTTCAAAAGATACATGGCAGTCGGCTAACTTCCTAACATCAAGAGGTAACTGTTGTAAGCAGTGTGTGTTTAAACAAGGAGGAGGGTGTGTAGTACACGTTTTCGTACCGGAAGAGTTATGGGAAAGGTGTGTATGTAAAGAAAATAGCTGTATGCAGACTATAGCTACCCTAAGCCCATCTCTTTACCATGAAAGACCCACCACCGATTGCCAATCCGAACAGAGAGCATTAATTCATCAGTAGACTCCGGGAATTTGAGAATAAGTGATTCGAGTAATGGGTCAGGAACGCTGAATTGACATTGAATTGATTGCTGCCATTTGCGTAAACACATGCTGCTGTGTGAGAATGGGGACGACTCGAATGCAGGATGTTCCGAATTAAGAAATTAATCTGGAAATTAAGAGTGAGAAGTCATTTGGACGCTTTGGACTTGACTGCGCCGGTTGTAATTAAGGGTATTATCTCAGGTATGTTGGATCTGCACGTGGTGATGTCCGTGAGAATAATTACTGTTGTTAAAGTTTCCGTTGTTGTACTAGTAATTATAACAAAAATATTATTATTATTATTATTATTATTATTATTATTCATTATTATTATTATTATTATTATTATTATTATTATTATTATTATTATTATTATTATTATTATTATTATTATTATTATTATTATTAAGACCAAATGCTAATGTTTACTTAAAAATTTCCGTTGTTGTAATAGTAATTAAAAGTATTTTAGAAATAACACAGATAGCTTTCGAAAACTTGCCAAGCCCCTATTACCATTGGAAACTGACCAGTCTCTTAGAAGCTATTTGTACTACACATGTACCTACATATATTCGACGTGGTTCGGAAGTCACGTAAAGCCGTTGGTCCCGTTGCTGAATAACCACTGGTTCCATGCAACGTAAAAGCACCATACAAACAATATTTGTAGGAGGTATTTATTAGTAATGCGTAGGAGCAGAGCTCTTGAATTTACTTTAGGGTTTAGTGTCAAGTTTAGTGAAATGAGCTGATAAGGTAAAAGAAAAGAAAGTCATTAGTTAGCAAGATAGAAACGGTTGCACAATAGTTAATGAAGAGTCTCTGATAAAGTATCATGATAAAGTAACAGAAAATTATTGGCACCTCTATTCATATAACACGTAGGATTGCCAGAAATGAATTATTGTCAGTTATCCAATTCATAATTGTCTTCATTAGGAATTAGGAACCATGCACTTTGGGGAGTCATGTCAAGAGAATTGAGGTTCCTCTTGGCTGTCAGATAGCCTATTAGTCTGTCTTATCCGAAGGGGAAACACTATAGTCTTCTAATAGAATTGAGAATTTGGCCATTGCTGCTCTGGCGCGGTTTAAATTCCTCTCTTACTTACTGTTACACCGAATTATTTTTCCTCTGTCAAGCATGGGCTAAATAAAGGGTATTAGGATACCTCTCCGTTTATCCTTACTGTAAAAGGGTTGTGGGGGGGGGGGTCATGCTCCCCAATTAGTGAAATGATCTTGCCGTCAGTGTCACTAATGCCGTGGCTCGTAAATTTAATGGAGGCTTTGATGCTCCTTGGAAGAGCCGCTTGCTCCTTACCCTGTTTTTTCAGAAGTGCATTTCTGGTTAATATGTAAATGTTTCCTTGTTCGTCTTATTTTTTTTTTTTTTTTTTAAGTTTTCGTTCACCTGTTTAGCATTTTAAATTCTGTGTTCGGGAAGGTTGTTGTGCAAGTAAGTGGCCTTTTGCGCCATGTCAAATATTATGATAATAGGTATACTTTCTCTGCTTATAGTTTGTTTGTTTTAGGGTTAGTGAATGCATTTTAATGGGGCTGTTTTGTAAAGACTGAAGGAAGACGGATGAAGGGATTACAGATGAGTTCCTGTGGTACTTTGGCGAAATAAAAGAAACTTAACTCGGTTGTGCAAGGTATGCCTAGATGAGGGAGGGGGATGAAACAAGAGATATAAGGTTTTATACGCGGATATATTAAGCAGACCTGATCACGTGTGGTTTTAGTGATTATCATGAACCAGTTGTCAAAGAAATTTGAAGGTAAAGGGAAAAACTGTTATGTGACATACACAGAACTAGAAAAAGCTTATGACAGAAATAATAATTATACATTTTTATATATATGATGGTTTAGATGGTAACTTGTTGAGGGCTATAAAAAGATTTAAAACGATAAAAGCACTTGTTAGAGAATATGAAGACAAGATAAAAACTACTATGTCTTAAGACTATTCTCTGTTTTTTTCCATCTGTCCATCCGCCTGTGGTGTTTGCGTATGGTAACACTGCGTCCCGGGCTTTAGATAGTTCCATTCAACGATTATAATAATATCCTATTTCAAATATTAACGGTGTAATTAGCATACAGTAATTTATTAAAACACTTTTCAGTTGCAAATGTACACCCAGATATCCTAAAACTTACACATAGCGTAATTATTTAAAGCCCGGGACGCAGTGTTACCATGCGAAAACACCACAGGCGGATGGACAGATGGAAAAAAACAGAGTATAGTTGAATATCATTCTGGATATAGTGATCCGAGACGTCATCGAAAGGTCAGTAGATATAAGGGTAAACTTTAGGATTAGAAAAGTGACCACGGTGAGTCAGGAGTGACAGATGTCTGCAAACGATAGCGTTCGTTGTTGACAGTAATGAGAGACTGCTGAAACAAGTGACAATGTTAGCAAGAGAAGGATCACATGGCCGAACGTGTCCAGGGGTCTGGTATTGTTCGCAAAAAGTGCCGATGTGATAATTGCTAAAAATAGTGGCAAAATGGAGTGAAACCAGAGTGTGAAAGTCGGATTGAGCTGATAGGCTAATTCTCCTGTAAAGTATGAAAGGTTTTAGTGAGAAATATGGTTTTGTGAAGTATAGTATGCTGTGTACGAAGCTTTCAGAGGGTGAGATATATGAAATTGCAAAGTGATGAAATGGTCAGTAGGGGGAAAAAAAGATGAAACTGTGTGTTTTCAGGTTGTTATAATATATATATAGTATATATATATATATATATATATATATATATATTTTATATATATATATATATTATATATATATATATATATATATATATATACTACATGTAAATATATTTTTTTCTACCACATCACAGTGACATCTTTTGTACACAAACATTTAGCTAGTTTGTGTAATATCCAATTCGCTTTACCTTGGAAATAATAGCGAAAGGGAACAAAAGAAATCTGCTTGATGGGTTGTTGTTAATTTGTGTTTATGTTAAGGGGGAAAGTGTTGGGAAGTTTTCTGCACATGGGGCTCATCCTTAATTCAACTGTTAAACCATGAATTCTGTTCTTTTTCTTCTGGGTCCATTCCTGTCTGGAAATGAGCCCGTTTTCATTTTTGCAAACTCCTCTAACCTCGAATCGTTCCAGAGGATGACCAACTTGCCTTTGAGTTTAGACCCCACTCTTTTTCCTGGTCCCTTTTGGCCTTTTTCCATCCCCCTCTATTCTCATTTCCACACTGGTCCTTATTTTTTTTTTTTTTTTTTTTTTTTTTTTTACTATTCCTTCCTCCCTATTTTCTCATTTCTCTCGGGTCTTTTCCTTCCCTGTTCTTTTTCCCATTTCCGTGTGTGGGATCTTTACCCTTACCCTTTCTCTCATTATTCGCTCTCTGGTGTTCGCTAGAGGAGGCCCTCGATTTTATCCATCTCTCTGGTTTTCGCATCAATAAGAGAACGAACGTTTTATTAAAATCGCTCTTGACAGGTGTGCAGACTTCACACCAGTGTTACTCTCACGCTGAAGAGGCAAATTATCTCAAAAAGAAATGAGCTCACGAGTGATGGATGTCGAGCTATCGACGGAGCCTTGAGGAACCGATGAATTTTTGGGGGCAACGTGACGATGCCTTCCGAGGCTCCTGGGTAGGGACACAAATAGATGCTGCGGATATCATTTTGCTTGACAGGTATTGCCTTCGCCGTCTTTCACTATTTCTCACTCGGGAGCTTTGGGTATAACAAGCCCTTAGCTAGAATGGGAGGGGAGAAAGGAACGCAGGGGAAAGCCCCTTGCTTATTTACTGGCATCGCTTGTATGTCTTGTGCAGGAATATTTTCTCTCATGGTCAGGTAAAGTGTTGGTTTGGATTTGCTGCGCAGTGTGAGTGTATTATTGTCGTTGAATGCTTTAGAACAAGAAGTCTCCCGAGAATAGGAAAGTTACAGGCTTGTTGTGTATTATGTATTTATTTATTTTATTTTATTTTATTACGTAAAAAATGAGTGGATTGACGTTCCTCGTAGAATGCTTTGAATTCATATTTCATATGGAAAAAATGAAAAGTCCGTTTAATTCTGGGGAATGTAATAAATAGCGTAATCTGCAGATGATTCTGTGTAAAATTCGTTTGTAATGTTTTAAGTATAACTATAGTTTACGTGTTTACTTCAGCAGTGTATAGTGTATTGTCAGGGTGTCTGAGTAAGTTGGAAAACGTATAGAATTTATAACACTTTTTGCGCGATGGACTTTACTTACTTGGATCATACTAGGGGATTAAGAAACATGTGGAAATTGCTTTATTTGAGAGAGAGTGAACTTTGAATAGACTCGTGCCCACACAAAGGGCCTCTGTGAAATTCCGCCGTTCGTTTCTTCCTTCTGCTTTCACTTCCACAACACTCAAGTTATTTCCAGTTTCCGTACCATAGTTCGCTATTAAGTATGGTTGAATGTTCCATCTCCTCTGGTAGGGCCAGCTGTGAAACGTTTCAACTATGATTTTTTGTTTTGTTTTTGATATTCTTTTGGGGGTGGTATGGTGGACACTACTAGTTCACTCGTAAGAATTTTGTCCAATTGTTGTTCTATGGGCAGCATGCATACGCACATATGCATTCTACAAGTATATACGCAGAGAGAGAGAGAGAGAGAGAGAGAGAGAGAGAGAGAGAGAGAGAGAGAGAGAATTTCAATTGTAATATTAAGGTAAAGAGGAAGCGCACTGGATGTTTGTTGCCGTTTCATGAATAATAACTGGTCCCACTCGAGAGAGAGAGAGCTATTGGTATCCCGGTCAGAGAAAACTTGGGTGGAAAACGCTCCCTAATAATGAAAAACTAACACAGCTAACCGGAGGAGAGAAAGAGGATATAGGCCACTTGCCTCCCCTCATCAGTGCTGAAGGATTTGCACGAAATATAATGTTTGTAAACGTTATTGGCTGTCATATTTTTGACGTGGGGAGGGAACCACCACGCCTCTCTCTCTCTCTCTCTCTCTCTCTCTCTCTCTCTCTCTCTCTCTCTCTCTCTCTCTCAGATGAGATGGTGCTGATAGTGATTACTTGTAAGTCTTTAGTCCAATTGCTGTCCGTGGTCAGCATCCCTTGCTGAAAAAAAGGTTATGGCGAAGCTAGGAAATTCTTAAACAATTAAAACATCCAATAATAAATAATTTAAAAAAAACTAACTGTTATTAATATATAGTGGCCTCTTTGACCAATTTTGCCCACATTTTTGGTCGTGTACCTTCACTTTTGAAATGTTTCGTTTCAGCGGTTTGTGGCTATTACCAAGTCTGATGATCGGACTTGGAATTCTTTCCCTTCTTCATTATTTTCACGTTACAGGCAGTTTTTGTTTCATAGTCTCAAATATAATTCTTACATATGCAGCGTTTGTAAAGGTTATATCTGCAACCGCAAAACGAGAAACGTTTTTTCGTTCCCAGCGACAGAAGGCAAATCAAGATCTCTTTGAGAACTCTTGAGCAATCTACGTAGACCCTGATGCTGCCAGTCACCTAGAACCCAAGTATTCTCTTTACGTCAACTGTATCTCTTCAGCGCCTCAGTGGTGTGGTCGGTATGATCTTGGCGTGCCATCTCGATGGCCGCGAGTTCGATTCTGGGGCATTCCTCTGAGGGGTGAGAGATGTGTATTTCTGGTGATAGAAGTTCACTCTTGCCGTGGTTCGGAAGTCGCGTAAAGCCGCTGGTCCCGTTGCTGAATAACCACAGTTTCCATGCAACGTTAAAACGCCATACAAACAAACAAACTGTATCTCTTCATCATTCCTTGGAAACGTTCCCAAGGTGAAGAAATTTATGCGATTCCCTAGAAATTTATGTGGCTCTTCGACCTCTCTAAGCGGTCTGCAGAGCAATGAGATGCGCCGAATCTTAGTTTCGTTGCAAGGGTATTAAGTATATCTTAGTTTAACCAGCCCACTGAGCTGATTAAAAGGCCTCCTAGGGCTGGCCCGAAGGATTAGACTTTTATTTACGTGACCAGGAACCAATTGTTTACTTAGCGACGGGACCTACAGCTTACTGTCGGATCCGACCCACGTTATATCGAGAAATGAATTTCTAATCACCAGAAATAAATACCTCTTGTTCTGCGTTAGCGGAGCGGAGAAGCGAACTCAGGCTACCAGGTTGATAGGCTGGTACGCAACCCACTCGTCCAGTGAGGAACTTCGTTGCAAGAGTACGGCAGTTAGAAGTTAGTTGCTGCAGGTCTTGTTTTGAGGGAGAAATTACAGCAATATAATAATTTGTTTACTGTTATTCCGCGGTAATGCGGCCGATTGTGATTTCATTGGAACGTTCAGTGCATCTGTGTATGTAATTAATATGGATGGTGAGAGACTGCCTACCAGTGTTAGTGTATGGAGGAAATATAAGCCCTAAGTAGAAAAGAGGAAGTATAGCTTGAGAGAACAGAGATGACAATGCTGAGGTGGGTCATGGGAATATCGCTGCTCGAGAGATTGGAAAATGATGAAATAAGAAGGGCAGGCTTAGTCAAGATTACAGAGGGGATAAGAGAGTCACGATTGAGATTGTATGGGCATGTGTTGAGGATGGATGACGACGTAGGAGTGAAGAGGGCTTTGTAGGAGGAACCTATTAGAGGAAGAAGATCGAGAGGGAGACAGAGAATGAGATGGCGAGATCAAGCGAAGGAAGATATGGGGAGAAGAGGTTTGGTGGAGGATGATGCCTTTGATAGGAGGCAGTGGAGGAGAAGGCCCAGTCAGGCAACCGACCCCTTAATGTAGGGGTAACGGTGGGAAAGAAGGGAGAGAGACTGCCACATTTCGGGACTCCATTGATGTATGATAACTTGCTTCACCACTTCGACACTTGTAGACCTAGCAGTATGGCATACCAATTGCAACGTCAAGAAGTCAGTTAAGAGGGTAGTTTTAAATCCACTTTTCCAGCTTATTAATGAAAAAAAGGCACTTTGCGAATTAGGAGTTGGATTCAAAAGGAAGTTGACGATAACTTGCAGGCACTGAACAGAAAGACTTATATGAATGACTTGCGGATGAATGATTATTTTGCATATATATTCGTTATAGTCATCTCTGATGTGGCTTGGAATGTTACGATCCGTGAAATGAGAAAGTTATCGACCCCACTTACAGGGATTTGATCGTTTATGCTATTTAGGACCGACAAAATGATCCCACGTCCTAGTCAAAGCATCGTGTCCAAGTGCTTCCCCCTGTTCTCTTAGAGAATTCGCCGATTCTGGAATGCAGTGATTTAAAGACATCCCGTGGGTGATAGTAATGGCAGTGAGCTATATTTGAAGACATTCAGGCTTTTCTTATTTACCTTTCATTGGAACAGACAAAGCAGTTTTGGGCTGGGCATATTCCCTACTCATTTTGATTGCAGTTTAACCTCTCGTCTTACCATTTTGCACACACGTTGTAACCATTCTCATAGGGGGTGAATATACACAGACCGTTGACTTACACCCACCATCCCGGCATTTTACAAGAAATGCCGTAAAGATATTACCTGAATCCAGCAATATAGCTATTTTACTTGACGATTCTTTTACACGTTTCTTGTTCTGGTTATTCCAACAGTTTTGAGATGTTGCAGATCCTCCCATGAGTACGATAATTTCTCTAATTTTTTAGCCTTTTTTTTTTCGAAAGTACAAGGAATCTCTTGATTTTATCAAACTTTCCTTAGGTTAGTTTCGTGTTTTTTTTCTTTTTTGAGCGTATGAGTATTATTAGCTGTTTATGTCAACTTGAAACCCATTCCGCCCATATTTACCTAATTAGCAAATTACATTTCTGATAGCTTATTATGGTTAATTGTAGCAGATACAGGATAATGTATTTACAAGTATATGTAGCGAGGCATTTTTCTGTCCAATTCATATTGATGTATCTGTTTGCCGTCGAGATTTTAATTAACAATAGTGTTTGGCTTTATGTACATCTAGGGAAATTTTACACTACTTGACTTCATTTCCCAGGTTCATAAGATATTTTTGCATCGTGGATTGTACGGTGACTGCGCTTGAATTTGAACTCCGTGGTATTGTGGGTTTTTATGTAACAGAGGCTATTCATCCTTAGTCATTTTCATTTTCGAAAGTGCCATTGATGCTGATCTAAGCGTCCTGGAATGTGTACTTTGAAGGAAAATTGTTAAAAATCAGAGGAACGGGGTGAGGAACGGGAATGCCCTAGGAATCGAGGAGAGAAGGTGCAGGAGGAGAATCAGAGGAACGGGGTGAGGGACGAGAATGCCCTAGGAATCGAGGAGAGAAGGTGCGGGAGGAGAATCCCTAACCTCCCAAGTAAAGGGAGAGAAACAGTTAGATATTGGACGTGGTCGTAATATCCTTCCTGGCGGTATGGAGATCGAAATACCATGTGCAGTAGTTCAGCTTGAAGATGCAGTCAAATTCAAAAGGCCGACTTTTATAATTGGACCTGCCATAATGTAAATAGTTTCTGATGTTCCGGGTTGACTAGAGAATGGGTGTGTAGTGGGATGGTGTCTGCATTTATTATTTATTCTGGAAGGAGAGGAATCATTTCCATCACGCACAGGGAATTGTGGATGATGAGAGGGATGTCCGGATGAGTTCACTTTTGGAGATAGAGCTGTCATCAGCATTATTATGGAACTTAATAAAGCCCATACGCACCGCATTGCCGGTAGATTAATAAATAAAAATGTGTGTCCGCCTTTTTCTCAGTTGGTATCCTTTTTTGAAATATAATCACCCTTACATTTTGCCATTGACTCGTCCTAGGGGCACTCAGGTCGCTAAGGGTTCTGGTTTAAGACTGTGATGAGGAGAAAATTACACTTGGTGACCCTCTCATCAAGTAAAGTGGGCCACTAAAGTTGCTAGTAAATCGAGTCGTGTAAAATATTTTTCGTACCTCATTAGTGATGCACGAAAAATAAGAAACATAAGAACACCGACCCACAAAAAACGTACACAAATCGCTATTGAAACTACAAACATTGCATTTTACAGTAAGGGTAGAATGTTATGCATTTTACAGTAAGGATAGAATGTTATGCCTGTTCAATCTAATTAATAAACGCACAATATTCATTTTAATAATAAAGTCTCGGCTTTCACCCTTAGAAGTGCAAGGACTCCCTTCAGCAAACAACATCCGCGAGAGAAAATCCTTGAGGGAGCCTGCGGTCTTGAGTTGATGTCTCTGTTATTACCGAGGTGGTTGTTAACATGCTGACCAATGCAGTTAGGGGCCTTTTACCTTCCTTTATGCTCTCTCTCTCTGTTGCGGAAGGAATCTTTGCTTGTTTGCTTGCTTGCTTGCGTGCTCAGGCCACCTCTCTTTTGCCCTCGGAACTAGCGCTGAAGTTCGGAAGGGATGGTTATGGTCCTCTTTTCTAAGTATAATTACGTGGCTGATTTTAATACAACTTTAATGAGGAAGTTGATGTTCTGTGTTACAGAGCCATTGGCTTTTGAACTAGACAGATTATGCACGTCCCCTGTCGTTAACATCTGGCACGAGAGAGAGAGAGAGAGAGAGAGAGAGAGAGAGAGAGAGAGAGAGAGAGGGCGTACTCATGCTTAGTCCCGGATGCCATTTGGCTGTTTTCGGAAATACCCGGGCTTTAATTATTATACTCCTTTTTTTTCATAACTCTCTCTTATTCATTCTCGGAAACTTTCGTCTCTGTAAACGCCCAATGGATGCGTCAGGGGCATATAATTAGAATTCATTTAAATCCTGCAGTGAATGCAAATGAGATCGGTAAAGACGCAAATGAGGAAACTTTGGCTGTTATTAATGTTAGTTTTTTTTTTTTCCTCTTCTTATTTCTTTCTCCAGGTAGGTTCTGGATTTGTCGGCTAGGAGGGAGAGAGAGAGAGAGAGAGAGAGGAAGTGGTGCGTCAGCTTCCGGCTGGTTTTCCGGTCAAGTTTTGTTCAAAATACGTTGCCGGAGATATTGGTTTCCATAACTAGACCTTTGGTGGATTTTACAATCTTAAAATCTTTTTGTGTCTGTGTAAAGTTCTCAAGTTATAGGTATGACCTGGTTTTTATTGGTATCTTGCATTTGCATACGTTAGTTTAAAAATCAAGTAATAAACGTTACTTATTTAGTTTTAGAACTCGAAGAATTACGCTCTTGGTTTAGTTTAGCAAATTTCTATATTTCCATTTCTAAATGTTAGTGTTCACTAATATATAATATATACATATATTTATATATATATATATTATATATATAATATATATATATATATATATATATATTACACATACCATACATACAATACATACATACATGAGACTATTTGCATATTACAGTAGAATTACAACAATGGATTTAACTCGTATATTGTATTTGGAAATCATTCTAAATGCACTCTTTTCAAATCACAAACACACACATTCTCACCGTTTTTTTTTAAAAACGAATGACGCTTCAATTCCAGGTTCGTCCTCTCTCTCTTTTTTTTTTTTTTTTTTTTTTTTTTTTTTTTTTTTTTTTTTTTTTTTTTTGTATTTTTTTTTTTTTTTTTTTTTTTTTTTTTTTTTTTTTTTTTCAAACGAATGACGCTTCAATTCCAGGTTCGTCGTCCCCCCTGTCCCCGCCCTTTTTTTTTTCAAATTTTTTTTTTTTTTTTTTTTTTCGTTTTGGGGTTTTTTTTTTTTTTTTGGTTTTTTTTTTTTTTTTTTTTTTTTTTTATTTTTTTTTTTTTTTTTTTTTCAAAACGATGGCGCTTCAACAATTCCAGTTTCGTCCCCCCCCCCCCCCGTTTTTTTTTTTATAGCGAATGTCGCTTCAATTCCCTTAGGTTCAGTCTTTTTTTTTTTTTGTTTTTTTTTTTTTTCTTTTTCAAGCGAATAGCGAATGTCGCTTCAATTCCAGGTTCGGTCGTCCTTTTTTTTTTTTTTTTTTTCAAGCGAATAGCGAATGTCGCTTCAATTCCGGAGGTTCGTCCTTTTTTTTTTTTTTTTTTTTTTTTTTTTTTTTTCCAATTTTGCCAAGCGAATGACGATTCAATTCCAGGTTCGTTCAGTAATTTTGTGGAATTATCATTCGGCTAGATCCTGAGTGATTGCCGAGATCTATACAACAGTCCACCGTGCGCTGATTGTTCTGTTTTGTGATGTATAGCGTTGCATTCAGAGGCTGATTTATGTTGTTTAATTTCATAACACTGAATAATAGATATTTCGTTTTCTAGTTTGCTCTTACGGGTGAAGGATCTCGGTGTTATTTGCTTGTTATGGATGACAAAGCTACATTATTTACATATAAGGGAAACTTGATATTCTTTTTTATGTGTTGTTTATAAATGGTCTCTTCTTAGTGCGATTTTTGTCAGTCTTTGGTCCTTGAAGGACAAATCCTAATTATATTTTCTCCGCCGTTATAAATCACGATGCAAAGGACAAAGAAATGAACTATTGGATGGAGGCTAATGGTCAATCTTACTCGGGAAGAGCAGCTGGAATATTGAAATGCGCTGTGATTTGACAGATTATATCCACGAAGAATTCAGAGATGAATTCCATAGTGAACTGTAGAATGTAGTCAGTTAACTACCCAGCAGAGGGAGAGTCTGGAAATGAAAAGGTGACGCTAATTCGTTATTGTCCAGCAAGTAATTCTGTGATTGAAAATTCCCTCTTCCAGGAAAATGACATCCGTAAATACACTTGGAATTCTCCCGATGACGACACAGAAACCACATACATAACATAGCCATTCGTCGAGAGAGAGAGAGAGAAAGAACACAAAAGGATGTTTGGAGCTGCAGAAGAGCAGATTTCCTCGGCGATCACCAACTGCCAAAAACTTAACAGTGTATCTAGGTTCAATTCACTAAAGCTTTGTAGTTGAATGTGGAAATAAGGAGGAGCAAACCACGAATGAAGGAAGTATGTTGATCAGCTGAAAGAGAAGTAGTGGGATATGAACTAACACTTCAACACTTCATACAGTCCTATAATTCCAGTAAAACCTCTTGTGTTATACGGGCACTAATTGTGAAGATAGAACCTATCTCAAAAGGTTTTATCGATTTGAGGGAATAAGGCTTTAATTAAGAATATATTAGGAGTCGGGTAGGAGGATGGAGCGAGATAAGATACCCTAAGGGAAATGACAAAGTCCCCTAAACTGATGAGAAGACAATGAAAAGGAGCTTGAGATGGCTTCGACATGTCGTCGCATAACAGGTGAGAGAAGGGGTACTTGACAGTATCTTGTTAGGTACAGCTGGCTCCAAAGAGTTAGAGGAGGACCCAGCCAGACAGACAGACACCTTGGATGAGAGCGCTGGAAGCGATGGGGATGGTGATAACTTGAAGGCCAACTAATCATAATTTTAAATCAGATCGAACATTACATCTAAAGTGCAGATAAAGATAGATGATGGGTGTTTTCGAAAGGTACGATCGTTCCTCCATAGTACAGTGAATTTATTTCTGGTTTTAGAAATTAATTTTCCGATGTGGTGGGGATGCCACAATAAGCTGTAGGTCCATTTGCTAGGTAACCAATTAGTTCCTAGCCACGTCAAGACATCTAATCCTTCGGGCCAGCCCTTAGGAGAGCTGTTAATCAGCTCAGTGGTCGGGTAAAACTAAGACATACTTAACAGTGAAGGCGTTGTATGCTCTATTTGTCTTCTGCTGCGTGTGCTTGTAAGGTTGGACCTAGAATTTCTCTCTCTCTCTCTCGC
>NC_061102.1:47919178-47936678 GCF_015104395.2 Macrobrachium nipponense | reverse complement strand
TTGATATCTGAGCATCTGTCGATGCCATGGGAAGACAGGTGAGGTGCTTGGAATGGAATGTATATTCTGAAACCTGCATTTTAGACAATCCATCGTCTTGTGCAGGAGAAGTTGTTCCTTGAAGGTGAGATTCAGGATAACTGATTCTCGCGACATATATTTCAAAGCTAAGGAGGTGATTCTCGAGATCTTTTCCTAAATCACGGACGTCATTGTTAACCTACAGGAAATGTTGTATGTGGAGAGAGAAAAAAAAAGAAAAAAGAAAAAGAAAAGTTGAATGTAAGGCAGGTTTCAAATAAAATTACTTTTTTATGAATATTAAATGACACGGTGACAATTTTGAGCTGGATTTTATACCTAGTAACATTTTTTCCTTTGTGTTCGCGATTCCTGTAATATTTTTAATTGCTTTTCTTTGTTTACTAGGTTCTGTGTATTTTTTCCCCAGTAGGCTTGGAATATATAAGGACTTTAATTACCTGTCCCTTTGACCTTTACATGAGAATAGGCAATATTAAATTTTTTTTAAAATGTATGTTTCTGTCTTGAAGGTTGCATTTAAATCTAATTTTTAGTTTATAGTTCGTAGCATCTGAACAGAAAAGATAAATGTGTTGATAATTAGAAGACTGCGAGAAACGATGCCCGAATAGTTTGGAGTAACTGCGAATGTATTCTTAATTGGCTAGATTTTGCCTGTTTCAGTGCCTTTGTTATAGCAAACTAGGTTGTTTGTTAAAACAGTTGAATTTTGCTGAGAGTTATCATACCACGTAGGCGGCTAGTGCCGTCAGTGGACCTGACGTTGTGCACTGTAGGCATTACTTAAATGTTCTTTGCAGCGTCCTTTCGACCCCTAGCTTCCAACCCCTTTCATTCTTTTTGCTGTACCTCCGTTCATATTCTCTTTCTTCCATCTTTTCTGTCCTCTCCAAACAGGCGACTCATAGTATCACAGAAAGGTTTTGTTTAATTTTTCACCCTTCAAACCTTTTTGTGTCCGTTTCTGTTTCAGCGCTGAATGACTTCATTGGGCCCAGCGCTTTGCCTAAATTTTAAATTCTATTCTATAAGTAATCATCATGGAAAACGTTCATATAACCAAGTGGATTGGCATTCCAAAATGTTAGAATTAAATCCTTTCCTATGTGGGGGAAACTGATGCGGATTGTATAAAGGTGTTTCAGAATGTTGAGAGAGAGAGAGAGAGAGAGAGAGAGAGAGAGAGAGAGAGAGAGAGAGAGAGAGAGAGAGAGTTGTAACAATACATAGCAAGGGGTAATGCTTTCGCGTCTCATTTTTGGGACGAAAATCACAGAATGAATTTTAATCATAGTAACGTCTTGTACGGAAGCAATAACAAACTATGAATGAATTAACTGGACACTGTTTAAGAACGTATCTTGTAGTTGCAGACTGGACTGAATCGATACTAGTTATGTCGTCTTGGAAGCTGGCCTTTTGGAATCTGTTGGAGAAGACGTGGACATTGTTTCTGTGAATGACCAGCTTCATGCATCTTGTATCATCATCCCGACACGAGGGAGAGAGAGAGAGCCTTTACGGTAGCGTCGATGTCATTACAAATGGGCTTATGCTGAGATTAGCGAGGAAAGCAAATTAGGACCGGTTCTAAATTAAAGTTCGATACCATTTTTTTTCCCGATTAGGCTTAGAATTCAGTGCTGTTATACTAATAACAATATTAAGCAACATCCAGAGATGTCTTTTTAATAGATATTATCATCATTATTGCTCAAAAGTCGACGAGATTTTCACACTCAAGTTGTTATGAAGAGAAAGGAACCCATTACGTGAATTCTGTTTCTTTTTTCCTTCATGCTATAATTAGTTGTCACAAATCACCCATTAAGCCGTTGGTCTCGTTGTTGAATAACCACTGGTTCCATGCAACGTAAAAAACACCATACAAACAAACATACCCATTTGCAACAAGAAAAGTATAAATTCCACCGAAGATCATCTCCTTGTCTCACAATCATAAGTACTTGGAGGAAGTATATTTGATTCAATTTTTTCAAAATGTATCGTGTTAGATACATCATGCTCTTCTCAGTGTTCTTCATTGTTTTTCTTATCTTTTGGTGTTTCTTGCAGTTGTCTGAAGAATTTTATTTAAATATGGCATGATTATATGGTGCAAATTTCAAGAATTCTGTAGGATGAATTTTGGGTCAAGTTAGATCCAAGTATTCCAAATTTCCAAGCAAATCATGAAAAGGAGGAAAAGTCCAGTGAGTGACTATCAAGCCCAGTAACTGGTTCTTTTGATCATTCAGTATTCCGGAGGAGTATATTACTGTAAGGAGGCTGATAGTCATATCTCTAATAAGACTTAAAATCACTTCAGGCCCATGAATACCACTTTAAGGAACACCAGAGAAGAAAAGTCGAAGGCCAGTCAAATCATCCTTAACGGCAACTCTTGAAGATCGTTTGGAAAAGCTGTGATTGGGGTCAAGTGCTTAATCACTACCACTTGAGTCACGAAGAGCACGTATAGTCACTCAAATAAGTTCATGGATGTCTCCGGGCATAAAGCTGAATTCCATCCAACCCCTTTCTGGACAACGGGTCTGTATGGTGGCGTAAGACGGGCGCACACCGAAACTTTATACAGCAGAGTTGAACATTTGGCCAGTTTCGCACTCCCCCTAGACACCTGTCATCCAGAAAGGGGTGAAATAGAAATCTCTCTCTCTTAAACACCCGGACATACATGAACTTATGTGAGTGACTGTACAAGAGCTTTAAACAAATCTCGACTCATATCTATTGTCAGTGTTGTGAAGGCGATGACTAGTTAAGCTAAAATGATATTTGCGTGTCCAGTTGTATCGTGTAATTATATTGGCTATCAGAAAACCATTATCAAGTTTCACTATGCATATTTAAGATCTAAATATCAACTTTTCAGAAACCTTAGAGCGCTGGAAGTATGGAGACTGGCTTATAAAATTGTTGCAGTCACAGTGCAGTCTTATAATATGTCTCCCTATTTCGTAGTTCTGTCTGTCTGTCTGTCTGTGTCTGTACTGAACGCATTTCGAAAAGGAAACGAGTAACTTATGATGGATTCTTTTTCAGTATAATATTAAATCCCCACCTCGATCTTTTACACGGCAGCCGTTTAGTCTGAACAGGATTTTGTTAACGACACCTGCCTGAAAAACAAGTTTGGTAATTAATAGCTGCGGATGACAGGTATACCACCAGCGCCTCAGTGGCGTTGTTGGTATGGAATTGGCGTCCCACCTTGGTGGTCGCAGGTTCGAATCGATTCCATTGAGTAGTGAGAGATGTGTTTTTCTGGTGATAGAAGTTCACTCTCGACGTGGTTCGGAAGTCACGTTAAGCCGTTGGTCCCGTTGCTGAATAACCACTGGTTCCTTGCAAAGTAAAAACATCATACAAACAAAAAACAAAAACAAAAGACAGGTATACCACCAGGAAGAAAAAGAAAGTCAGAAAAGGCTTCCACATATAACTTCAAGTTTGTGTTTGTTTGCGCTATGCTATCAGTAACTAATATGGAAAACATTGTAGATGTAATGAAACTGGTAATAGAAAATTTCTAGTTATCGCCGCCAAAGTTGGGTTATTTCTTGTAGTTTTGTTTGGAAGTTATTTTCAGGTTAATCTATAAAATATCTTTTAGCAAATTGGCAGTGATCATCTGGGTGAATGACCAAACCAGAGTTGATCACTAGTCCTGGTTTTGAAAGCGTTTTGGAATAGAACAGGTAGGGCGAATGGGTAAACAAGAAAGAGCTGTGTTGAATAAAGGTTAAATGAAGAAATGGCGACGCAGTTAAGAAAAAGGTGAACTGAAAAGTTAGTATGGGAAAAAAGAAGAGAGGAAGAGGAATAAGTTAACTGGAGTGTAAGAAGACAAGGGGGAATGAGTGAACGAACATGAAGGAGTAAGAGGGCGAGGGAAAATACTGTAAAAGAAGGTCTGAATAAATGAACAGAAGCGAGAAAAAAAACATAAAAGAATGGGGCTTAGGAAAAGTTGGCAATGAATGAAAATCGAGAAGAGAGAGCAAAGGAAACGAGCGAACTGAAGTAGATGATGAATAAAAGATCTGAAGAGGGAAACTAGATAGTACTGAAGTCTGATTGCAGTTGTGTCACATAACAAAATAGTACCCTTTTATTCGGTTCTGGATTTCGGCGTAGCAAGAAGGAAGAGATAAGGACCTGAGATGATGACGTGATTTAGATACGTGGAACGAGGTGGGATAAACCTCTTTGATTGACGTAATACTTTCGATGAGTTATGTGTAGGGTTTCCTAGGGGGCGTTTGTAGGTTTTCACTTATATCTGTGTACGTATGAGGAAGACTGAAGAATATCTGTGTACGTATGCGGAAGACTGAAGAATATTTATATGTACGTATGAGAAAGACTGAAGAATATCTGTGTACGTATGAGGAAGACTGAAGAATATTTATATGTACGTATGAGAAAGACTGAAGTATAGGTATTTATATGTACGTATGAGAAAGACTGAAGAATATCTATGTGTATGAGAAAGACGGAAGAATATCTATGTATGTCTGAGAAAGACGAAAGAATATCTTTATGTAAGTATGAGAAATACTGAAGAATATTTATATGTACGTATGAGAAAGACTGAAGAACATCTATGTATGTATGAGAAAGACGGAAGAATATCTATATGCACGTACGAGAACACTGAAGAATATCTATGTTCTTCTGGAGCTCTTGGGGAATATAAATTTGTTTTCATTCATCCATTACTTTAAAATTCTGTATTTTTACGACGTGTTGGTTTGAGAAGTGTTGACCTGACCTTTTCTTTCTTCTCACAGGTATGGCCGGCGACTTTTTTTCTTACATCTTGGAGACGGCGGTAGTGTGAGTTTCTTGACTTCAGTTCCTGTTTTTATCTTTTCCATTCCTTCATCCCCCCCCCCCCCCCCCCCCCCCCTTATTTTTTCGCGAGAGACCTCGTGTGAACCAGCACGTGTTTTCCAAACTTCCTGGCTCTCTCTCTCTCTCTCTCTCTCTCTCTCTCTCTCTCTCTCTCTCTCTCTCTCTCTCTCCTTTTCTTGGCCGACTTGACCTGGCGTCTCTCCCCCCTTGTATAAACTGAATGAAGAAGGATGGTCTTTTCCCCGGCAGGAAATCTTGTTTTGTCCTTTCCAACGAAATTTTTTTTTTATATTTGAAGTAAAATATTTTAGTTGTTGTTGAGTATTGCTGTATTAGTCTACGCCATATCATTGTTGATAGTGAAAATTGTGATTTGTAGTTATAATATTGGATGATTAATGATAATGTATTATTTAACAGAGTTTTTTTTTTAATTCTCGAATTTGTGATAATGTTCGATTCCTTCAGGAAGTAACACGAAAGTATTTCGCCTTCCTTTTTCTCTTGACAGAATCATTAATTCGACTTGAAATGTTGGACCCTAAATGAATTCTGCCTCTGGCAGATAACTTTCCGCTGGATAATATGGCTTTAAAATGATCCAGTGAATCATTGGGTGCAACTTTACTTGTAATTCATAGTCATTGAAAAAAATAATTTTGTTTTCTGGTAGGTGAATTAAGCTTGATCATTTTAAGAGACCTGAAATGGGCGAAGCTACTCTTTGTGGCAAGTAAAGTGATCTGCTAAACCTCGGTCAGTTTGTAACTGGACAAAAAAAATTTGGTTTATTCAGAGTGTAAGAAAGTAATCGTAAAATACTTTTAAAATTGTGGGGGAGGGGAGGGGGACGATGTACTTAATTTGGAAAACGTTGGTGTATGATCTAATCTCGTCCTGTATTCTTCCAATTCACTGGGACTTTAGATATGAATACGGGACTTAGGATGTTACTATGGGACTTGGGATGTTAATATGGGTCTTAAGATGTTAATACGGGACTTAAGATGTTAATACGGGACTTAAGAATGTTGAATACGGGACTTAGGAATGTTAATATGGGACTAAGGATGTTAATACGGGTCTTAGGAATGTTAACATGGGACTTAGGATGCTAATATGGGACTTAGGATGTTAATACGGGACTTAGGATGCTAATACGGGTCTTAGGAATGTTAACATGGGACTTAGGATGCTAATATGGGACTTAGGATGTTAATACGGGACTTAGGATGGTAATACGGGGCTTAGGAATGTTAGCATGGGACTTAGGATATTAATATGGGACTTAGGATGTTAATACGGGACTTAAGAATGTTAAATACGGGGGTTAGTAATGTTAATATTGGACTTGGGTTGTTAATACGGGATTTATGATGTTAATACGGGACTTCGGATATTAATATGGGACTTACGATGTTAATATGGGACTGAGGATGTTAATATTGGACTTAGAATGTTAATACGGGATTTAGGATGTTAATATGTGCTTTCACCATGGATTTAAATGTTAATACGGGATTTAGGATGTTAATATGTGCTTTCACCATGGATTTAATGATATAGATTCATGCAAGTGCTTATTTTATCATTTTTAAATATTGATTTCATTAATGTTTTCGGACAGTGAATGAAATCGACGAAATATTGGTTGACATCTACCACGAAATCGAGTTTTTTTTTGAAAGAATAATCAATTAAAAATCACATTTGCTTCTGGAAAGACAGGAATTCTACGGCAATATTCTAAGCCTCGCATACATCTCACCGCAGTAAATCATATTTTGCATTCGTGTTCTGCTAATTCTTCCACTGGCTTTACCTGGTAAAATCTCATCTGCATTACATTTCGTACTTTGTACAATTAAGACTCTCTCTCTCTCTCTCTCTCTCTCTCTCTCTCTCTCCTCTCTCTCTCTCTCTCTCTCTCTCTCTTCTACCTTGCTTCCTGTGCTTTATCTGATGCCCTGAATAACTTTTCATATCCTGACTTTCATCCTCGTCAAACATAATGAATTAATGAGTGTCGGGATGCCAGTACAGTTGTAATGGATAATACTACCATCCTAAGCGCCTCAGTGGCGTTGTCGGTTTGGTCTTGGCCTGCCACCTTGGTGGTCGCCAGTTCAATTCTCGGGCATTCAACTGAGGGGTCAGATAGTATGTGTACTTCTGGTTTTAGAAGTTCACTCTCGACGGGGTTCGGAAGTCACGTCAAGCTGTTGGTCCCGTTGCTGAATAACCACTGGTTTCCATGCAATGTAAAAGCACCATACAAACAAACAATACTTACCATTCTACGACTAGAATAATAGTTTAGTGACTCAGTCATCTGACTTATTGATAGTCTCGCCATTACTATGAGCATCGAGAGGGGAATAATTACATGGTCACGAGAAAATACTGGGAAAAATAGTGGATATTAAGTAAATCTTAGTTTAATCAGACCACTGAGCTGATTAACAGCTCTCCTAGGGCTGGCCCGAAGGATCCTAGATATATTGACGTGGCTTTGGACCAATTGGTTACCTAGCAACGGTCCTACAGCTTATTGTGTGATCCGAACCACGTTATATCGAGAAATCAATTACTAATCACCAGGAACAAATTCCTCCAATTCCACAGTTGGCCGAGCGGGGAATCGAACTTGGAACTGCCGGATCGGTAGGCGAGCATGTAAACCACTCGTCCAACCAGGGACTAGGAGTCCATATCAAGATATTACTACTGTTGTACGGAAGGAATATTCGCAAATAATTATTTGATTAGAGATTTGTCTCCTCGGTTAAATTCTTTCCCTCTTCTTAGACACTTGAGAATTCCAGCACAGTTTACATTTAGTTTCGCTGTGTATCCCCTCATTTCGCTTTATTCCTTCTGGCTTGTTCTAGGCAAAGGCAGAGTTCCGCGTTGGACGAGTGATTTTCGCACTTGGCTACCGATTCTGTAGTCCGGAGTTCGATTCTCGGCTCTGCCAACGCGGAAACAGAGGAAGTTATTTCTGGTGATAAAAATTCATTTCTCGATATAATGTGGTTCGGATCCCACAATAAGCTGTAAGTCCCGTTGCTAGGTAACCAGTTGGTTCCTAGCCACGTATAAATATCTAATCCTTCGGGCCAGCCCTAGGAGAGCTGTTAATCAGCTCAGTGGTCTGGCTAAACTAAAGATATACTTAGCATAGGTAAAGGCTTGAAAAATGAGGGCTAGGCTGTAGCGGTATCAATTAATTATTAATGAGATAAAACTCATCCGACTAACAGTTTCACGGAGACTTATGTAATTAACTCTACAGCACTCCCTGACAGTGAAAGCATTACGGATTCTCATTACCCAGAGTACATTTTAATCCGATTACTTACGTAACTGAAGGTGTGAAAAGCAAGGTGTCCTGAGAGCGCGTCGTCGTCGAAGGTCTGCATGAGGGTGTTGATTCTCCACAACATAAACAAATTTAGCTTGTTTTTTTTTGTTTTTTTTTTTATTAGCAGTTGGATAATGATATTATTGCTTAGGTATTTAAATGTGTTGTGGGTAAGCAGTTGTTGCTATTTATCTTTTAATCGGTAGTTGAACGGAGGACGTAGGTATTCAAAATGGTTAGAAGATTTCGCATCGAATATTTACCGTCAGATTTTGTTATATAATTATATATATATATATATATATATATATATATATATATATATATATTAATATTATATAACTAAATTTCGAGTAACAAATTGTCCTTTAATATCTAATTCGCTCTACCTCGGAATTAATATATTTTCATATCTGTAAACCAAAGGGGATTTTTTTGAGTTGATAATAATTTCGTCCTCTCGTGGGTTCGAACCACTGCCCAGCGGACAGAGAGAAGAAATCAGGACGTCAGTGATGTTATCGATTCGGCAAACAAGTGAATCACGGTGATGTGATAATTATATATAAAGACACAATACTTTTAACACATACTACACTCCAACCTTGGACAGTGAATATATTACTTATCCCATTAAATTTGCGAAGTTGATCTGAAGGTATGAAGCATTTTGATAGATCCTTGTTCATGTAGCAACGCATCTAAGGTGCGAAATACTTGGGCCAAAAGGCGTTGGGTCTCGAGCGCTATGTAGGAAATGGTTGATGGGGGATGTCTTTGAGGGTAGGGCTTGTCGATAAGCTGTCACTCTGGTGGACAGTGATAAAGTGCGCAATATAGTATTAAAGATGCCGTTATATTTGGTCCTTCCTTCCGATGTGATTTGGAAAAGTTTCGGTAGGTGAAATTGGTCTTGCATTTTGTTTTACATTTTTCCTGAATATGAATGAGACCGCTCGTATTTGTATATTAAAGCTGTAATTGTTGACTGACGTTCAATGACCCCTAATAGTTTTACGTCATATTGTTATGACGAAGTTCATCCTTTTTCGAAACATGCCGAAGTCGGTGGAGATTTTTTGCTAGTGTTTTTTATCGGTTTATTTTTCCATGAGGTGGTGTATTGTAATCTGTAAATTTGTATTGAGGGTTAAGTAGTTACCGTTCCATAGTTGTCAAGTATCCCGTAATTATAGTTTACAATTACGAGAGTAATTATTATTATTATTTTTTTTTTTTACGAGCGACATCAAAAATTTTCGCGAGCTTCTTAGATACAACTTGATCTACTTGTAACGCGAAGATTTTTCCTACTTAACATTTTCCACTTTCCAACTCAGGTCTGAGCAGCAAGTCGAGTTCAATGAGTCTTTCATTTGGTCCAAGTTGGATTCGATTATTATCGTCTGATGAGAGAGAGGCGACCTGGTGAAAATGCCTGGAAGTGTTAAAAATCCCTCTGATTTTCACTCTTATCACCATGAGTCACTTCTATTACACAGGACACGAGTTGATTTCAGCGTAAATTTATTTATTCCTTCGCTTTTCATAACGCATTTGTCAACCAAAACAGTCATGGGTGGACTTAATATCACACTCGAATATATTGCTCGGAGTTTTTTATTTCTCTTTCCCCTTTTCATTCTGTTGTACTATAGTAGATTCACATCAACCGTGCATATGATGTCTAGGCCATTCCTTTACGACGCTCTTGATTGGCTGTTGATAAGCCAATCACAGGGCTGGAAACTCGCAGTCTCTCGGGAGAGCGTTCACATAGGCAGGATGTATGTTCCACCTCTTTAAGGATACGTCTTTCAAACGTATCTTCCAGGAGAGGTGGAACATACATCCTGCCTATGTGAACACTCTCCCGAGAGACTGTGAGTTTCCAACCCTGTGATTGCCTTATCAACAGCCAATCAACAGCGTCGTAAGGGACTGGCCTAGACATCAGATAGAAGCACAGTTGATGCGAATCTACTGTAGCAATTTGGGTCTGTAATGCAACGAAAATGCAGCAGCGGCATCAGGAACACCGAAGTACTTGTTTAGATATCCACGCAGGACCTGAAATTGAATCAATATAGCAGTCGATAGAAGACAAAGGACGCATAATGATTACTGTTTCACCGAACGTCGAGCTTCGTTTTGGCCACTGAATAGCAATGCTGGACCAAGAATGACGTTTCCTACAAAGAATATATTTGGAGACTCGTGTTACCTACGAAGTCGTAATACTTCAAGTGTGCATCAATTACAGACTCGTAAATGTTACTTTCAGTACACAAACGTCAAGAAATATGGATGCAGACTCTCTCTCTCTCTCTTCTCTCTCTCTCGATTTTATTCTTAGAACAGGTGGTTCTGGAAGTATAAACCAACCTATTCCGAGCATGTACTTTATGCGCTTGCTAGTCCCGTGAGTTCCCCTATCTTGGCTGTGAACTACCACAACCAAGTAACTACCAGATACGTAAATCATTGCTACGGTCAACGAATGCATAGTGGAAATCGCCGAAGTCAATTTTGCTTTTGATATAGAATCGAACTTGTGGTGCTCGTGAGTTCTGCAACATTGGGTTGTGAGGGGCAAAATATACATACACACACATATATGTGTGTGTGTATATATATATATATATATATATATATATATATATATATATATATATATATATAAACACCAAGTGCCGTTCCGAGGAAATGGGTTTGTTTTTCGTTAAGAGTAGATATAGTCTGAATGTAAAAGATTATTGTAATGACGTTCGTGAAAGTTTAAAATGTATTGAAGTATAAATGTGAAATGATTTTGTACAGGTGTACAGTTTATAAAATTTCTTTCTCTAAAGGAAGTCGCCGTGATAGTATTTCCTTTTAGGTGTGGATTCAAACAATATGAACAGAGTTCCATCGAGTCATATTTTTTTTTTCTCTCATCACATCGCCGAGTGAATCCAAGGATAAACCCAACAGAAAAAAATAAAGAATTACGTTTTGCGTAGAAGGGAAGAAGAAAATTATAAGAGTGGAAAAGGGTATCATAGAGTATTTGTCCTCATTCGAAGTTCTGGCCTCCTTTTACTTTGAGAGAAAGTGACAGAGAACGTTTTATCAAGTTTAACTAAGCGATGTCTTTGGAGTTGAAGGCTTTCCCACACGCCACTGACAGATTGGTGTTGTCCGTGAGAGGCGTCTAGCTCCACTTTTCAGGTTTTGGATAATGTAAATTGTAACATCTAACCGAAGAAGGCTTATGAATCACATGATCGATTTTGGCTCGTGGACGTTGTTGCAAAGTCCTCGGAATTTTAATCAACATGGTACGTTTTCGCTTTATTTTTTTATTTTTGTGTAGTTCTTTATCAGCATGGTAAAAGAAAGGCATCGCAATGATAAATATTTGGTTATATAGATAATTTGTTTAAATCTATGAGGCTGTAAGGTACAAATTCCAATTTATACGTTGATAATGGAGATGTTTTACCTTTTATTTGGGAAGGAAGCTAATTGTTGTACTGTTATTGAAGTATTCATAATCATGGGTAGTTCTATTAATCAGACAGAGGCCCGCCCCCCTCCGGTTTGTTAGAGTATTGGAACATCGATCAAGTTGCAGTTTTTAGCCTGCATGAGATACTTTATGTCTTCCAAGCGTCATTCTCTGAGCTCGACTTAATCTTCCTCTAAAAGCCAGAGCGTTTTCGCTGCAAACATTGTTTACTGCAGAAGAGCTTCCTTAACTCTGTTGGGGAGTTAATCCATCCATACTTCAATACTGCTCGTCTTTAAAAGCTTTCGGAAGACTTTTTCCTTTCGTCTTCTCGGCGATCTTGAGGCAATATGGAGAGGCATGCCACTCAATCACCACACCACTATCTCTCTCTCTCTCTCTCTCTCTCTCTCTTATCTCTTATATATATATATATATATATATCTATATATAATATATATATCTATATATAATATAGTCTAGAAAGGAGAAGAGAACGCTACATAATAGTACAGGCATGGAAACAGATAGAAGGAATGGCCGAAAACATCATGGAGCTAAAAAATATCAGAAAGAGTAAGCCGAGGTAGATTAATAGTGCCCAAAACTATACCAGGAAAAATAAGGAAAGCACACAGGACATTAATCCACCACTCACAAGCATCGGCAACGCAGCGTCTATTCAATGCGTTGCCATCTCACTTGAGGAACATATCAGAAGTGAGCTTAGATGTGTTTAAGAATGAGCTCGACAAATGTCTAGGCTGCATCCCAGACCATCCAAGAGTGGAAGATGCAAAATATAACGAAAGATGCATTAGCAATTCTCTGGTAGACATTAGAGGTGCCTCGCTCTCTCAGTTTTCGCATAACCATTTATTTCATTGGTCAGACGCGACAACATTTTCAATCGATTTTTAACCAGTTTCTGTACCTGTCTCTTGTTCCCAACCAATTTATTATAAAAATTAATTAAACTGGTCCTATAAAAATGGGTATTTTTCAGTTTCGGCTTCCACCAAATCCTTGAGTAAATCTGTTATTATATATACATTTGCAACTATGGACGAATATAGAATTGCAGTATAAAACAAAGTAAAAAACGTAATATCCAGTACTTTTCTGCTTTACCAGTAATAAAGAATACATCTGTGGTCCATTAAATATAAATGAATACGCCAATAACAAACTTTTGTTAAAATAGTATGTATGAATGTATAAGTATGTACATTATATATACATTGCACATATATAGATATATATATAGATATATATATATATATATATATATATATTATGATACACACAAACACATATATATATGCAATGTATATATAATGTATATACTTATACATTCATACATATATACAAATTTGTATGCGTATTATATTTAATGGACCACAGATGTATTCTTTTTATTTAACTGGTAAAGCAGAAAAGTACTGGATATTACGTTTTTTACTTTGTTTTATACTGCAATTCTATATTCGTCCATAGTTGCAAATGTGTGTGTGTATATATCTATTATATATATATATATATCTATATATATATATAGATATATATATATATATAATACACGTATACTATATTTAATATATTTAATGTATATATTTATATATTTGTACAAATCTGTATGCTTATGACATTTACTTAACCACAGATGTATACTTTATTACTGGTAAAGCAGAAAAGCATTGAATATTATGGGCTTTACTTTGTTTTACCACTGCAGTTCTATATCCATCCATCTCAATTGATTAGCCAAAATGTTAACCTGATTGAATAATTACCGCCCGTGATGTTAATCCATATACATTTTTCATCCCTAAGTTAATCATACTCCATCACTGCCCATTATCCTTCAGGCTAAGGGTTAGGAAGACAAGTTGGAAGGTCTCTAATTGGTACGTTGGTTAACCCCGTCCGTGCCATTAATAAGCGCACCATCGATTATTGATTATATATATTGAACTGAATCTCCTCTATCCTGTTACGCAGATTAGATTCTGAAGAAGAAGAATGGATAAACACGGAAGTTCAATGAATGGATTTTGCTTTCCTCATGAGACTGCACGAAAATAATTCAGATTTTTTTAATTTAAAAAAGAAAAATATTTTTCAAGGGAAGATGGGAATTGAGTGAAAATAATTAGTGCTATGGATAGAGGAGAGAGAGGACACTGAAACCATGAAAACGTTGTACTTAAAGTGAAATGGTTTAGAGGAAACTGAAGGCTGATGTATTGTAGGCTAATGTAAAATTTTTTATGGGAGTACTTTAGAAGTATTTCAGAATGGTTTTTTTTTTTTTGTAGACATGATATTTATTGTATACAGACATTTTCGGTTGATTTCGCGAGAACTCAGAGTTTTTTGAGAAATTGTAATGATTGTGAGAATTCTCCCTAGGGTCAAGATTTGGTCAGAGAAATATTTGTAAACCCTTTGATCGCTTTATTGTAAAATGTAAAAGAAACACTCCACGTTCATTGTTGGATGTTGAGAGAAGTAAAATAAAAATATGGTTGTTGTAAAATACTATATTGCTTTGCGATATCGGAGAAAATGGTATGTTTGAGTCATGAGTTACGGATGTTCATAGTACTTTCAAAGACATTGATTTAGACAAAAAATATTATCAAGAACCATTATATATATATATATCATGTCTTATAGCTGATTAAATAGTGAATGTCAAATGGAGACGATTATTAAGATGAGATTTGTAGATAAGTCTAATATTTCTCGTGATAACGTTATAGCAGAACATTAATAACCGTGTTGGTATAGAAATGTATTGCCTAAATTCAAAGAAAATAGATGTGCTGGTTATAATGCTTCCTATATAGACTCGATATATGCGAACATTTTTTTTTCTCTACGACTTTCACCCCCCCTCCCCCCAAGGAAGAGGCGAAAAATGTTTTGTAGCCATCACAGCGCCCTTTTGGGTCCTGTAGAATATGTGACGACAGAATGGGAGATTTCAGCTCTCAGCAAGTCTCCAGGGACGAGGTTGCTACCTTCATCCACTTTTGCATGACACCGTACTGACGGATTGGCACTTATCCCATTTCTGGTTGTGGATGTTGTGGATGTATCGGGTGAAGGGATTAGTGAGGAAAATCTACGGGAATTGTTGCATGCAGATGATCTGGGCAAGAAGAATTGTAAAGAATTGCAAGAGTGGCAGGAATCAAGTAGGAAAATTAAGGTTGCTAAATCCAGCAAGTAGTTAGGAGATAGATTATGCATACACGATTAGAAGAGGTCGAGATTTAAAAGTGGTAGAGGATACCAAATGCCTTCATAGCTTTATTGTAACAGGTATCTAAATTATGAACTGGACAACACCAGGGTTAGTGATTTAAAAAAAAAAATTCTAAATAAAAAAATAAAAAATCAGTGATTTATTTTTTTTTATTTATTTATTTTTTCATTTGTTAGATGTTTTCCAATCCTTTTTTTTCCTCAAAACGTATTTTATGACAGAATTTCTATTGATTTATCTTTTAGGTTTCCAGTTCTGGTCTATAGTATGTACTTGCAATTTTTTTTTATATCAAAATAAATATATGCAGCACAGTTGTGCTCAAGTTTTTATTAACCTCCAAACAATATTTTTCAATTTTTTTGCTTTCAAATAAAAAAAATTATGATTTTTTAAACCTACCCTGGATAACACAGTCCCCTACTTAGTTTTCTGGTGCTCTTAAGAAAAGCATAGAAAGTGCTCAGATTCTTTAGCAACTTGATGTCCTGAAAAATAGTGCATAAATTACTTGTTGCTTTTGGTATACAGGGTGTCCGTAAAATCCGAGTACCATTACAAGCAATAAATACTTGCAATGGTACTGGGACTTTATGGACACTGGATACTAAATTCATAATGAAAAGGTTCACGTCCAATAAGGACGTTTTTAAAAAGGAGGACAACAATCCTTGTCTTCTGGAAGCTTTCGACTTTGGACATTACTGTAATTCATAGCGATTAAAACCATCTACTCTCTTAAAATGGGGATGGCCAGTGTAAACTGTCCATTGTTGGGTTGGTTTGAGATCGAAGGCTTAGAATCAAAACCTGTCAGGGGGAAAAGGAACTTAATTCCTAGAGTAATACAGTAAATACGATTTTTGTGACTTAATGAAATAGCCACCCAGGCATAAAGTGACCAAAAATCATAATACAGGTTTTCTAATGAGCTACAATTGTATAGGGAAGGAGTGATATTGATTCTAATTACAGAACCTTTATTCGACTGGAATACTTCGTAGCAGTTGGTCAGAGTCCCAGTTTCTAATCTTCCCCCTGGGTGTAAAATATTCCCGAGGTATAATGAATTTACACACACACACACACACACACACACACACACACCTACCCACACACACACACACACACACACACACACACACACACACACACACACACACCCAGTGGATACCACAGTTCAGTAGGCATTCTCTTAGAAGGATCATGTTTAAATCTGGAATGTTTCGAAATACAGGTGTGTTTATATATATATATATATATATATATATATAGATATATATAGATATATGATATATATATATATATGTATGTATGTATGTATGTAGTATGTATGTATGTATGCTTAAAAAATCACAGTAGATGCACGTGACTTCATAAATAAGCGAATTCCACAGGAAAATGATAGTCAGAAATCCAAGCGCTTTCGTCTTTACTAAGACATTGTCAAGGAGCGAATGAAATACAATTGTAGAGAAAGGTCTCAGGTACACAACAAGATCAAGAATACCAGATGGTTAATTGTCATAAGGGTAAAAATTAAAAGAGATAATCCAGGATTATCGGATATCACACGGTCACAAACCTAAACAGATTGACCCTAACCGAAATTAGATATTCCTAGAATTTTAAAGCTTTTTAACATAAATGTTGTTTTCAGTAATATTAATGTCAAGAGTTTAGTAATCAAAAATTCTCCTAAAGATCTTCCAGGCTGCATATATGAAATTCTTTGCAAAAAGTGTGATAAAGTCTATTACGGACAAACCGGTAAATCTCTTTCACAATGTCTCAAACAACATCAATATTCTGTGAGAACTGGGCAAATATGGAACGCATTATTCGTACATATGAGAGATTTAGATCATTCTATTAACTGGAGTCAAGCAAGAGCCTTAATTCCATGTAATGACACAGTTAAAAGGAATATCACTGAATCTTGTTTCATCAAGTCAAATAATAAAAATTTTCTAAATTTAAGTCTTGGTTTATTTAAACTTGATGCTTTCATAATGAAAAAAGTTGTAGATAAATATAAGCAACAAAATTAATATATATATATATATATATATATATATATATATATTATATATATAGATATATATATATTAAGTTTTTACATGTTTTGGACTAAAGAAACTTTGTAATTTCGGTTAGGGTCAATCTGTTTAGGTTTGTGACCGTGTGATATCCGATAATCCTGGATTATCTCTTTTAATTTTTACCCTTTTGACAATTAACCATCTGGTATTCTTGATCTTGTTGTGTACCTGAGACCTTTCTCTACAATTGTATTTCATTCGCTCCTTGACAATGTCTTAGTATGTATGTATGTTGTGTATGTATGTATGTATATACACACCCTTACCTGTCTGTCGAAACATTCTTTGTGTGAGTGAGAAGAACGTCAGACTATATTCAGTAATATTTCTTGAAACTGTTC
>NC_061102.1:47874178-47914178 GCF_015104395.2 Macrobrachium nipponense | reverse complement strand
TGATGGACGTACGAATGCACGCACGCTAATGTCTTCTCTGTTCCTGTGTACGTGCGTCTTCTATTTCACGTGAACTCCCTTGACCTCTGAGACCAGGCGTGTTGTGATTTTTCGTCTGTGTGGGCATCTAAGGAATTCGCTGATTTGCACACATCTCCAACACCAAACACTAGCTCTACAACCCCTTTCATTCATTTTATTGTGCCTCCTTTCATATTCTCTCTTCCATCTTCCTTTCCATCCTCTCGTAGTAATTGATTCATAGTGTAACTGTGACGTTTATATATCTCCAATTACACCTTTCAGACCTTTTCGCTGTCAATTTCTGCTTCAGGGCCGAATAACCCCATAGGTCTCAGCGCTAGGCCTCTGACCTGAATTCTATATTCTGTTCGATTCTGAAAGACCATTTATTTATCGTTAGTGATAATGTAAACAGTAATGATGATAATAATAATAATACTTATAATAGTATATGATGAAATATTTCCCTTTTGTGTATATATTTTGCACAACACTTTGTACACTTAAGTTAACTATATATAGTTTTTATAACAACCGTTACTTGGATGAAGATGGAGCTCTTTAAACTGCCCTTCTGTGGGTTCAAATTATTGCCACTCACACTAAATACCAGGATCATTCAGATTTTGATGAATAGTATTTTTTATGGAAATTGATCCCCTTCAGACTGAAATATTTCTCTTAGGGGAAAAGAACCCGTCTAGTAGAATCTGATCACTTACGAGAATACAGATTACGGAAATTCTACGGAAGTGACCCCATCGGGAGATGAGATTCGGTCTTTGAATGTTTAATCTCGACGATTTTTGATCTCTGCCAAGACTTGGTAAGTGGGCGCCGTAGAGGAAGATGCTTCTTAAATTAGCCGGTCCGCTGTTTTAGTGCTTAGTGTAGTGGTATGCCACTCAGATGTTGCGGGTTCGCGTCTCCCCTTGGTCGATCTAAAATCACTGGCTGTTTATCATGATCAGTTAATGCCGCAGTGTTGAGGGGGGTTTAGCGGTGGGAGGCTGAAACCAACATTCTTTGGAAGCTTGAATTTCAAGTCAGTGGCCCCTTTCTTGTGCTTGTTCCACGCGAGTAGGCTTCATCTACTGAAATAATATAATAATGATAATAATGATTGTGGTCATAAAAACTACTGAGGCTAGAGGGAATCAAATTGCTATGTTGATCGTCCACCCCCATTTCATCAAACGTACCAAATTGCAGCCCTCTAGCCTCAGGAATTTAAAGTCTTATTTAATGTTAAAGTTAGCTATAATTTTGTTTCGGGCAACGATATATGACAGGCCACCACCGGGCAGTAGTGAAAAGTTGCATGGGCCGCGGCTCATACAGCATTACACCTAGACCACCGAAAGATAGATATTTCACCGTTGGTCTTGGTTGTACGCTGTACAGAAAACGCGATTGCATTTTTAACTTGTAGATCCTTCCATACTTTTTAAAATTCGTTGTTTCATACATACTAGTTTTCTGTGTTCCCTCCCTTTCTGATAACGGGCTCCATTTATTCTTTTTGTAAGAGTATCACTTTTCCCGTGTGAACTTCAATACGGTTTCAGGAAAGTCTATAGACGGTTACAGGTTGCACTTCTGTAGGGCAGCTGTTTTCCACTAGCAAGTTTTCGTATTATGAAGATAATCCCTTTGAAAATATCCCCGTGGAAAGTCTGTATGTAGAAGCAGGAATAGATCCCCTGAAAGTACGAAGAGAAGAAATAGGATTAAAATATATAGCTGAAATCAATAACCTTAATGATAATCCAAACACCAAATATATGAAAAACATAACATAATTATGACAATAAACCAAGAGCCTGTAAACCATTGGAGAATAGATTAAAACATGATATAGAACATCTAAAATTAGGAACAGGTAGCATATAAAAAATAACCACTCCTAAAATACCTCCGTGGAGACATGCTAAAATAGAAATCTGTGAGAAATCATTTAATAAGAAGGTAACAGATGCACAATTAAGGAGTGAATTTCTGTCACACCAGGAAAAACATAAACGGGACATAGTATTTATACAGATGGTTCCAAGTCGAAGGAGGGTGTAGGCTATGCTGTAGTGACAAAAAATATAAAAATAAGGGAAAAAATTCCAAAAAATATGCTCGATATTCACTGCAGAGATAAATGCTATATTAGAGGCTATAAAACGTACCTTTATGGTGGGAAAGGCAAACGAGACCTTTGTAATATACACGGATTCTTACAGTGCTTTAGAAGCGCTAAGACAATACACAGTTTCTCATCCCGTAATTGAAGAAATAAGGGAGTGGATAGATATAATAGTAAAACGGAAATCTATAAATATAAAACTATGTTGGGTCCCTTCCCATGTGGGCATAAAGGGTAATGAAGAGGTGGATAAAGAAGCCAAAAAGGCAGTAAAAAAGGAGTCTATCAAAAAAATACAAATACCTTACAATGACATTAAAACAACAATAAAAGAATACTGTCAATCAAAATGGGAAAAAGAATGGCTAGAATTAAATAATAAATTAAAGCATATTAAATCATCTGTAAATCTTGGAATAGACAACAATGTCAAAGAAGGGAAGATGTCATATTAACAAGATTAAGAATAGGACATACATACTTAACACAAATACTTGATGAAGCAAGGCGAGGAAAGACAGGCCCTTTTCTGTGACCATTGTCGTACTCTGGTCACAGTCCGTCATCTGCTAACTGAATGCAATAAATTCGAAAGAAAACGAAGATCCAACAACATATATAATATCTCAAAGAAATAAACCTGCTTTATATGATATAACACGTCTTATAATTTCATAGTTATTCAGTAAGCGCTGAATGGCCTTTGCTGCCCCAGTGCTTGGTGTTACACCTAAACTTTATACAACCAACCAACCAACCTTTGAAAATATAAGTTTATAGTTATAATCTTCCGTATTTTCTAGAAACAGCTTCCATTTGCTCTTACTTACTGAAGGGATTTGTGCCGCCTTATGAGCAAAATCAGTTGTAATTTATATTATAAAAACCAGTGTGCTGTCATTTGTCCGGCCGAATAAAGCCTTTCAGCAAAGAAGATATAAGGACGAAATTCTTAATCAGAGATGTAAAATTTGTCGGGAACAAATTATTCTCTTTAAATCAAATGAAAATCGGTATTCTCTTTCTATAAATATAAATGTTTTTCTACGAACCATACAGCATGCATACATACATCCACAAACAAGTCGTCATCCGACCTCCAGCTTACTTCGGGCCGCTTGCTAAAATCTACGGCCAAATAGGGCTTCGTTTCACCGACGAAAATTAAAATAAATACGATATATTTTATTAGAAATAGTTGTTCTGTACTGTTTCAAATGCACGTTGTTTATTTTTAACATTTTCATTCTAATAAAATAAGTTATAAATATACTATCCTAAAATTCCTGTATCTATAACTCATAAGAGAAACACCTTTTTCAGACATTTTTAGGTTTTCATAGGGCTTTCTTTACCCCTCCCCCCTCCCCCCCTAACAAGAACAACAACAACAAAGTAGTTTGTAGGCTTACTCCCCAAGTAAACGAAAATGAAAAGCCACGCCAAAACAGTTCTGAAATTAACGGCATCCAGTATGGCTAATATGGTAAAACTAATTGAAATCCTTGCACCATTTCTGGTGACCAGACCTCGTCAGAGAAGGAAGGAAAATGATTAGAGGGGAAAGCTAATAATTGATGGCCCACGCGTCGTTTTTTTGAAAATGAGGTGAGGGGCCACCACTGGAGACCTGAACAATCTGCTCCGATGTCCCAGCTGGAGTAGACGAGAACAGCCCCTTTTTCGAAATATGTTCTCTGAATAAAAAAGAAAAAAGAAAAAATATAATATATATTATATATATCATATATATATATATATAATATATCATATATATAGATTGATAGATAGATAGATTATATATATTATATATTATCTTATATTATATATATATAATATGATCATGTAACTATTAATCTAATCTCAATTCTCTCTCTCTCTCCATTATATCTTCTCATCTCTCATCAAGCTCTCTCCTTGTCTTTCTGTTCGTTAGAGGCTGGGTTTTTTCGTCGGTATTATGGGTGGGACTTTATTGTCGTCTGGTGGTCTGTCTCTCACGACGCCAGTCGCTCGTATCGAGCTTTATTGAGCGGCAGATAAGTCAGCAGTATATGTGATCATTTAAGTTATTAACTATATATGATATACTAATCTATATCTTATATATATTATATATATACATAAGTATCATGATAAATATTTTATCTATTATATAATATTTATTAATATAATGGTATATATATAATCTATCTATCGATATATATATATATATATTATAGATATAGAAATATATCATATATATGATATATATATATGTATATATATAATCTATCTATCTATCTATCTTATCTATATATATATATATATATATATATATATATATATATTTTATATATATATATATATATATATATATATATATTTTTTTTTTATCCAGACCAAAGTAATTTCAAAGGCAAACAAAAGAAGTTAATTGCCATTCACTCAATCATTTCCTTCTTAATAAATATGCACAATTCAGCTGTATGTCATTTACGTAATTGCATTATTAACATCCAAGCAAGTCACAGTAAGCTCATCTCAGAGGCTGAGAGTGCATTGGATACCTGAACCTTGTTTGTACGTCAGTGGAGTGGAAGCCATTTTATCTCTGATATGGAAGATAACTCCGTGAAAAATCCAATATATATTCATGAAGACCAAAACTGGGTCATTTATGTCTACTTCCCACCCTGGAAAATTCCTGCTAGGGTCTATTTTATATATATATATATATATATATATATATATATATATATATATATATATATAATATATATATATATTTCTCGGGGTACAAATGTCCTTCAATATCTAATTCGCTCTACCAATCGGAATTAACATATTTTCATATGTGAAAATATATAAAAAAAAAATATATTATTCCGAGGTAGAGTGAATTAGATATTAAAGGACATTTGTAGCTCGAATAATTTATATGAATCACGTGATGTGATAATTATTCACACACACACACACACACACACACACACACACACACACATATATATATATATATATATAATATATATATATATATATATGATATATATATATATATATATAAATGAACACATGAGAATGTGTTTCACAAATATAAATTTCTGACCATATTGCGGCAGTTTTACCGTTTCGCCAAAATAAAGTTCACGCCTGATTTAGGCTTCATCCACATAATGGAAAAATTCCATAATACGCGGTCAAAATAGAACCAGCCACTCCGTTATTCACACCTGGCGTTTGTATCGAAGTGGCGGCTTTTGCGGTTCCCCTCCTCATCCTTTTGTCGTGGAGGATTTTGCTTTTGATGTGTGGGTAGTATTATTTATGTCCGGAAAAACAATGGCGGGCTTTCCTGGACGAGAGCTATAACTCCAAGGGTTGTTTGGAGAGTTATTTTATTCTCTGGGACGTAACGGCTTTACTCTGTTGGTGCTGGTGCTGATGCGATGTTTTCCTTCTCCTTTTCGCTGGATCGTGAAATTCGCGCAGACTTTGATAGTTTGTCACTGTGGGCGATGTTTTATTTGTCCTTCGCGAAACGTATTGAAGGCGTTTGAAATGCTCATTGTTGGCATTGCTCATCGTTTTTCCTCGATGTTTTTTTTTCTTTATCCTGTTGTTGCTTGTTAGAAAGTAACCTAAAGAGATCGCCTTTTCATTAGTTAGGTCTTACATATTTTCTGTTGTTTATTGTCAATTACAGGTATTCAGTAGGTATCTTTTGGCCAATTGCTCTGTTGTCCGAAAGTAAACTGAAGAGATCTCCTTTTTTCTTTGTCTTCAGTTATGTTTTATATATTGTTAACTTATTTTTTGTCAATTACAGGTATTCAGTTGTATCTTTTGACCAATTGCTCTGTTATAATATTCTTACTGTATGTGATTGTTATCATTCATCGAAGGTTTTCAGTTATAAATTTAGTATTTTGTCGCGTTTCAGAAAAGCTTCCGTAGGGTTGGATAGAAGTAGTAGTCGTCGTAGCAATACTGTTTGAAATAGAGTTAGCGATACCTAAATAGACTTTGCAATGCCTACGTAAATTCATACGCTAGTGGTGCAAGTTGACAGATAGGCTTAGAGACAGTTGAAGTATGTATCTATAGAGTGCTATGAATTTAATATTAGGGTTTGAAATAGAAATGAAAAGATTGATTAACTGTGAAAAATTATTTGACTCCGATTTCCTACTATTACTCGGAGCACCATTGAATTCATTTGAGGTAGGTTTTCTTTTATTCACTTTGGTACACAACTACGAGAAACAGAAGCGATGTCAATGGATTTTTTTTTCCTTTTTCCTTTTACTGAATCGACTTCTGATCTCTTCCCGTCCTTTTACTTTGTCTCGCCCAGTATTCCGAGACGCTCGCACACCCCATATATATATATATATATATATATATACTATATATATATATATATATATATACATATATATATATATATATATATATATATATATATATTATATACATACACACACACACACACATATATATATATATATATATATATATATATATATATATATATAACTGAATCATGAAAGTTAAGAACGTGATAAATCCATAAATAAAGGTGTATGCCACAAGGGAAAATAAACAACGGAGTATCCTGTGAGATCTTTCGACGTCCAAACGTCCTTTACTTAGCAGATGAACTCGTTGTTTATTTTCCTTCGTGGCATATATATATATATATATATATATATATATATATATATGTGTGTGTGTGTGTGTGTGTGTGTGTGTATAATATATATATTTCGAGATTACCTTTTGATTTTTTTTTTTCACTATTCAAAGCAATTCGTTTCCGTCTCGTGAATAGATAGCAAGTTCACAATAACAACGCTTGTTGAGTATGATGTAGGATTGACACGCATTTATTGTAAAACAGTAAATGAATCATTTACCTCTTTTTTAATTGTTTTTTTATTGTATTATAAGTCGTTCTTGCTTTTAGCTTGTTCAGTTTGTGTTATTTATCTCCTTGTAATTGCTGTCATTTACGTTCTTTTGTTCTAGAGGAAGTTGACTTTTATGCCACCCAAACTTTCTCTTTTAGCAGCTCATAAATATCATCTACATATGCTAGAATATTTATGGGATTTAATTTTTTTCATTTTTTTTATCCAACTGGAAGGAGTTGACGTACTCTCTGAATCACTGTTACACCCGTCTGTTGTACTTGAGTGAATTCTGTTCTGGTAACAATTTATTTAATTATTTATTTATTTTATTTACTTTTTTTGGTGGCTGATCATTTTACTTCTTTTTCGTCGTAGACTTAAATTTTGCATTTCCTCTTATTACGCAACGTTAAGAGAATGCTACATTTTGCGAATTCTCTGTAGCGTTGTGTATTCATTAATTTAACACGGGTATTTTTAATTTCATTTGCCCAGTATTAACCCTAGAGAGAGAGAGAGGCCTTCCTTTGTTTGTGCTGTGATCGTTTGCGCTGCCCGGGATTTGCAGAGTACCCTTAAAGGGGAACAGCCGTCACCCACACTTGGTGTTCACTTTCTGAAAGATCTGGGCGGAGGGAGGGAGGGAGGGATGACTCGGCTATCGGCCAGCCTGTTTGTTATAGAGACGCCCGTCAAGTTGAGCAGCAGGTTTCGTGTGGCCATCATATACCGAGGAACTCTGATCTCAGACTTCTCAGAGAAAAGATTAGGTGAAGTGTCGTGGTTTGCGGAAATTATTAAAAGGATGCTCCTCTAATGGAGCTCATTTGTTCATGATTTGTGTATTTTTTAGATGGACGCATTTCGTTGGCGCCGATGGGAATACCACCAACTTTTACGAATCGAATATTACGAAAATTGCATATAATGCATAAATGCCCTTGTCGGCTGTATGCTACTACGTTTCATCTGTCGAACTTGTGAAATGTAATTTTCATTTGGCGTATGGTTTTTTATTTATTGTTTTTACGTCTCGTAATTCATAATTTATTGGCTACTTGACTGTAGAGCTCTTGAACCTTACGCCTGTGGGTTGTGTGTGGTGGTTTATTTGGAGGAATTTCCTGTATCCTCCAAGAAATAAATCATTCTCTCTCTCTCTCTCTCTCTCTCTCTCTCTCTCTCTCTCTCTCGTGAATAAGGATAGTTAGAGACAAATCCGTAATCGAATTACATGTGCTAATATGTTTCTTGGAGCTAAACACTAGAAATAATATATATATATATATATATATATATATATATATATATATATATATATATATCAGTTCGTATAAATAACAGTAACAAGAAGAATGTTGGGATAAAGGTAGTTCTTTCAGTTGTTCTGAATGAAGTTTCTCTAGGTTGCCAAAGAATATAATAGTACACTTATTTATATTTATAGTACCGATATAGAGAATGAAACACAAGTTTCTTAATTCGTTTGGGGGGGACATGTTTTCTGTTATGTGAAGGCTTGCTTTGCACTAACAGGACTTTTTTGCTTGATTCAAGATAGAAATAACTGGAGTCACTCAAAGATCAAGCATAAGTTGACAGTGCAATGAGTACAGCAGCTGCCAGTCATATAAATGGAAAACCCATTGTACCTCCATTATGTTCTTGGTAGCCTCATTGCAAAATACTGTACATACTGAGGTACGAAAGAGTTAACACCTTCCGAAGGGTCTCCCTGGAAGGATGAAATACATGTAGATGAAATGCATGTTTCAAATTTGTTGAATTTCTCCTCAGTTAGTGGAGACTGTCACTGAAACGACTTCATTGTGAAAGATGTCTTTTGAGGGAAACCTGTGTATTGATTATATCTATATATATATATATATATATATATATCTATATATATATATTATATATATATTATATATATATATATATATATTATATATATAATATATATATATATATATATATATATATATATATATATATATATATATATATATATATATGACTGAATCATCTCAGGGTAAACCATTTTCCTTAGCACCTTAATGGCTTGTCCCATACTAGCGGGCCATTGCCCGTTGGGCACGTTCAAACAGCTGTTTTATTATTTTCTCTTTGCTTTGAAGTTTGCAGTGTTACCAGACAATCGCCTCGTTCTGGCTCCACACTCGGTCTGTCGGTATAGTGGATCAGGTGATGGGAACAGTGTTTGCCCGTCGGGCAGTGCCGGCTAGTGTGGACAGGGCCTAAGGCCGTACACACGGTCGAACTTCGCTCGACGAACTCTGTACGATGTGACTTCAAAAGCGGAGAAACGCTGGTTAAGGTTCTTAATTTTCCCGCTTCGGACGTCCCATCGAACAAAGTTCGTCGGGCAAAGCTCGACCGTGTGGACGGGGCTTTACACTATCCAAACGATTGTGTCAGCACCCTCAAACATTAAGTGAATAGCCTTGGGAATGACGAACACTCAAACGGATTTATATATGTTAAGTCCTTAAAACCTGATCAGGTTAGGAACCTATATATTGCAACCCAGAGAAGTTTTGAAGGTTCAAATCGTAGTTGTGGCATAAGGACGTAAGGAATACCTATTTTTGGGTGGGTGTAGGTTAATCTCAATGTAAGTTTATTTCGATATGGATAGATTATTAATGGCTTGATATCCAAAGGTATATGTGTGTGTATATATTATATATATATATATATATAGATATATATATATATATATATATATATATATATATATATATATATATATATATATATATATATATATATATATATATATATATCCTTTTAAGTTGACTTATGTGAGCAGTTTATATTATGCATATGTTTTATATATATATATATATATATATATATATATATATATATATAGTGTGTGTGTGTGTGTGTGTGTGTGTATTTATATATATATAGTATATATATATATGTGTGTGTGTGTGTGTGTGTGTGTGTGTGTGTGTGTATGTATGTATGTTATAATATATATATATTATTTATATAATATATATAAATATATATATAAATATTATATATATATATTATAATAAATATATAATATATATATATAAATATATATATTTAAACGCATGGATAATATAAATTACTCATGTTAGGTCAGCTTAAGAAGGATTAATTGAAATACTTTTTTACTTTATTTATTTCTTAAAATTAATTTTTTTTTTACACTTTGGCCTCCCCTTAATTGTAGATCCACCAGATCCCTTGTAATACAAAAGAAATGTTGACGATGAGTGTTGCAATGATAAGAAACTAAATAAGGAAATTTTTCATTGAATACCATGCCGTGAGTAAGATGTTATGTGGTTTCAGTTTTCATTTTGACAGCCTTGCCTACTCGTTTTTATCTGTCGTGCAACTATTTTCGTATAAAGAATGAAATAATACGCGAATGATGTACATTTTTAATCGTGGTATAGAAATATAGTTTTGAGTCCTTTGAAGTCATCATCAAAACGGACAATAATGATTCTTTGGTTATACAAAGCGATGCCGTGCTAATGGTAGAAGCAGAAGCTGGGTTTCATCATGCTGAAATGGGTACACTAACTTCCTTTTAATTAGAAATATTTTACGCAATTTTCATACACACACACACACATATACATGTGTGTGTGTATATATATATATATATATAATATTCCAGTCAGCAAGATCTATAGACTTCAGGAGGGTCCATGATACACATGTTGTTTTAAAAAGGCCATGTTTATTAACAGCAAAGAAACGTTTCGCACTACTCAGTGCATCATCAGTCTGTCAAAGGTAAAAGACAATAAAATGCATTATTAACATAAAAAGGAATTCAAAAGGTAATTAAAATTTACAAGTTAAAACAATAAAAAGTAAAAGAGTATAAAAAGTACATAAAACAGAAAACAAAAAGAGACTACCAAAACACCAACCATCTATAAGCAGGAGAGAGGGAATGACATACAATGACGTCCAAGGCCAGAAGACAACTATGCCAGATACAAAGTTCCTGAGGAAGTATTACTATTGAGAGAGGGAACCAGTCTTTTAATATATACGATTCTAAAGTTGTTAAGATGATCTGGGTCCCTTACATAACCAATTATTGAAAAGTGTTGTTTCAGGACTTCGGTTTTACATAATGCGGCATGATTTCTAATATTAGAAAATTCTGGCTGCTTAATTCTTTGGCCAGTGCGAAAGCTAAAACCCAATGGCTGCAATATCTGACCTGCAGTAACCTCCGTGTCGATCCAACGTAAGAGCCCGGACATCCAGGGCATGTGAATTTATAAACCACATTGGATCGCATGAAGGACTGCAGGCGATCTTTGAAATTAAAAAATGATCCTATTGTACATGGGTTGTTAGAGATCAGTTTTTACGTTAAGACAGGGGATTTCCTGTTCAATTATTCTTGTGAGATTTAAAGAGAATTTGGAGTCAGACATATACGGGATTGAGGCATAGAATAATTTTTTTGGGACATCAAAGTTGACTGTTGGAGGTTGTAAGAACTTTGTTAATAACTTATTGGTGATTTTATGAACTATATCTTGTGGATAGGAGTTTATCTTGAAAAAGTTGAATAAAAAGACTATTTCTTTGTGAAATATTTGCCAAGTTGAAGAATATTTTAGAGCTCTATGGACCAAGGTGTAGATGGTATTAAGTTTGAAAGAATATTGACAGGAGCTATAGTAGTTATGGCTAAGCCCGTATATGTCCGCTTTCTATAAACAGAAGTAGTGAACTCGGAATTATGTCTCGTTACATTAATATCTAAAAATGGAAGACTACCTTCGCTCTCTACCTCCATGGTAAATTGAATGTTTGGATGAAGTTGATTATATATTCCCAAAAATAAAGAACATTGCCAAGAGTGCTGGAACAAGACAAAAGTGTCATCAACATATCTGCGATAAAAGGACGGTTTAAAATTATGATTACACTCGTTTAAAAATTTCATTTCAAGGTCAGACATAAAAAAAGTTAGCAAAAATGGGGCCCAGAGGCGACCCCATGGCAACTCCATCGACCCTTGCGAATAGAGTTGCTTATTAAAAATGAACATTGAATCTTGCACTGCAAGTTCAAGTAGTTGTTTAAAGATTGATCTGTTAAAACCATGAAAAACTGTATCTTCGCTAATAAAAACCTTATCTAGGATAATATTGATCGTTTCATTAAGTGGGACATTAGTTGAAAAGAGACTCTACATCAAAACTTACCATGTAATAGTCTCCATCTTGGTTGGTAATTTTGCTGTTGGAACTCGTAACCATTTTTTTAAAGAAAATTCATTGTTACTATATTCAGAAAGTAAACCGGCTAAAAATTTGGAGATAGAGAACGAAGGACTATTATAGGCAGCCATAATGGGTCTAAGAGGTATATTAGCTTGTGAATTTTGGGTTGGCATACAAAATACTGAAAGAAGAGCCAGTCACAAATAGTTGTTGATATGTGGTCTCATTAATAATATTTTCACTTTTAATTTTCCTTAATAATCTATTGATTTTATCTTCCCTTTTGTATATGTCGAGAAATGTGTGGGTTCACCATGAGCTTTAAATTTGTGGTATCAGACAAGATATTTTCCATTTTTTCCACATAATCGTTCTTATTCAAAATAACAACACCTTTTGCCTTTATCGGGCTTACAAATTACAATGTCCTCGCGTTTTTTCAAGTTTAAGAGTATACTCAGATCAGTTTTTTCTGAAAAAGGGAGTCCAGTTAGTTTTTAAACATTGCCATAAGTTTTGTGGACTAAATTTGAGATTTTCTGTTGGAGATTATACCAATATTTTTAGAAACATCAAGTTTTATAAGTCTTTGGAACATGACCTCAAATGGTAAAAAGAACTGGCAATAGTTGGGTCCTAAAAGATGGCAGACAAAAATCCAAACCAAAAGATAGTAAAAATTCCTCTCTCTTCGATAAAATGTAATCAGATAAGTTAAAAATGCAGTGGTTTCTGAGTTGGAAATCAGAAGAATAACACACCAAGACTTAAAAGTTTTCTTTGATGTCTTAAAAAGAACATCCGAAATAAAATCATTAATATTGTAAACATTCTTTGGTACAAGAGGCGATCTAAAAGAGATAAGTCGTTATACAATAGGTGTTTTAATTGTTCAGCGTGTAACAGTCAATTTCTTGATGGCAACAGTCTTAACGTTAATTTCCTTCATCAGTAGAGTTCTGAGCGATTCCTTATAAAACTCAGTGTTGTAAAGAGAAGATTTGTATAATTTGAATCGGACAAATTTGGGGACGACATCATTCAATTGGCAATATTGAAGAAAATCCAGATCGCATTTGGCTTTTTCCAATCTTAGTCACTTCTCCCAACTACTGAAGCACCGCTATCCAGCCGTTACTATATCGACTTCACGAAAACTGGAAAAGGCAAACACTAAGATTGGAAAAAGCCAAATGCGATCTGGATTTTCTTCAATATTGCCAATTTGAATGATGTCGTCCCCAAATTTGTCCGTTCGATTCAAATTATACAAATCTTCTCTTTACAACACTGAGTTTTATAAGGAATCGCTCAGAACTCTACTGATGACGGAAATTAACGTTAAGACTGTTGCCATCAAGAAATTGACTGTTACAGCTGAACAATTAAACACCTATTGATAACGACTTATCTCTTTTAGATCGCCTCTTGTACAAAGAATGTTTTACAAATTTATTAATGATTTTATTTCGATGTCTTTTTAAGACATCAAAGAAACTTTTAAGTCTTGGTGTTGTTATTCCTGATTTCCAACTCAGAACCACTGCATTTTTAACTTATCTGATTACATTTTATCGAAGAGAGAGGAATTTTACTATCTTTTGGTTTGGATTTTTGTCTGCCATCTTTTAGACACCCCAACTATGCCAGATTCTTTTTACCATTTGAGGTCATGTTCCAAAGACTTATAAAACTTGATGTTTCTAAAAATATTGGTAATCTCCAACAGAATCTCAAATTTAGTCCACAAAACTTATGGCAATTTAAAAACTAACTGGATCTCCCTTTTTCAGAAAAACTGATCTGAGTATACTCTTAAACTTGAAAAAACGCGAGGACATTGTAATTTGTAAGCCCGATAAAGGCAAAGGTGGTTGTTGTTATTTTGAATAAGAACGATTATGTGGAAAAAATGGAAAATATCTTGTTCTGATACCACCAAATTTAAAGCTCATGGTGAACCCACATTTCTCGACATATACAAAAGGGAAGATAAATCAATAGATTATTAAGGAAAATTAAAAAGTGAAAATATTATTAAATGAGACCACATATCAACAACTATTTGTGACTGGCTCTTCTTTCAGTATTTTGTATGGCCAACCCAAAATTCACAAGCCTAATATACCTCTTAGACCCATTATGGCTGCCTATAATAGTCCTTCGTTCTCTATCTCCAAATTTTTAGCCGGTTTACATTCTGAATATAGTAACAATGAATTTTCTTTAAAAAATGGTTACGAATTCCAACAGCAAATTACCAACCAAGATGGAGACTATTACATGGTAAGTTTTGATGTAGAGTCTCTTTTGTCAATGTTTCCCACTTAATGAAACGATGCAATATTATCCTAAGATAAGGTTTTTATTAGCGAAGATACAGTTTTTCATGGTTTTAACAGATCAATCTTTAAACACTACTTGAACTTGCAGTGCAAGATTCAATGTTCATTTTTAATAAGCAACTCTATTCGCAGGTCGATGGAGTTGCCATGGGGTCGCCTCTGGGCCCCATTTTTGCTAACTTTTTTTATGTCTGACCTTGAAATGAAAATGTTTAAACTAGTGTAATCATAATTTTAAACCGTCTTTTTATCGCAGATATGTTGACACTTTTGTCTTGTTCCAGCACTCTTGGCAATGTTCTTTATTTTTGGAATATATTAATCAACTTCATCCAAACATTCAATTTACCATGGAGGTAGAGAGCGAAGGTAGTCTTCCATTTTTAGATATTAATGTAACGAGACATAATTCCGAGTTCACTACTTCTGTTTATAGAAAGCGGACATATACTGGCTTAGCAATAACTACTATAGCTCCTGTCAATATTCTTTCAAACTTAATACCATCTACACCTTGGTCCATAGAGCTCTAAAATATTCTTCAACTTGGCAAATATTTCACAAAGAAATAGTCTTTTTATTCAACTTTTTCAAGATAAACTCCTATCCACAAGATATAGTTCATAAAATCACCAATAAGTTATTAACAAAGTTCTTACAACCTCCAACAGTCAACTTTGATGTCCCAAAAAAATTATTCTATGCCTCAATCCCGTATATGTCTGACTCCAAATTCTCTTTAAATCTCACAAGAATAATTGAACAGGAAATCCCCTGTCTTAAACGTAAAACTGATCTCTAACAACCCATGTACAATAGGATCATTTTTTAATTTCAAAGATCGCCTGCAGTCCTTCATGCGATCCAATTGTGGTTTTATAAATTCACATGCCCTGGATGTCCGGGCTCTTACGTTGGATCGACACGGAGGTTACTGCAGGTCAGATATTGCAGCCATTTGGGTTTTAGCTTTCGCACTGGCCAAAGAATTAAGCAGCCAGATTTTCTAATATTAAAAATCATGCCGCATTATGTAAAACCGAAGTCCTGGAAACAACACTTTTCAATAATTGGTTATGTAAGGGACCAGATCACTTAACAACTTTAGAATCGTTATATATAAAACGACTGGTCCCTCTCTCAATAGTAATACTTCCTCAGGAACTTTGTATCTGGCATAGTTGTCTTCTGGCCTTGGACGTCATTGTATGTCATTCCCTCTTCTCTCCTGCTTATAGATGGTTGGTGTTTTTGGTAGTCTCTTTTTGTTTTCTGTTTTATGTACTTTTTATACTCTTTTACTTTTTATTGTTTTAACTTGTAAATTTTAATTACCTTTTGAATTCCTTTTTATGTTAATAATGCATTTTATTGTCTTTTACCTTTGACAGACTGATGATGCACTGAGTAGTGCGAAACGTTTCTTTGCTGTTAATAAACATGGCCTTTTTAAACAAACATGTGTAATCATGGACCCTCCTGAAGTCTATATATATATATATATATATATATATATATATATATATATATATATTATATATAATATATATATATATTGTATATTATATATATATTATATATATATATATATATATAATATATAATATATATATATATATATATATATATATATGAATTTGCGTTCTATCAAAAACACCATAAAACTGTGTTCATAAGACTTTATTGGAAACTAACCATTGCTGACCATTTCAATTTAAAAATTAACGATTCCTTTTAGGTTATAATTATGATAGGTTACTCCCACGCCGATGGAAAAATTAGGATAGGTTAAATTGCCTTTATTTGGTAACTAATTATAGACAAAAATAAACTTGTGCGACTATGTGCATGATTCACTTGGAATACCTATGCATTCCAAGCTGGAGAGTTACCTTTACGAGTATATCTGGTTTTGCATCTCATTACAACTATTTACAATATATCTGGTCACGAGTACCCGTTGGTCCAGTTTACTTCGGTTCTGGAGAACGAAGGTTATGATAAAGGAAACATATTTTTTTTCTTTTTCATAAGCAAGCTCTGTTGCTACTTATCCCTTCCCGCTGACGAGTTCCCTGTGCTTCTTTCTTTGTGGCCTAAGGACACTAAAACCCAAGTTCCCCGCTGTGTGATTTCGCCATAGCAAGCTGGTAATTGGAGAACCACCTACAGTCCATCCCTGAGTTGACCCTTCCTTCCAACCACAAGGATAACATTTCCTGGCATCCAGTTGATCGTGAGTAGCCTCTTCCGTGACCACTATTTTTTTCTAACATTTCTCGTAGGGTACAGACACGCACGCAATGAGTTCTGCATCCTTTGTGAAAGCCACTGGTCATACCTCTTTGAGTTTTGCTTCTTGTGAAAACAATAGCTTTTGAAAAGGTGTCCTTTTCAAGCTCTTTGTTGACTTTCTTGAGCATTTAGATAACGGAATCCAGTCTTGCGTGTGTGTGTGTTCCTTTACTAATCTGCTAACATGTGATCATAATCTAATACGTGACTAAAATGTAAAATATATTTAAATATGTTGACAGATGTAATTTATTGGTATCATAGCAGTAAGCACTGAGCACAGTTTGTATATATAGAGAAAAAGATGTATGTGCTTTCATGTAGCTTAGTCTACCTTAAATCTCGATCGCTGTAACATTGCTGATTAACTTCCCCCTTTCCAGGCCCCTCCTCTGGAGAGCTAGAAGAGAGCCGATCGCCGGACGAGGACTTGCACCATCCGGAAGAGGCAGATAGAGCGGAGACCGGCGGGAGACTCCATCCCATCTCTTTCGGCACTTAGAAGCTAGACCTACTTGTTTCATTAAAAAAAAAAGATAGACTTAAAATAAATCAGCTCTTCATGTTTACTGTTATTCAGTGTCATTTAGACTTTCCTCTTCTTAACCTCTCTGAATCAGATTCCCGAAACGTTTGGGTTCCAGACATTCTTGATATTGTAAGATGTTTGGGTTACTTTTCTCTTTCACTTGGAAATGCAGCAATAATTTTTTTTGTCCCCCTCAAGGTCAGTCCAGTTTCTGCCGGACGTCTGTCCCTTATGTATCTAGGTAATATTAGGAGCTGTTTAGTGGGCCTATCCTTCTTCTTATACCCACAGTCTTCACGAAGAACTTCCCGTTTAGGTCACTAAGCTTCCATAGGTTTAGTTTGTGAACTCAGTGAAAACCCTGTGTTTTTGATGGTCTCTTGCCGAGGGTAGGGATGTGGCCGGTGTTATCATACTTATGTTAGGGTTCAGTGACGGCTATCATGATTATTATCTCTATGATGATATTACTTTTAGAATTGAATCTCCTTTTTTTTCCTTTTTTTTTTCTCCTGTGATGACTATTGATTCTGACTGCTCCTCGGTTGCTATTACAGAAGACTCTCTAGGTTTTTAGATGGGTAACTTTCACTTCTTAGACTAATCATTATGTATTTGTTCGCACGTGATTGTTATCTTCCTGTTATTTGTAGGTTTAAGGAAACTCCTTGACGAATTTGAAGTTGAAAAGCTGTTTTTATAGGTGCCTGTAGATTGGACAAAACTAATTACGTGGCAAGCATTTAGTTTTTAATTAAATGTTGAATGTTTACATGTCAGATGTTATCATAATAGGGTAATTGTTTGTACAAAACAGCCCGCAAAAACATTTTCATCTTATCAGTTTTTTATTGATAGGATACAAGCCTATCTCAATAAATATTTTTCATTTGACATTGTTTGATTTTGTCCTGAAATCTGAATAAAATGTTGCTTCTCAGATTAGTGTGTTGTTCCAGTAATTTGATGTACCAAGAGACTATGTCATTTAAGAATTCATTAAAATGTCTTTTTCTTCTGTAAGTTAAGTGTATCCTAGTTTAATCAAACCACTGAGCTGAATAACATCTTTCCTAGGGCTGGAGCTATGGATTAGATTTTTTATTACGTGGCTAGGAATCAATTGTTTACTTAGCAACGGGACCTACAGCTTATTGTGGGATCCGAACCACATTACATCGAGAAATAAATTTCTAATCACAAGAAATAAATTCCTCTGGTTACGCACTGGCTGCAGCGGGGAACGAACTCCGGCTACCAGGTTGGTAGGCAAGTACGCAACCCACTCCTCCAGTGAGGAGCTCTGTCTTCTATAGCTCCCTGTCATATGTGATGTCGTACAGTAAAGGTAAACTGAAAACAAATCCTCTTGATCATGACTGATTTTATTAAAAGCCAAGTTGCAACCCTGGTTGACAGAGCTGAATGCTACTGTGATAGAGGTTACAGAGAATATTTAATAAGAAAAATAACAAAGGAAAATGCATAAGAACAAATCCACGATTTAATCATAACCGAAGTAGCATTGAATGGGTTTATGTTATTTGGTCTTTTTCTTAAAAGACCTTGCAAACATAATTCACAAATATCGATAAGGAGTAGGCTTTCAAATGCACATCTCTAAGCATATCAAAAGATAGAAAATTTATATAAGAGATTTACGGATTTGGTACCAAAATAGCTTATTTTCTATTTCCTCTCTCTGCAGTTTTCTCATATGGACTTCATTTTGATAATTAAAATTCTTTCAAAACTATTTGAATAAGAAACACGAAACTTCGAATGTGCCGTGCTTTGGTACATTGGGAAAATATTGAACACTTGCTGTAGATAAATTTATTTTAAAAAATAATGAAAAATTAACTGGTAGGAAATATGAACACTTAGGTAGAAATTGGGAAAAATACTGAACACTTCCTGTAGGAAAAGATTGGGAAAATTATCGCAATCACTTATTGTAGTATCATTGGAAAATATTGAACACTTATTGGGAAAAGGAACATCGGGAAAATCATTGAAACGCTTAGTGTAGAACATTGGGAAATAATAAACACTTAGTGTAGAGCATTGGGAAAATATTGAACACTTATTGTAGATCATTGTGAAAATATTGAACACTTATTGTAGAACATCGGGAAAATATTGAACGCTTAGTGTAGAACATTGGGAAAATAATGAACACTTAGTGTAGAACATTGGGAAAATATTGAACACTCAGTGTAGAACATTGGGAAAATATTGAACACTCAGTGTAGAACATTGGGAAAATACTGAACACTTCCGGTAGAACATTGAGAAAATATTGAACACTCAGTGTAGAACATTGGGAAAATACTGAACACTTCCTGTAGGACATTGGGAAAATATTGAACACTTCCTCTAGGAAAATATTGAACACTTACTGTAGGAAAATATTGAACACTTCCTCTAGGAAAATATTGAACACTTACTGTAGGAAAATATTGAACACTTCCTCTAGGAAAATATTGAACACTTACTGTAGGAAAATATAGAACACTTCCTCTAGGAAAATTAGTGAAACACTTACTGTAGAACATCGGGAAAATGGAAAATTGAAACTTATGGTAAAAGAATTATTGGAAAAATATTGAACACTTACTTGTAAAAAGAACTTCGTAAAGTATTGAAGGCACTTAGTTGTAGAACATTGGGAAAATAATAACACTTAGTGTAGAACATTGTGAACATGTTGAAACACTTAGTTTAGAACATTGGAAATAATGATCACTTAGTGGTAGAACATTGGGGGGAAAATAATGAACCAACTTATTTGAGAACATTGGGAAAATAATGAACACTTAGTGTAAAAAGAACATTGTGAAAATTATGAAACACCGTAGTGTAGAACATCGGGAAAATTATTGAACACTTAGTGTAAGAACAATTGGGAAAAATAATGAACAACTTGTAGTGGTAGAACATTCGGGAAAAAATATTGACCAACTTAGTGTATAACATTGGGAAAATAATGAACACTTACTGTAGAAACATTGGGGAAAAAAATATTGAACACTTAGTGTAGAACAATTGGGAAAATGTTTGAACAATTAGTGTAAGAACATTGGAATTAATATTGGAACACTTATGTATAACATTTTGAAAATATTGAACTACTTACTGGTAAAAGAACATCGGGAAAATTATTGAAAGCACTTAGTGTATAACATTGGGAAAATAATGAACACTGCTGTAGAAACATTTGGGACAATATTGACACTTAGGTGTAGAACATTTGGGAAATAATGAAACAATTAGTTGTAATAACTTGGGAAAATATTGAACACTTACTGTAGAACAGCGTGAAATATTGAGACACTTTAGTGTAGAACATTGGGAAATAATGAACACTTGGTCAGAACATTGGGAAACATAATGAACACTTAGTGTGAACATTGGGAAAATAATGGAACATTAGGTTATAACATTGTAAAATATTGAACACTTACTGTAGAAAACTTCGGTAAAGTATTGAGCTTAGTAGTAATAACATTGGGAAAATAATGACACTTTAGTTTGTAGACATTGTGAAAATATGAACACTTAGTTGTAGAACATTGGGAATAATAAGAACACTTAGTGTAAACATTGGGAAAATATTGAACACTTAGTGTAGAACATTGGGAAAATAATGAACACTTAGTGTAGAACATTGTGAAAATATTGAACACTTAGTGTAGAACATCGGGAAAATATTGAACACTTAGTGTAGAACATTGGGAAAATAATGAACACTTAGTGTAGAACATTCGGGAAAATATTGAACACTTAGTGTAGAACATTGGGAAAATAATGAACACTTACTGTAGAACATTGGGAAAATATTGAACACTTAGTGTAGAACATTGGGAAAATATTGAACAATTAGTGTAGAACATTGGGAAAATATTGAACACTTAGTGTAGAACATTGTGAAAATATTGAACACTTACTGTAGAACATCGGGAAAATATTGAGCACTTAGTGTAGAACTTGGGAAAATATGACACTTACTGTAGAACATTGGGAAAATATTGAACACTTTCTGTAGAACATTAAGGGAAAAAATATTGAACACTTAGTGTAGAACATTGGGAAAATATTGAACACTTACTGTAGAACATCGGGAAAATATTGAGCACTTAGTGTAGAACATTGGGAAAATAATGAACACTTAGTGTAGAACATTGGGAAAATAATGAACACTTAGTGTAGAACATTGGGAAAATAATGAACACTTAGTGTAGAACATTGTGAAAATATTGAACACTTACTGTAGAACATCGGGAAAATATTGACACTTAGTGTAGAACCATTGGAAAATAATGACTCTTAGTGTAGAACATGGAAATAATGAACACTCAGTGTAGAACATTGTGAAAATATTGATGACTTACTGTAGAACATTTGGAAAATATTGAACACTTACTGTAGAACATTGGGAAAATAATGAACACTTAGTGTAGAACATTGGGAAAATAATGAACACTTGCTGTAGAACATTGGGAAAATATTGAACACTTAGTGTAGAACATTGGGAAAATATTGAACACTTGCTGTAGAACATTGGGAAAATATTGAACACTTACTGTAGATCATATTACCATTGTTATTAGATCTGCAACTCCCAAACCACTCACAATAAAAAAAGTAATGATAATTAACGTGCACCGTAGTATCCTTTATTTGTCGGTAATTTTACTTAACATGACTAAAGAAATGAAGTCCGAATAAAGGTAGTTATTCCTATTTATATTTGGTAGTAGGAGAATTTTTTAATTTTGCAAACAATCCTCTGATGAAATTTAGAAACTGTGATTTTTAAATATTTGTCAAAATTTTGCACAACGTTATTGTACTCTTTATTTATTTATTTTTCTTTATTTTATTATTATTATTTTTTTTTTTTTTGCCAAAATAATTTGGGGGTTCGTGCTGCCTGTTTTTCAAGTATTGGCTGTAGGTCATCATAGGACATAACTGATTCATTTTGAGATTTTTGCAATGAATATATATTCCAAGAAGCTACACCCATTTTTAAACGCTGACAATGCTTCATTGAGTCAGCTTACTTTTTTTCCAGTGATTCATTGAGCTGTCCTCTCACAGACAATTAGATCTACCGAATTCTTTCTCTGGAAGACAGGTATAGAGAGTAGGCTCCAAATTACTGAGAAAATTTCACCAGAGCGGAAAACAGTATATCCAGCGGGTTGCTTTCTCTCATTTCAAGTCACCAAAGATGACTCGAGTGTTAGGCAGTAAAGCCCCAGTTCTTCTGATTCCTGTCATACATTTGGAAACCCATCTCGAGCAATCAACCGGCAGCCTTAGAAAGTATTATTGAAAATCTCTTACTATTGCTGTTGATGAGCTTGTGACTCCTGGCGCTTCGTTATTTTGTGTATTATCTGCATAAGGATGTTCAACGTAAGCTCTCCTCCACCGCACCCCCATCCAACGCAAATGAATCGATCCCTCTCCTGATAAACTGCGATATTATGCCTCTAATTATTTCTCCGTTCCTCGCACAAGGCAGCAATCTAACTTGATCCGTCACGCTACAACTAATTTCAATGGAGTTCAAATCAGGGAAGGCCTCGGCCACGTAATCTCTTTCCCCCCCACCCCCCCCCCCAAACTCCCCCCCACCCCTCCACCCCCCGCAACAAACACACACACACCTGTGTTTGTTGTTGGAACAGTTTTGAAGTTATCGTTTGTAGTGTAATAATGGAGACGATAGTGTTAAACTGAAGGCAGATGTTCAATATTTCATCGCTGGTAAGAATGGTTTTACTTGTAGTCTTGTAGTACCGTGTAATTTAATGCAATTTGTGTAAGGCTTTATTTTCTTTCTTACGTCTTGTAGCTGTTTTAGGTTTTGTGTGTTAAATTCATTCAGTTCATCAGCTTAAGACGACAAACTCTCGAAAATTATCATTTTCAGGTGATCGTTTGTTCGTTTTCATCGTTGGCTTCGTATTGTAGAACGTACTCTGAAAGAGAGTATCATTATTATCTGTCTAAGCTATAGTACTGGGTGCGAAGTGGAAATTATAATATTTTTTAGGTAATTTATTCATTCTCTCTCTCTCTCTCTCTCTCTCTCTCTCTCTCTCTCTCTCTCTCTCTCAGTAAGTAAAACCATAATTGTATGAATCGAGAATTCCATTTTCTACTTGATTCCTGTTCCAGCGATTCTCTCTCTCTCTCTCTCTCTCTCTCTCTCTCTCTCTCTCTCTCTCTCTCTCTCATGTATATATATTAGGCCTTTCCCCAAAGCAGCCCATCGTCCACTAACACTTTTAAGTGTTCTATACATTTTTGGACTATAATAAAATGAAATGAAACGAGAATTTGTTTGTTTAGGATAAATCGATCTGTTTTGGATTCAAATACATTCTCTCTCTCTCTCTCTCTCTCTCTCTCTCTCTCTCTCTCTCTCTTTCTCATATTCTACCCAGTATCGGAATCATAGGGCACGCGATCCAACAGCACTCATTACCCTAAGTGGCTATAAGACCTTCGACGCTGTGAAGTATCAAGTTCACACTGAGAATGATTGAATAGGAATTCGACACACTACTAGGAATGAAATCGACATCGTGACACCTGACCGGCTTCCATTAGTGGTATTGAGAGTGTTGAAGGGGAAGATAAAGAAAACAATTCTATCCTGTCCTCATGGTTTCTGAGCGATTAATGACGAAAAATCTTCGAGCACATCTATTGCAACTCTAAGGATGTAGTTAGGGCAAGCGTCCTGCCGAATTTGTCCAGGTCCTTATCACCAACTTCCCTTCCTATCGATATCTGCGAGACCAGTGGTTCTTCAACGGGGGGAAGCATCAGCTATTAAAAGGGGAAACGCGAGATCCTTAGGGAAAAATTTAATATTCTCTAATTCGTCATTCCCTCAAAAAGAGTGAGGGACTAATATTTAATTTATGAAAGAATACACAAGTATCGCCTTGTAACGTTAGTATCCTATGTTAGTATCCTCTAGTCTAACTACTCTGGTTAGACTCGTTGAGCTGAACATGTTTTTTAGTGATTTACCTCCTTCCTTGTCCTTCCAAACCCCCTTCTAAGGGCCAACTCTTGAAGGGGGCGTGGCTATAAAATGTTTGAGAACCACTGTATCGGAAAATCTCTGGGAAATCAGTACATATATGTGACTGGTTACCTTCACCCTCTTCATAACCAAAGCTGTTATGTAAAAGGAAAGTCTGTATTATCTTCGCCGATAAATCGAGTTGAATGGATTTTCATGATATTAGAAACGCTTATCAAAATCGACAGTTTGTCTTCGCTCAACCTTTTGATAAAATTGAACTTTCGTTCCTTTTACTGTACCTCCATTCATATGATCTTTCTTCATGTTACTTTCCACCCTCTCCTAACGCTTGACAGCGCTTAATGATCTCATAGGTCCCAGCGCTTGGCCTTTGGCCTAAATTCTATAATCAGTTCAGTTCAATTCCGTCTTTCCTACCCACGACCTCTGATCTATGGAATTGTCATTCTCGTCGTTTATGCTGGCTAGCTGCCACTGTCCAGTATATCCTCATATTTAAATCTAAATTAGATGAGTTCTTGCATCTCGTTCCAGTTGAACCAACGAAGGACTGAAATCGAAGCAAGACGACCCCGTTGAAAACTGAGATCGTATACCGTCAATTTTATGATCAATACACACAGTGATCGAATTCGCACGGAAAAGGACTTTGCAAGGTAATCTCTCACTCTCGAATTGGTGGACCCAGTCTCTCTCTCTCTCTCTCTCTCTCTCTCTCTCTCTCTCTCTCTCTCTACTCACATCCTGTGTAATTCCCTTTTTTTTTTATTAATCTTGCCATCCCTGCCAGCCGTAATAAGGGTTACTATCCGATTCCACTACAGAATTGTCACTTTCAATAAACCGGCCGGAGAAGACGGGAATTCAGCTCTCTCCGAGGAGAGGGAGTGACTCCAGCTCTGTTATTTAAAGGATCACAGTATTCAACGAGATAAGAGGAGAGACTCACCACGGTTGAGAAGGAATCGGAAAGTGTTGATGCTTGGTTTTCATTGTATGTTGCAATTTTTTTTTTTTTTTTTTTTTTTTTTTTTTTTTTAGGGTGTGTGGCAAAGAGAGGGTATATGGTAATTCCCAGACAGAGCAATGCTATATGATATTCTCATGCGCAATAAGCTGGTCATTGTTTCGTGTTTAATATATATATATATATATATATATATATATATATATATATATATATATATATCTCGCAAGTATAAAAGGCCCATTAAAAACACTCTGGTTTATAGCTAAATACTATATTTCGGTGGACTAACTTCCACCCTTATCAAATAGTGAATGACAGAAGAAGTCATTTACTACTTGATAACGGTGGAAGTTAGTCTACCGAAATTGCTGTAACAGAGGAATTTGTTTACATTTATATATATATATATATATATATATATATATATATATATGTATGTATGTAGCGTATTCCTAGCGTAAGTCTGTGAGAGATTTGTATGTACGTCTGCATTTCATAGTGTGCAATAACGTAGATTCGAAAGTAAAAACAAAAAGAAGTATGATCAGCGAAGTCAGATGTTCAAGTAAGTCGTATAAGTTATGGGTCAACTGTTTTTTATTTTCTATATATATATACCCTCAACAGCTGGCGTTATGAAGTGTCGGTAATACCGGTATTCATTGTGCTTGGAAGAGAGAAAGATACATTGATCGTGACCCGATGAATATTAGAACATGAAGCAAGTGGTTTACCCTCAGGTACCAGAGAAAATAATGAAAGACTCCTGTTGTTTAATAATTTGCAGTATAGGAAAGGTAATATGGCAATCTACACCGTTAGAATGGCTGCCTTTTATATATATATATATATATATATATATATATATATATATTATATTATATATTATATTATATAATTAAAAATTGTTTTTTATTTTCAATTGTTTTAAGAATTATTTTTTCAAAGACTGCTGCTTGTCTGTTATAAGATAAGGACTTAGTATTTTAAATATTTGTCATACGGTGAAACATATCCGCCGTACAGTGAAAGTATTTTGGATATTCGTCATACGGTGAAAAGTACTCGCCTTACAGTGAAAATGTTGTAAGTATTTGTCATACGGTGAAACATATTCGCCGTACAGTGAGAGTATTTTAAATATTCGTCGTACAGTGAAAAATACTCGCCGTACAGTGAAATCCCTCACGGAAGGTGCACAGTGATAGTTGATCCAATGCCTTAAACACACACCACACACACACACACACACAAACACACACAGGCAGACCGGGGAAAGCTGAATGTTTTCTCATAAGCCACCTTTGTGTGCCTTCGGTGTGCCGACACGCTTGCTCAGAGAACTGAGGCTAGAATACACATCCAACATTATTCTGTTGAATGATGAAACAAATCCCCCCCCCCTCCCCCCCCACCACGAACGCGTTCACTCACCACATACTCTCGAGGAACCCTTTTCAATCTCTGCGAGAATCGGTTCCTCCTGTGCTCGCTTGTGCTACTGTGTGTTCTAGAGATGGAATTTGAGGAATTGCTTTCTATGCAAGTTAACAAATGAATGGATTGTGATCAGTCTTCGCTCTGCTACGGGTTTTCATTTCGTGTCTGCACCAGAAAAGCTTTTTATTTTTATGACAATATCCAAAAAAGGATATTACTCAACAAGGTTACGTCTCGCTATAGATTTCGACGTTTGGGTCACATTCTCGCTAGAAAGATGCATTTGAATGGAGTTATCCAAAAACAGATATTTTTCGCCAAAAGAGACAGTGTTGTAAAACTTTATTAGGAAGGATATCATGGTTCCAGTATGTTTTAGGTAATTTAAGACCGTTTTTGTTTATAGGTGTGTTACATTCTTGCTAGAAAGATGTATTTGAATGGAGTTATATAAAAAAAAGATATTTCTCGCCAAAAGAGACATTGTTGTAAAACATTACTAGGAAGGATATCAATAGTTCCAGTATGTTTTAAGGTAATTAAGGCCGTTTTTGTTTTTAGGTACATGTGCGCCATGAACTAATATTTGAAATCGCTGCTTTATCATGCAGCAGGGCCTTTTGAATTTTGATTGTATCAACGCGGATAGAGTATATACCTCGTAAAGGAACCTTTCGTTATTTATTATCCAAAGGCCTACATAGCATATTGAAGCTTCTCCAATTGCATTTTATTTGTTTAACATTGTTCAATTAAACCATGCGCTAACATTGGAATTTATTACGGAGAATGTTGCATTAACAAGGTAAAATATTCTTTTAAACGCCTTGTTCTATTCCGGGAAGGCTCCATACTATGAGACCTTTCCTCCTAAGGGCATTCATTGGCTTTGTGGCTCTACTACATAATTCCGATACAGCGTTTTGAATGTGGTTACCCGAGGGAAAACTGTTTTCGGGTGTGTGAGTGTGTGTGTGTGCGTGTGTGTGTCAGATACGGGCTGTGCTATTAGGCATGTTTAGTCTACCTATATACTAGGCCTCCACCTATTTCTTTCTCAGTGGGGCCTACTTTTCTTTAGGCAAACTATGGTATCTTTAGCTTTGCTTAAATCGCTGACACTATTAGTTTAGTTAGTATGTTATGTATGTATATATATATATATATATATATATATATATATATATATATATATATATATATATATATAATATACAGTCAGGTCTCCGTGTAAAGTGTAATTCCGGGATCCATGTTGAGAGTGTCTTAATTTTTAAATGTTATCGTTTTGTTATTTCGTAAATCTGCAGTTTGTCGTTAATTTGATCGTATATCGAAGTGTGAAAAGATTTTTTATTTTAAAAGCAGGTCACTAAAAGAGGAAAAATGGGCCATATGCAATTCATGTCCCGTTGAGAGAGATGCAAGTTTATTGAACCATTCTTGTTCCTTATCTGTACTAATGTCTAATGTAATTGAATCAAGTATATTTTAGTTTAACCAGACCACTGAGCTGGTTAACAGCTCTCCTAGGGCTGGCCCGAAGGATTAGATGATTTTTGCGTGGTTAGGAACCAATTTGTTACTTAGCAACGAGACCTACAGCTTATTGTGGGATCCGAATTTCTATCACAAGAAATAAATCCCTCTGATTCTGCGTTGGTAGAGCGGGGAATCGAACCCGGACCCAGAGATCGGTAGTCGAGCACGTAACCGACTCGTCCAACGAGGAACTATGTGTGTCTAATGTAGAATCGTGGTCATATCTCAAACAATTTCTCTCTGGGTTGGGTTAACCTTCAGAAACAAAGCTATCGTGCAGATATAAAATGTTCCAGTACTGTAATGAAGAAAATTATCCTTCCAGCTTTGCTCGAGGCGCTGTCTTGAAGTTGTACTTGGCATAATATGGTTTGTTCAGTCTGCCCTTTTTTCGAAGCAGGTTCGATGGACCGTTTCTTTCAAGATAAATCAACTTCACTTTACAGTGTATACATCTTTCTTCTTATTTTATAGTATACACACCTTCTTGAATATGTGTGAAGAAGTTTTAATTCTTATTCATGTAGATTTCTTATTCATGTAGATTTCGGCTTATTGATCATTTTTATCTATGAATGTTGTATACTCCATGGGTCCTGCAAATGAAGACCTCTTAGTGTTTCCGTTACCAATATTTCGTATTTGTGGAACCTACGGTGTTCTGTTCCCAGTCTAGTTTGTTTGCTTGGAAACTGTATAGCATAACACAATATTTTTTTTCCGCTGTCGCATCTGATGGTTTATATATATATATATATATATATATATTATATATATATATATATATATATATATATATATATATATATATATAAGTGGTTATTTGTTTCCATTTTTTTTTATTGCTAGACACTCTTCTCTACTGTTTACGAGAGAGAGATCTGAGACAGCCAGAGGAAAAGTAAAGTGTGTGCTTCCTGCGAGCCTGATAGCCCCTGCATATGGACTAAAAAGCGAGTTTGTATTTGGTTTAATTACTGATGCCCGTGTTGATTTAATAGAGACGGTGTGCCGGCAATATGGGGGCGGCTGGGAGCTCAGGGAAGCCTCCCTAATGATTGGCCTTTCAGCTGGCTAATGTAATTACTCTCCCCCGACTCACTTGAATAGTAATGAGAATTAACTCGTCTTATTTTTATTTTCAGGCGTCTACGAAGTAGCGTATTAAAACATTCTGTTGAGACTTTTTCGTTTTGTTTACATTTTTTTTTCTATAAGGGAGACGTTGAGATGGAAAACTTGGCCGAAGAAAAATAGTTGAAAAGATAACACGTTATTTAAAATGTTTCTTCTTATTTGCGAGACAGATTCTTCTTTTTCCCATTTTTATACATCTCTATTTATTTATTTTGCGGAAGTTTTATTTGCATCAAATCGTTTACATAATTGTAGAGAATTTCTTATCTTTCTGTACATCCGTCCGTCTGTCATTCAGTCACGGCCAAACAGCTGTTCCGAAGAGCATGAAACTTGGCAGGGTTATAGTGGGGACCTTTAAGATGGTTTATAATATGGTAACATCCTATATCCTCCCTCCCCCCCTCCGAATGGGTAGGGGTGAGAATGGATTCCCTGAAACGGAGCAGGTTCTGCCCTTGAAACGGGCTGGTTATGCCCGTAGACTTAGTTACTGTACGAATTTATCATACATAATTTCTGTATACATATAACTTATCATTTGGAAATGAACACTATAGGTAAACATCAATGACATAATAGTTAAAAAAAAACACTTGCGAGTCACTTAAGTGAAGCAGCTGATGAATATACTTTTAGTAAGGATTGGTCAATTGCTAGTTAAATGTATCCATTCTTACAACAATTGCGGCTGGTATCAGGATGGTTTTGTTTAGTCATGAGGATATTTAGCATCTGGATTTTCGCCGTATTTACTGACCACTGACATGGGTAGGATTTCCCCACTGTGAATTTACGCCTCTCTCTCCCTCTCCTCTAAAGGTTTAATTCCCATACCTTTATAACTTTATTTTTCCAAACGTTAGTAACGTTTACCATACGGTGTTTGGCGACCCTGTAGGAATTGGCGATCAATCATCGTATGATCTACTCAAAATTTGCAGGTTATTCCTTGTTGATGGGAAAAAGAAGCTAACATTGACCCTTCTGACCTGGAGATTAGGTTTTCTGTCCAACAGATCAGGTTTTCTGTCCATCAGCTCAGGATATCAGAACGGCAAGAGAATGGAAAACAGGACAGCCATCACTTAAATGACAGCTCAACAAGAAGTTCCAGAAGACTGCTGGGCCTTGACCCAGTCTGAAAACCTACACATCTGAGAAAGGGCCGCAGATAGGGCCTGAAAGTAGTGGAGTGTTAAGTAAAATACTATGTCAAAACTTACAAGTAAACAAGTTATGCTCAGTAATTTTGTAGGTTTCCACTAGTTATCAATTGATATAAAGAATTGAATGAATGAGAGAAGTTTTAACATCTCTACGATTAAAAACTACTTTCTCAAATTACCAAATTAGGTGCCTGAAATTAAGTTGTGAATAAAAAATAATAAAGGCACCATCATTTATAAATATAGCGCCGTTTCACGTAAGACTGGAACTTGCAAATTTGTTATCCAGCGTTCGATTAGATAATTAACTTTTGGTTAAATCGTGATGACGTGTAGTGATAATAGGTCCATTAAATCGTGATGCCATGTAGCGCTAATAGAATTTATCCCTTTTCCTGTTTGAGAAAACATTAGTTCCATTCATTTTTTGAGATTCTCAAACTACCAAATTATTTCTTGAGAGAAAATAAATACTTTATGCAGTCATTTCAATGATTTGTTATATACTGTATAATATGTTGACGTTAATTCTTAAGAAATTATAACTTTAATCCCAGGAATTTTCAGATATGGGATTAGAAGGTTAAATTATTAACCCTTTCAATATAAATTCTTCGGATGTCTCGAGTATAACTGTCTGTATGAATTCCCTGATCCCTTTGGATATCATTCGGGTTTATTTATATCTTGGAAAAGGGATGTACTCAAATTATAACTAGGTTGTTGGCTTTTATTTATTTTTTAATTTTTCATTATTCGCGACACGTATATATGGCTCTCAAACTACTAAGTCAAAGTTGTTTATAACACGACTATATATATATATATATATATATTATATATATATATATATATATATATATATATATATAATATATATATATATATACACGCACATATGGTGGCCATAAAGTCCCAGTACCATTCTGAGCAATAACTACTTGTAATGGTCTGGAACTTTATGGACACCCTGTATATATATATACGGTATATGTATAGATATATATATATATATAGATATATAATATATATAGATATAATATATATAGATATATATTTATATCTATATATATATATATATATATAATATATAATATATATATATATATATATATATATATATGATATATTTATAAATTTCCTCTAATAAAGGGAGCCCATAGAAAAGCCAAAATATTCAGAAAGTTAATGCTATATTTCAGAGACCAACTCTCTCTCTCTCTCTCTCTCTCTCTCTCTCTCTCTCTCTCTCTCTCTCTCTCTCTCTCTCTCTCTCCAGTCAGTTAACGTCTCGACGTAAAACTGATGATTGGTTCTTTTAGTCTAAAGTTCCACCAATTAAGCATGAAAAACATTCTTCAATTCTTGTCACGACCCCTTTAGTGCAGATGTGTAACACTTGTTTTGGCTGTAATGCAAACTTTTGTTCGAAATTTTGTGAGCGTGTTTTGGACGTAGTTTTAAAATGATACTGGACCCCTTTATGCCTTGCGATTATGGGGGAGTACATCAGGAAATCTGATTTTTGGGTTGGGGGGAAATGCAATGTGAGAGAAGAGCGGAAAGTATTCTAACTTTCCCGTGATACTTCTGCAAGTTGTGATTCTGATTAGGGTAAGGTTCGTTGAACTTTTTCAGTGACACCACGTAGTAGGTATTAGGTAAGGACCCGATGACCTACTATGAGATTCAGGGCCTCTGTAACACGGTTTTTTCGCAATAACTTTTTATCTATGCGTTTCATAAATATAACGCTTATCCAGAATACATATTATATCTACACATAAATTTTGACTGTATTTTGCATTACGTAGGTTGAAAAAATTTGGTACTTATAATGGAAAAGTGACTTTTTTTGAAGACGGGCCAACTTACTCAGAGAAAAGGTTTCGAACGCACTCGTTACGTAACTTATGACAGCATTTCTTCCCTCTTTCTCGATGGATGATTGGCTATACGTAACGAAGGCTATACCTCTGGCAACAATGACATACAAATTTATATACAAGCAAAGCAGTACACCTTTATGAACTCTGGAACCTCTCAACTGATAATTGTCATAATGAACAAACCAACAAAATATGTTAATAAATACAAAAACACTTCGATTATTAGTCTAACTCCCAAAATAGGTTTCCTAAGAAATTAGTCTACTTTATAGGTCACAATCAGATTGACAAGATGTAGGGAATAGTTGGTAATTTCCAAAAACATAGTAGACAAGTTTGATTTGATAACTTGCTATATCCAATGTCAAGCAATTTTTATTTATTGGCTATCTACCTATTTACTGAAAAAAAAAAAATAGCCAGTACCGTATATTGGCTTTAAACCTTCACCAATAATTATCGTCAGAATGATGACTTCATGAGGCTCCACCCACTTTCGCCTCGTTATAATTCAGGATAACACTGAAGGCTACCATGGGTATTGTTGGATTAGAAAATTTAACTTCTGGCTATAAAAACTAATTTCTCGAGCAGTTGTAAGAAGTGCTAAATGATCCTCAAGGATCCCAGCAGTTGGCATAAACGTTTAATTCATGTATATTACTGCTATACTGTTGCGGCACTACTGCTACAGTAGTATTACTACGCTAGCACTGATACCCCACCCACATCTATGTATCGTTCCGCCATTCATAAAGTCTTTGGGTTTCAGAGCCGATGGAGATTCTGTCTGGTGGATGGGCGGGGCAACATTACGTCAAAAGGTGTTTACCTTGCTTACGTAGTGAATGTTTTTCGACTCTTGGCTCGTAATCATTGGCCATGGCGTTGGCTAGATCATTTTTACTTTATAAAAATTAAAACTATCGGGTTTAGGTTATTGATAATGCTGACAAAATTTGTGTGTGGTTGTAAAATATACTTATGTCAACTTTCAGCTACATCCGATGCTTTGACAAGGAGCAAAGTCCAAAAAACCGTGTTACAGAGAACCTGAATCTCATAGTAGGTTATGTTTGGTAGGATGCAAACAACAACAACAACAACAGCACACACACACACACACACGTAAGGCTCTGCATGGGGTAGAGGGTTACGTTAGGGTAAGTGTGGCTGATGTAGATCACAACCCTAGGTTAAGGTTGATGGGGTATGGGGTTGCCAGTGCCTGCATTCCAGGTAAATACCCAGTGCCCTAGGTTGAGTGTGGTTGAGTTAGGTCGCAGTCGTATCGTATTATCTGTTTTTATTTATAGTGCCATAGGGTTAGCGAAATGATTCCATAAGGCCAGAAAAGTGCCCAATGCCGTAGGTTAGCTGAGGTTATAAGTATATCTTAGTTTAACCAGACCACTGAGCTGATGAACAGCTCTCCTAGGGCTGGCCCGAAGGATTAGATACCTTTATGTGGCTGGGAACCAACTGGTTACTTAGCAACGGGACCTACTGCTTATTATCGGGTCCGAACCTCATTATATTGAGAAGTGAATTTCTAATCACCAGAAATAAATTCCTCTGGTTCCACATTGGCAGCAGTGGAGAGCGAACTCCGGCTAGCAGAATGTTAGGCGAGTACACAACCCACTCGTCCAATGAGGAACTTAAGAGATCAGGCTGTAATATTAATAGGCAAAGAGCTCAAGTCAAATTCACGCCTCTGATACTTCCAATTTATAAAGATGAAAAAAGGGAAGATTGACTCATTTTGGTGAACAACTGATGTAGAACCTCACACAGGCACCTAATCCTTATTTAAACGTTTTAGTGATTTTTTTTTTGGGTAAAGAATGTTTTAACGGTTAGAATTACCCAATACATTTTCGACAGTAAAGTATGCCCAGCGCTTTTTGTCAGCTCAGTTAGCCGCTGCAGTTGCGGCGATAAAATGGAACAACTATTTTATTTGTAGGCGCTTTCTGAATACATCCCAATTGTCCTCACAAATTTTTGCAACGGCGTTCCTTTAGTTATTCCAAATATCGCATAATGTCATAAATGCCAAAGCATATCGGTTATTGAAAGTCTCGCACCAATTTTTGTATCCTTGATGAAATATTTATACTACCGGTGTGTGTATTTCTTTGCTATGCTGGGTTTTGTTATTATTTTTGAGTTAATTTTTTATGTTTTGCTTATAGCTAACCGTGTGTTCCAAATTTCCATTGATGAAGCTGTTATTAAAGATTCTTTGGTTTAATTCGGTGTTCAAATATGTTGTCATTATACTTTGATGTGCTTTTATCTCACCGTCCTCGGAGAGAAGGGAGAGACTGGACTTTCAGTGGTATATCCTTCATATTGTCGTATTCACGGTCATTGAAATTTGTCTATCTTTTCATTACAAATTGAAACCAATGAATAGCATATAGAGTTATTGCGACTATGTTTGATGTGGATACGTTGACGATATGATTATACAGACAACAATTACAAATCCTTAAAAGAAACCATGCATTCACTTGTATAAATTGTAACCAATGGCGAAGACTGGTGTTTGATTGTTTGTCGTTTCAGATACCTTTAGCTTTTGCCATTCCGTTATTATAGACGTCTGTGATATTCTCTGTCGGGGAGGGTACGTATATAAGATTCTAGGTGTTGTGATAATTATGAACCAGTTTGATCACCGTCAAATAGCCGTCGCCTGCTGACTAGAATTCTCAGCTTTTGTCACACTGCTCCCTGAATCAGTCAGTTTATACCTTTATAAGGGACTGATTTGACATTAAAAGAAGGCTATTAACACTCCAGTTCTGTTCTCTACCATGGAATAAATGTTCTTGTTTAGATAAAAGAAGAATCCTTTTGAAAATGAAAGCATTTCTTTGGTTTTCGGAGTTACGACCGCTGCCTGTTTAATTGTACTTGGACATTGCTGTTTTTGATTAAGCTGGCTTTATGCCAGCACGGGCTCTTGCTCATAGAGCAGCCCGTAAATTTAATTTTTTTTTTTTTTTGACAGCTAGTGAAAATACTTATCGGCCAAATGAAACGGTAGTTGCTAATTAGCTAGTTATACTCGTACATATATTAGAAAGGGGGTCCCTTGCACATCTTTTTCTTTTGAGTTTCCTCGACATTTACCTGCCAACTATAAAATTCTGTTTATTGATTTTTTTCCCTTTTTTTGTCTTTCTGTCTTACTGTATTTACGGTGTCGGCATTCTGGTAAAATGTCATACGACACGTTTAGCCTTTTAGATTAAAACGTGTTGCTGCTGCCAGGCCACGGTATCAAAAAGTAGTTATGCTTTGATAATATATATATATAATTTTTTTTATGCTGGAAGTATGTTGAATCTTTCACTGCATTTTATTGTTTTTTTATTTTTATTTTTTATTTAAAACTCAATTTTTAAGTGAAACGCCAGATTACTTAGATAAGACAAAAACAAGTAAAAAATGCGCCTAAGTTTCTTCGGCGCAGTCAAGCTTTCTGTACAGCTGTTACAGCGTATAAGGAAGGCCACCAAAAACAGATCCATCATTCGGTGGTCTCGGTATATAATGCTTTATAAGCCAGCTGACCATGAAACTTTAACCACGGCCCGAAGGGGGTCTATCCTATATAGTTGCCAGGAGCACGGTTATGACTAACTTTAACCTTAAATAATATACAAATTACCGAAGCTACGTGGTTGCAATTTGGTATGTTTGATGATTGGAGGGTGGATGATCAACATGCCAATATGCAGCACTCTAGCCTCAGTAGTTTTTAAGATCTGAGGGTGGACGGAAGGACAAAATTTTCTTTTACAGAAAACTACAAGTATATAATGTATTGAATTTAATGATTATGTTTAATGCAAGAAGGACGCAATTGGAAATGAAGTGGCGTTGCAAGTAATAAAGGTCAACACGTTCAAGCGCTGATCCCGTTATAGGAAAAAGAAAAAATAAAGTTAGTTTGTTGTTACTTGAGAATATCCATATTCCGACTCCGAGTAGACATCTTTCTGCGGTGAGGGAGCCGAGCAGGGTAAAAAAGCGCTCCACTTAACCAAATGAGGGTATAAGAGGCGGGCCACCAAAAATAATAGAGGGCGATGAAGGCGCTCAAATTCCTTCAGAGCTGCGAATAACGCGCGTTTTTTATCCTCATTTCTCTCGAACTTGATGGTGAGCTGATATCTTTTGGGGGTGATATCAGTTTTGATATGAATAGAACATGTGATTAAGTAAGCATTAAAGTTATCTCCTGTGTCATAACTTAAGTGTAATATTATATCTTCCGTTCTAAGGGGTCCACAATAATAAAAATGTTAAAAGTTCTTGTATGATTTATAAACACTTCACCTTCATTTGGACTGAAGGTGAAGCCAGGGAGGGGTTCGAAAGCTTTTATAAAGTGTTTGTAAATTATACACTATCTTTTAACATTTTCATTATTGTGGACCCCTTAGAACAATGTATATACTCTCGTGATGGAGTTTTCCCCAATTACATCTTCTCATGTGATTGTCGTTAGCCGTGAGAATTGTTGTGAATGTAACTCATATTTTTTAATGTGATTTTTCTACATCTTATTAAAGTCCTCTTCTGTCATATCTCGACAGTTAATCAGGAAACTTACAAATGCAACAAAACACTGTGCCGCTGTAAAGGAATGTTTCCGGCGCAAGTTAATTATAGGTTGTCATTGGCAGTTATGTCATCAGCGCGTAAACAACTTTATGGATCTGTTTATTCTCCTCCTCTTCGTCTCTCTCTGTTCTTATTTATCATTCATCTTATATTTCGTCCATTCTTTTCTTCCAGCGTTTAATTTTTTCCTCTGTTCCTTAGAAAAGGTCTATTTACGAATACGCTACTGTCTCTGCAGTCTGTGTAATAGACCGAGCAGAAATCATTATCAGGAATAACAGAAGATCTTTCTCATTATTAGTCCTCGAATTAGGCCTCTACCTGTTCATGGTGAACGAAGGTGGTCCATCAACGATAAGGATAGCCATTACTTGGATTAAACTACCCAATGTACATCTATTTGTGTTTATGTTTTGGTTGAACATGCCTGTATGATAGAATAAGAACAGATGAGGTCAATCATTTTGCGTAACCTGGATTCCTATTCTTCTGAAGCATTCCAGATTGATATAATTACGTGAAGTGAACATCTGTCTAAAGTTAAACACATGATGTTGTAAATTCTGTCTCGGTTTTGACACATTTCAAACAAAGCGAAATATACGGTTTTTTTCTTTGCTAATTATAAAAAAAATCCCAGTGTCCTTTTGGGTCTTGTGGCTGAAAAAGAAAAAAGGTTTTGTTTTGAATTCATTCCAAACCATTATTATTATTATTTTTCGAAGATCTCCGTTTTCTTTTGTCGGGCCTCTTTCAGTTCAAGTGGGGCGGGGCAGATGGGAGGTGAATAATAATTTTTGGGAGAGACACACAGACTATACAATAATGGGGCACACCTCGGCGATTGTCTTGAGACCCTTCGTGGGTCGTAGGGGATGGCGAATTGGATGAGATTTCTTTTTAGGATAATCTCATAACAGGTTTATCACTTTACGCATTTGTCCCCATCTCATCCAAAAATAATAAACGAAGTAATGTTGCTTGGTTTCAATCTGTGAAATAAAAACACATGAGAAGGATCAAGTCAATAAAAGCTGGATCTACAAACTCGCCTTTTCTGGAACCAAACGTCGCACCAAATAACCAACATTGTGCAGTTTCGGTGTCCGATATTCATGGCTGCCTGATAACATGATTGAAACCCTGCCTCGTGACATTGCCTTTAGGCAGAATACATTGTGCGTCGTAAGAGGATCATGGGTCCCTCTGCAGAGTCTGGAATTCCAAGAGACTCAGCCCAAGTGAGTAAGGATAAGCGTGTGTAGGCAGGCTGAGGGGGAAAGCGTGCCTAGAGAGAGAGAGAGAGAGAGAGAGAGAGAGAGAGAGAGAGAGGTCTGCAACCCACTCTGGGTGATTCCCCCTTCGCAATTGTTTGCTGGGATGTGCTGAAACAGGCCACGGAGATCATGCTGTGTGGAGTACTTTATTGGGAATTGGATGTTTTCAATTCTAAGGTTATAATTTAATGTCCTGGAGTGGGACATGACCTCTTTGTGTGATTATGGGACCTGGGTTCGTTTCCCGGTACCGGACATCACAATTTCTTCAAAAATTTCTTTGAACTTGGATCTTCAAGGCTTTGTAGTGACAAGGGTATCCAAAAAAGAGCAAAGAATTAAAGAAGTTAAGACGGCATTGGGGCTATTACAATTGTGTGTGTGTGTGTGTATATGTATATATATATATTATATATATATATATATATACTTATATATATGATATATATATATATATATAATGTGAATGCCACAGGAACATGACAGACAGAAGGTCAGTATCAAACGCTTTCTCCTGTGTGTGTGTGTTTTTTTTTTTTTTTTTTCTTTTTTTTCTTTTTTTACCTGGCCGTCATTTTCCTGTGGTATTCGCTTATATAATGAAGTCACTTGCATCTACTGTGAGTTTTTAAGGATGTATGTATACATGTATGTACATACATATATATAAATAGATATATTCTTGCAAATGCATACACATGCGTGTTCTTACACAGCAATGAAAATACGCCACTATTACAGCTGTATGGACCTCCATAGCGCTATAAGTACAACAATCCTACAAATTTATGGTTTTCAAAAATATGTGAACAAGTATAACAATTGGTTTTATTCAGTATTTTGCTTGTATATTGCATTAAATGTTTTAACTTTACGCTCTAGGTTTCAGCAGAAACATGCATTAACTTTTAGCTTCACGCTTTTGGTTTCAGCGGATAGATAGTAACAAAAACCTGTCCGTTAGTTATGATGCTCACTGGATACAAGAAACTGCATCCTTGTAAATTATCCACCTTGTCTGTCTGTATGAATTTTACGTATTATTTGTTTAGTCCTTGTAGTGTACGAGGCATGGAATGCAGTTGCAAAAGATTGCATTATAAGTATTTATGGATGAGGTGTCCTTAATATAAAGAGACACTGAATGCTGTTGCAAAAGATTGCATTATATATATTTATGGATGAGGTGTCCTTAATATAAAGAGTCAACGAATCCTGTTGCAAAAGAATACATTTAAAAGTATTTGTAGATGAGGTGTGCTTAATATACATGAAAGGTGCTGATGTAGGTTTTACCTAGCAATTGTTTTATTCTGAAGTGAGTGGGTGATATATTTTTAGATTTTGTAACATTATTATAATACT
>NC_061102.1:47839178-47871678 GCF_015104395.2 Macrobrachium nipponense | reverse complement strand
CATAATTGTCATCGTTTTTATTATTTTCATTTATATAATATTCTTAACAGAGTGTAAGCAGTCTTATAGTTCTCACTACTCACCTGTGCTCTTGTCTGTACCACATTGTCTCCATATGGGGGTAGTTCCGTCAGTGGACCTCATGCTTTGCACTGTAGGCATTACTTAAGGTTCTTTGCAGCGTGCCCTCGGCCCCTAGCAGCACCTCCTTTCGTTTCTTTTATTGTCCTTTGATATACTCTTACTTTCATCTTACTTTCCATCCTCTCCTAACAGTTAATTCATAATGCAACTGCGAGGTTTTCCTCCTGTTACAACTTTCAGACCTTTTGATCTCAATTTCCTCATAGGTCCCAGTGCTTGGACTTCGGCCTAAGTTCTATATTCAACTGTACCACATTGTCAAATACGTTTCAGAACCAAATCTCCACCCCTACTCTTGGAAGTTAAGTGTAAAATGTGCGTTCTTATCTGTTACATTGTTGCTCTTGGGTGTATAAATATAAACACAGGCCCGTAGGTTCGGTGTATCTGCCTATTTCCCTCGTATGTTTCCATAGAGCGGTTGGTTATCCAGAGCAAGTCATGCGGTTGTTTGTTTTTCACTTGTTTCAACATATTTTTCGGCTGCCTTCATTGTCTCCCTTTTATATTTGGGAGGGGATCTTTGAATAAGGCTTGGAGGGATGGGATTTCTCCGGGAAGGTTTAGACTCGGGTAGCTCGGCACTTTCTAAAAATAATGCAAACGTTGAAATGGTAACTTGAATTGCCAAGTAGCAGAAGGCTTTTTAACTCTTTCCCGAAAGAATAATTTCAGAACGTATGAGTAAACCTTTGGTTTCTCTTATCACATCTTCCACTCTGAAATACAAAATAACTCGAGTGAATCCCTTTTTCAAACATAAAAATATTCAGACTTTGAAACAGTTTATGCTTAAGCATAAACTTGTCGCAAATAGATGTATTGATGACCAGGCGACAAAGGTTGCAGTGCTACAGATTAAGGAAGATAACTGTAAAGTATTATTTAGCAGTAAACGTAAACTATTTTATAGGCCTTTTAGGACTGTCAAGTCATCTTTTTACGAGCAACTTTTTGAAAACTATCATTGTGATCCACTGGATTACATTATCCATGTGGTCCTTATACATGGACAGTGTGTAAGGTTGCCCCAGGTTCCTCCATGTGAGGCACCTTTAATGTGTACCAGAGAATTGCTAATGCATCTTCCGGTATATTTTGCATCTTCCAATCTTGGATGGTCTGGGATGCAGCTTAGATATTTGTCGAGCTTACTCTTAAACACATCTACGTCTATTCACGCATTGAATAGACGCTGCATTATCGATGCTGGTGCTTAGGGGATTAATGTCCTGTGTGCTTTCCTTAGTTTTCCTGGTATAGGTTTGGGCATTATTAATCTACCTCTGCTTGCTCTTTCTGAACTTTTCAGCTCCATGATGTTTTAGGCAATTCCTTCTTTCTGTTTCCATGCCTGTATTATCGCGTAGCGTTCTCTTCTCCTTTTTAGGCTGTTATTGCAAAAAAGGCTGCTACACCCTATGCTCTGTTTTTTTCCATCTGTCCATCCGCTTGTAGTGTTTGCACATGGTAACACTGCGTCCCGGGCTTTAAATAATATCCTATTTCGAATATTAACGGTGTAATTCGCATACAGTAAATTATTAAAACACTTTTCAGTTGCAAATGTTCACCCAGATATCCTTTTAATTATCTAAAACTTACACATAGCGTAACTATTTAAAGCCCGGGATGCAGTGTTACCATGCAAAAACACCACAGGCGGATGGACAGATGGAAAAAAACAGAGTATAGTAATCATGATGCCACACAGGAATAACCGAAATGAAGGCAAGAAGAAATGAGACGAAGGACTTAGCCAATGGTTTAATTTGAACATTTATGTTTGTATCTAATGTTATGTTCAAATGTCACTTACCCTGTTTAGGTTTCTGAATGGGTTAAGGAGTGCTGTTGTGAATAAATGTTAAATAACCACTCAGATATTGCGTAATTCGTTTACATATTCTTATGTTTTTTCGCCAGGTAATTTTTGCTTACTCGGGGAGTAAGCCTACAAACTACTATGTTGTTGTTGTTGGGTTGAGGGTAGGGAAGGTGTATGGAAGAGCCTAAAAAGGTCTGAAAAAGGTGTTTCTCGTTGAGTTAAAGATACAGGAGTTTTAGGATAAGATACTTATGTTTTATTTACTGGAATGAAAATGTAGTAAGTAAATAATGTGCATGTTAAGCAGTATAGAAAATTTTTTTCTAATAAAATATAGCATATTTATTTGAATTTTTGTTAGTGAAACAAGGCTCTATTTGACCATAGATTTTAGCATAATTTAATTTACGTTAAAAGTTAGGAATCTAATGTTTGCAACTTAGCTTGAGGGGAATATCATGTATACATAACGAGCAAGCTGGGAGTTGGATCACGCCTTGTTTTCTCTTCTTTCAGTCAATGTTTATATATGCTTTTATTATTCCTGTTTGGGAAGGGACTCTGCCTTTCTCTTACCATTTTTTGCGTAAGTGATTCCTTTTCTTCACTGCCTTATAGGAAGTATTTATTTTGCTCTGATTTATGTTTTGGAGAAGGAGTGTCTTTGTCTTATCATCATTCATTCAGAAAGAAGCGGCCCATCTATATCTTTCCCCGCACCCTGTTTCGGTATCAGCTGCTGCTACCATCACCCCCAAGTGTTTAATGGCCACCAGGGCTCACGATTTCGTAATACTCGGGAGTGGTGACAGTGACTCAAAAAAAAGGAGCAGGGTGAACAGACGGCATAATTATTTGCGAACGGGTCAATCGGAGGCAGATACGTTCAAGTGTACTATTAGTATTAGGTGGTGAGTTAAAGGTTCGTTTCTCAGACTCAAGTCTTGGGAGAGGTTATTTATCGTTATTACTGCAGGGTTTTTTTTTTTTTTTTTTTTTTTTTTTTTTTTTGTGGGTGTGGGGGGGGTAGCATTATGGCCATGGCATAGTGAGAGGCGTCTCTATTGGTTTAGAGGGAGTCCAGAGGTCTACACCAGACCTCTTAATCCCTCATATACCATGCCACACTTACGGGACATATTAAGGTACGGTTCTGTACGGGTATAAACCTTCTTGATTTAAACAATTTAAAATAACCACCAACCGGATAATGGAGACGTACTAAATGTAAGAGAGAGGATGGGTCATTAAAAAACGAAAGAGAGAGAGAGAGAGAGAGAGAGAGAGAGAGAGAGAGAGAGAGAGAGAGAGAGAGAGAGTTCTCAATTTATTCTGATGTCAGAACCAACAAGGCTGTCATTTGCAAGAGGAATAAAAAGTAATTAAAATTCCGTATTCATATTCTTGGAAGGCTGCCAAGAAAAGCTGTAGGGGAGAGAAATGCATTCATTCGAGTTGCCAAATCAGTTCAACATGACGCTAGAAGAGAAATGAATATCAACGGACATGGTGCTTATAATTTCCATTACTGTCGTTACATCTTTGAACGTCTTTGATTGCTATAACAGCACATGTTGCCTCTCAGTTCCTGTTGGAGAGGCTCATTTACGAACTGGTCTTCCCTCGGAAGTTTCTCAAGTATTTGTAATTGATTTTATAAATTAAATAATACATTTTTATATTAGTATACTAGAGTGAGCTGTGTGATTTTTATAAAATGTTTCTTAGTTCCATATTTTAAAGGGATTACTCATTGGTATTTTGAAATAGGCTTTTAGGCTTTTCTTCAATTTGTGAATGGTACAATTTTCATTTCTGCTACTCCTTTGGTTAATTATTTTAAAACGAATAACTTCCCCCTTTCATTTGTCATACCAGTTTTTCAATTATTGATTTCTTTACTACTTCGGGACGGAGAGTACAAAGGTTCATATAACCTGCTAAACGCCTCAATATGTATGAATCCATAAAAACAGTAGCTTGGCAACTGAGGAAAAGAAAGGGTCTCCACACTGACCATTCGCAAAGGAACCTGACTGTTTTAGAAGGGAAAGTTAGTCTTGTATCTCATGACGGTAGCTGGTAGATTCTCGAGGGAAACGCTTGAGCATTGCCAGTCCTCTCGTATAAATTTCACCTCGTAGCAGATATGCTGTATTTGCCAGTTAAACATTCCTCCTTTGATCTGGCGTGAAGAGGACAGACGGGGAGAAAAATGCTAAGGGGGCATGTGTAAAAGTTAGGAGGTTTTTTATTTTCAGTTCGTATGTATGTATGTACTGTGCGCGTTCATGTGTTATCGAGTGGAGCAAAGCGTGAGCTACGTCTCTCTCTCTCTCTCTCTCTCTCTCTCTCTCTCTCTCTCTCTCTCTCTCTCTCTCTCTCTCTCTCTCTCTCATGTAACTTTACCGTGTGGACTACGCCTTCTAATCATCAGGAAAACGTTAACGGTATTAGGTAGGTGTTTACGTTTTACATGAATAAACGTTCGTGCAGAGCGTACATTTTAATACGTTGAAATATACAGTTACTTACTGATCAGTGACTTATTGTAACGTATCTGCTGACTGAAAGGGTAGTGTACTGCTTGTCCCCTACCCACCCTTGCATTTGCTTGCCTTCTGTGGAAAAAAAAAAAAAAAAAAAAAAACAGGTCAGCGAAGATTTTTTTTTTTCTCTCTCTCTTGGATTGAAAGAGGATGATCCCAAGCCCATATTTACCATGTTTTGTGCAAAGGCGAATGGAAGTCAGCGGTTGGTTAAGGAAAAAAAAAAAAAAAAAGTTCCCTCGAGGTCGCTGTTGGATTTGATGGCTGGATACTGTTGCACAAAATTTGTTGGTTCATGCTCTGAAAGGTTTGACCTTTGGCTTCGTTTGGGAAATGGCCGTTGCTCTCGTGCTACTCTTATATCCGACTCTGCCCCGCCCATCTAGCTCTTCCTGTTTGATTTCTCTTTACATAATTTTGCGTAGGATGACTGACTCTCTCTCTCTCTCTCTCTCTCTCTCTCTCTCTCTCTCTCTCTCTCTCTCTCTCTCTGGATAAAGGAAGATCCAATGCAGTCTTCCTCCGGTTCATTTGTGATAAGTATTTTGTCGTAAGGAGTTTGCAGGTACAGAGCAATCGGATTTAGTATGTAAAGTGAAATTCGTGCATGTCAGTATTTTTTAAGGACTTTGATTGGGTTTCAGTTATCTTCTCTGTTGTCAAAAACTCCTTAAGTGCAATACAGATTTATTTTTATTGTTGGAAGAGCGTTAGATTTGAAGTGGAGACGGAGCTGATAAAATACAAGGGGAATAATAATGCATGCATATATATATATATATATATATATTTATATATATATATATACATATATATATATATATATAAAATGGTGCAATATATAAAAACACCGTCTCATGCTTCTCAGTTATCAATAGGATTCGCATTTATATTCATGTTTAGCAAGACGAAATATATTTGTAAATATTTCTACACATATTTCGTCTTGCTAAACATGAATATCATTATGTTGTGAAGTGCGGTTATTGAACGCAAATGAAAAGGGAGTTGTCGAAGCTGTTGAGATGAATTGCTTGCCCGTCAAGACGTTAGAAAAAATTTAAAGAGGTACAGTCACCCATATAAGTTCGTGGATGTCTCCGGGCATAAAGCTGAATTCCATCCAACCCCTTTCTGGACAACGGGTCTGGTTAGTGACGTAAGACGGGCACACACCGAAACTTTCCCCTGCAGAGTTAGGTAGTTGAACATTTGGCCAGCTTCGCACTCCCAGACACCTGTCATCCAGAAAGGGGTGAAATGGAAATCTCTCTCTCTCAAACACCCGGATATCCGTGAACTTATATGAGTGGCTGTACATACTGTAGAAATGGTAAAGAAGGTTTAGGGTTAGATAAAGGAATAGACGATGGTCTTGTCGATGGATATAAGAAGATGGAGGTTGATGTGTAGGAGAAAAGCGTTTATAATTCGGAAATCGTTTCGGCGAAAAATGGATGGAACATCCAGAAAATTCTGAGCTGATAAAGTAGAATTGTGACAGTGGCCGTTGTCTTATTTTTATTCTTGACTCGTCCCCTCTTTTGTTTTTGTAGACAGACATAATTAGCACTCAGTGAATGTGCACGATCCTGGATTAAATCGAGATATAGACATCAGTTCTTGATGCCTAAATACTTTTGCTTTTGAATGACCAGTTTGTCATCATTATAAGTGTACTGATATTTGTAAGTCTCCTTCACCTGTGAAATGTGAACAATTTGAAATTGAAAAATTGAAAAATATTAATTTGTGGTTTTGTCGACTTCTGGTTTTTTTTCATGTTGTTCCAAATATTCTTGTTTAAGCAATTTTCCTTGATTGCACGTCCAGGAGATTATCTGGAATGACAACTGGGTAATCCATGTTACTTTTTAATTTTTATTTTTATTTTCTAGTCTTATGATGATCGAGTTAGAGGAAAGTATCTTCTTTTCAAGAAAACTCTCTCTCTCTCTCTCTCTCTCTCTCTCTCTCTCTCTCTCTCTCTCTCTCTCTCTTGTTATTTTTTACAAATCGAGATGAAAAAGACGCAATTCTCTCTCTCTCTCTCTCTCTCTCTCTCTCTCTCTCTCTCTCTCTCTCTCTCTCTCAGATGAAAAAAAGAACGAGCAATGCCAGGTACGTGGCAGAGCGACACGTAAACCACAGGATTTTTTTTTTCCACTGCAATTCAGGGAGGATCAACTTTGGGGAACGACTTCTCTTGTTTGTTTTACACTCAATTTTTCATCTTTGTTTTCTGACCCTAATTTTTCTTTCGCGCGGCCTCATCTGTTTGCTTCACACTTAACACTTAACACTTAAGACTCCTACGATATTAATAAACTAAGACGGATAGTCTTTCCCTACACTGAGCTTCTGGTTACCCCCTTTTTTTATAGGCATTTCTAATTGCCATTTTGTACCATGATTTAGACTGTAAAATTCTTTACTTCGTAGGACTATTTACCACTTAGGCATTTTTATTGCCAGTTTGGTATATAATTTGTACATGTCAGATGCAGATGAATATTTTATTTAACCTGTCGCTCGGACATTACATCATTGGTGGTGTTAACTAATTATTTGTTTATTTTATTATATGCAGTGGGCTTTTGGTTATTAAGAGTGCATATCATTTTATCATGTTATTACTGCTATTTTTATAAAGCAAGAACACCACAGGAAATTTTTTAAATGTGTTTCTTGAGATATATATATATATATATATATATATATATATATATATATATAATTCTAAGTTACAATAAAGTGATCTATTAGAGGATTTTCTTTTTCAAAACGAGGCACTATGGACAGGCTGAGTTTAAGATGATACCCTGGGGATTAGGAAATGCGTATTTAGAGTGCATATCATTTTATCATGTTATTACTGCTATATTTAGAAAGCAAGAACCTCACAGGAAATTTTTTAAATGTGTTTCTTGAGATATGTACGTATATATATATATATATATATATATATATATATATATATATATATATATACAATATTACTAAATTACAATAAAGTGATCTACTAGAGGATTTTTTTTTTCAAAACGAGGCACTATGGACAGGCTGAGTTTAAAATGATACCCTGGGGATTAGGAAATGCTTATTGAGATTCTCAAATCTTCATTAGTATTGGATCACCAGACGTTAATAAAACCTATAATTTTAAATGTTTATGTTTACAGAAGTTTTGGTAGTCTTGCTGTTTCGTAATGTCTTCTGTTGAAGCTCGAAGTTTTTCACTTTCAGTTTTATGTAAAAGAAAACTATCGTGTCTGCTTTGTCTGTCCGTTCGCCCTCAGATCTAAATACCTACTGAGGCTAGAGAGCTGAAAAGTGGTGTTTTGATTAGCAAGCCTCCAATCACCAAACTTACCAAGTTTTCATCCTCTAGCCTCTGGAATTTTCATTTTATTTGAGGGTAAAGTTAGTTATGAATCGTGCGTCCGGCAGAGCTTTCCGGGAGCCACGGGACGCGCCCTCACTCCACCGCATCTGGTGAGCAACTGGAGAGCTGCCGGTCATAGTTGATGGTTTGTTGCAGTATTATACATTGTACAGAAAACCCTTTTCTTCGGCGCATTTTTTACTTGTTTTTTTTAAACGTAAATAAAATGGCTGGGATTTTTAGACGGTTATAATTGCTTCCTGATGGGGGTTAATCTCTTTTATTGTGCAGGGATTAATTTCGTTGGCGCTTGACTAATGGTGTTTTGTCAAGAATGTCATTCTTAATATAATGTGTGTATTCCGTGGGAAAATACAGCTGTTATTTATTAATGGTTGGTAAACAATACATTGGATGGGTATATATTGGAATCATCGACTGTTCACAAACTGTTTTTTGACATTCTTAAACTGTGTTATTGTATTTCACTTTTATTCATGGTAATATTTTGTTGACAGTTTCTCTTTCATTTTTCATCTATCTTTTTGTACGTTGTATCCTTTTCACATTTTGACATCTTACTTCCTGCCTGAGTATCCTTGATTGTTTGGAAGCTTAATCATCATGCCTCAACAGTAATGATGTTAGATAATTAACTGACAAGATCGTTGTCAATGAGATACAGTTTAGAGAGAGAATATTTCACCAAGTGTCAGTTCACGAATTGCTGGGTTACCTTTGGCGCCACTTTCAACAATCGTACCCAAGTGGTGTGTCTGTATAACCATTGTGAAATAGGTTTTGTCTTTTTTTCTTTTTTTGTTATTTATTTACATCTTAACCGTCATACGGTTAATGACAGTCTCTCTCTCTTCTCTCTCTCTCTCTCTCTCTCTCTTCCTCCAGCGTCTCTCTCTCCTCTCTCGTCTCTCTCTTCTCGTTTTATCTCCTCTCTGACTCTCTCTTCTGAAGTTTGTCACATTGTCGTCAACCCAAGTCTGTGATTCCTGTACCTGTGGGATTTGGGGAAAATGCGTTGATATTAAGTATTCATAACTTTTACCTCGCGTGCCATTAACTTGTGGGGGGGGGGGGGGGGGGATGGTAATTCCTTTCCTAGACTGTTTCGCAATATGCCTTTGCGTGTTTCTCACCCCCCCCCTCCTTCTCTCTCTCTCTCTCTCCTCTCTCTCTCTCTCTCTCTCTCGTCTATCTCTCTCTCTCTGACAATTATGAATTAAAAGTACTATAGTTAAAGTCAAATTATTATTTTCCCTTTGGGGTATTTTAATATTCGTCAGCCTGTCAGTCCCCTCAGTCGTATTTTGGAAATCAAAGAGAGATGGCTATAGCTTCTTTTGGTGGGGTGTGTGTGTGTGTGTGTGTGTATGTGTGTGGCCCACTTATATAATTCTGCCATATTAACCCTTCTTTACTCATCAGATCAGGACTATATAAGGTCATTAGGTTATTTGTCGCAATAGTCCGTCACTTGGAATCAATGTTGTACCTTTTCAGAGGGTGTGCGGTAATGCTCCCTTCACAGTATATATCTTTCGAGTTGTGAAGCCCTCTGGCTAAAGCAGAGCCCATAGAGGCGAGGCTGTGTAGAATCAAGAAGCCTTCGAAGCCGCTGCTTAACAAACCCATAAAAGGGAAGGCTGCTTGCTTGATAAGACGGTGAAATGAAAGTGATTCCATGTCTGGTTACGATCTGCACCTTATATGAAACGGGAGATATTTTGTCTGGACACCATCAGGGAAAAATGTGTTGGTAGGGCTCTCCCACATAAGGAAACAATACCCTATCTGAGGTTTCATAAGTCCCTCGTAAATCTATAGGGATGGCTGGTCCCCTTGAGCAGTTCTTGCAGCCTCTTGAAATGATACATCTGCCTGAAAGATCAAACGTTAATGTACCACCAGCCTTGCCTCATGTATTATTTCACCATTGTGACAGGGTGCAGCCAGGAGATGCTTTTGTTGTTTCTCTCTCTCTCTCTCTCTCTCTCTCTCTGACTGCATGCCTGATGACTCTTGTCTATTCTATCAGCAAGTCAATAAACTCGGTAAATCTCTCTCTCTCTCTCTCTCTCTCTCTCTCTCTCTCTCTCTCTCTCTCTCTCTCTCTCTCTCTCTCTCTCTGAGAATGTGTCAGTGGATGTGTATATTGGCGTATAGATATGCATTTTTAGTTGTTTGTCAGCTTAGCTTAATATTCAATAATATTAAGTCATTTCAATAAATCTGCGACTTAATTACGTGTCAAGGTATTATACCCCGCACTAAGAGTATACGCCTGGTTGGCAGTCACTCGACAGAAAGGGGTATTTGAGAAATGTAGCAGCATTATCTATCGTTACTTTATACAACCATGTCCTTAGGTACTTACTAATAACATTCTCATATATTCCATCTTTGGAAATTTGCTTACCACACGTTTTAAAGTATTGGCAACTGAATTAATCCACAATGCTTTTAGGGTTTTGTCCTAGTTGACATAAATGTTATGAACCTCTGTTTATACTTATAAAAACACCAACAATCTATTAAAATGTATTTTTCTATGCCGGAGCTCAGTAATACTCACTTCTCAATTATGCCCAATATGACATCATCACCTATTCGTTGTCCGTGTTTTGAGTATTATTGTCATCTCATGTCGGTTGTCCAGAAGTTTGTTGGATGTTTTAAATAGAAAGAGAACCTTTTACATATTTATCTCATTTGCATGTATTGTTTTTAGTGAAACTTTATTAAAAATAGTCTGTCAAATAGTTTTCATTATAAAACATTATGGAAAATGTGAAAAGAGTATGGTTGCATCTTAGATTAGCGTACAAGAGTTTTTTTTTTTTTTTTTTTTTTTTTTTTGTACGAGGAGGAGCTGCAATTTTTAAGCCTTGGATAAATATCTTATAGGATTTGGTTTATGCTGTTTTTCATGTCGACTTGAATTATTGATGCTATTAGAGGGATAATAGATTAAGCATCTGTATTTGTGAATGATGCTTTTCACGTGGATGATCGATTAAAGTTTAATCCTGAATGTGATCAAACAGAGCCCTCCAGTCGCTCATATGAGAGAGAGAGAGAGAGAGAGAGAGAGAGAGAGAGAGACCTTACCTTACAGACCTTACAGTAGGTTCGGGTTGCCCCAGGTCCCTCAGTGTGAGGCACCTCTAATGTCTACCAGAGAGTTGCTAGTACATCTTCCGGTATATTTTGCATCTTCCAATCTTGGATGGTCTGGGATGCAGTTTAGATATTTGTCGAGCTTATTCTTAAACACATCTACGCTCACTCCTGATATATTCCTCAGATGAGCTGGCAACGCATTGAATAGACGCTGCATTATCGATGCTGGTGCGTAGTGGATTAATGTCCTGTGCTTTCCTTATTTTTCCTGGTATTGTTTTTGGGCACTATTAATCTACCTCTGCTTGCTCTTTCTGATATTTTTAGTTCCATGATATTTTCTGTTATTCCTTCTATCTGTTTCCATGCCTGAATTATCATGTAGCGTTCTCTTCTCCTTTCTAGACTATATAATTTTAATGATTGTAGTCTTTCCCAGTAGTCAAGGTCCTTAACTTCTTCTATTCTAGCTGTAAAGGACCTTTGTACACTCTCTATTTGTGCAATATCCTTTTGATAGTGTGGGTACCATATCATATTGCAATATTCAAGTGGACTACGAACATATGTTTTATAAAGCATAATCATGTGTTCAGCTTTTCTTGTTTTGAAGTGCCGTAACAACATTCCCATTTTTGCTTTACATTTTGCCAAAAGAATTGCTATTTGATCATTGCATAACATGTTCCTATTCATCATCACACCAAGGTCTTTAACTGCTTCCTTATTTGTGATTGTCTCATTATTAGGTCCCCTATATGCATTTAGCTTTCCTTCTCTGTCTCCATAATTTATTGATTCAAATTTATCAGAGTTAAATACCATCCTATTTTCCTCTGCCCAATCATATACTTTGTTAAGGTCTCTTTGTAGAGCGTTCCTATCTTCATCACAAGTAATTTCTCTACTTATTCTTGTGTCATCAGCGAAACTACTCACTACCGAATCCTTAACATTACTGTCTATGTCTTCAATCATAATAACAAACAGTATTGCAGCTAACACCGTACCTTGTGGCACACCGGATATTACCTTGGTTTCATCCGATTTCTCATCGTTTGCAATAACTATCTGTTTTCTGTTGTGTAAAAATTCTTTTAACCATCTTCCTATTTTATCTACGGTTTTGTGTTTTCTAATTTTCTTTGCTAATATATTATGGTCTACTTTGTCAAAAGCTTTTGCAAAGTCTAGATAAACCACATCTGTTTCATTTCCGCTTTTCATATTTTTGAATATGTTCTCACGGTGGACTAACAGTTGGGTTTGTGTACTTTTTCCGGGTACGAAACCGTGTTGTCCTATATTAAACAAATTATTTTTTATTAAATGTTTCATAATATTTTTCTTCATTACCCTTTCATACACTTTCATAATATGTGATGTTAGACTCACAGGCCTATAATTACTTGCCTCAAGTCTTGATCCACTTTTGAAAGTAGGGGTGATATATGCTAATTTGTGCTCATCATAAATCTTGCCTGTATCTACACTTTGTCTTAATAATATTGCAAGTGGCTTTGCGATAGAATGAACTACTTTCTTTAACAAAATAGCAGGGATTCCATCAGGCCCTGCAGCAGCTCCATTTTTAATTTCATTAATTGCCTGCACAATATCAGCTTCATTAATTTCTATGTCAGCTAAATATTCACTATTTTCGTCCCTTACTTCTATATCATTATCTTCATTATCTATTCTAGGGGTGAATTCTCTCTTATATCGTTCTGCCAGTATGTTGCAAATTTCCTTTTTTTCATTCGTTAATCTCCCTTCAATTCTCAGAGGGCCTATTTCTATTCTTCTTTTATTCATCTTCTTCGCATATGAGTATAATAGTTTGGGGTTTTGCTTGATATTTAATAGGGTTTTTTCTTCCAATTCCCGTTTTTCATTTTCTTTTGATTGTATAATCTTTGTTCTGCATTTTCTATCTTACTTTTTAGTTCTATAACTTTCCATGCATTTTTTTCTTTTGCAAGACCTTTTTTCCACTTTCTGATTTTCTGGAACAAGATCCTTCTGTCTCTTGGTATGCATGAATGATGTTTACTTTTCTTCTTCGGTATATATTTATCCCACTATTTTCTCTAATATTTTATATAATATCTCCGTATTTACCCTTATGTCATCGCTTACGAAAATGTTATCCCAATCTTTGTTTAATTCTTCATTTATTTCTGACCATTTTATATTTTTACTGTAGAAGTTGTATTTTCCATATCCTTCCCACTTTTTCATTTCTTGCTTATCTCTGTTTTCACTTGCTTTGGAATGAACTGTTAATTCTATGACATTATGGTCTGAAATACTCGCATTATAAACTATTATTTCTTTAACATAATTCACCTCGTTCACAAATACTAGGTCTAAAGTATTTTCCTTTCTTGTTGGCAGGTGATTTATTTGTTGAATGTTGTATTCTAGTAGCATATCTAATAGCTTTTCGAATTGCCTCTTATCTTCTGCACTACTATTACTCTCTTTTTTATATGTATAAGTACATCCACAATCTCCTATTCGTTCTTTCCATTCTACGAAAGGAAAGTTGAAGTCACCAGATAGGAGAATAGTCCAGTCCTTGTGATTTCTACATATATCATCCAATTTTTCAATTATTAAGTCAAACTCTTTAGTATTAGGAGGTCTATATATTACTATGTTCATTAATTTTTCAGATTCAAATTCTACCGCTATTAGTTCACATTCTGAGTTACTATATTTCTCATATATTTTTCCTTGTTTTTTGTCTTTCCCATATATTGCGGTTCCCCCTTGATTCCTATTTTTTCTATCTGATCTATAAGTTTGGAACCCTTTTATTTGATCATCATTCCCAGTCTCTTGGGAATACCAGGTTTCACTTATATTCATTATATCTATTTTCTTTTTCAATTTGGTTGGGTTTAGTTCTTCTAAGTACTCTATTTTTCTTTTTGAGTTACTCGTAACTAAACCCTGCGCATTCATCACTATGATGGTTTGCGTGTTTTCTCCTTCATTTAATATTGGTAGTAATAAGGATTTTCCCATGTCTCTTTCCTGTTCTGGTATGTTGTTCTTTTTTTCATTTCCAGAAATTCTGACATTAAAAAATCCAACTTTTCCATAATATTTGATCTTCCTTCATCATAATTATTCATTTTGTGTCTGAATCTGCAATTTTCTCCGTTTCTTCTGCAATATCCTCTTGCATAATAAATACAGTTATTATCACTTGAGTAGAATTTTGGGGAGCTGATGCATTGAAATTTTTTGCTGACATCTCTGCATATCTCATTTGTGGTTTGCTTTTCTCTTTTACCTGATATTCTTGATTTCTCTCTTTATTTGTTTCTTTCTTATTTTGGATTTTATTACTTGGTTGGTTATTTATTTGATTATGATTCATGGCTACAGGGTGCATATATTTGCATTTTTTGTCGAACTTACATCCTTTTCCTTCTTTTAGGTTTTTGCATATTTTTGGATGCAGATCTCTGCAATCATCCCCATATCCATCTAGGTATGCACATTTACCATATATTTCATAGTTGTGACATACCTTAGGATGTTTGTAGTAACATCTTTCTCCAAATCTGCAATTCCCTCTTTTCAAAAGGTTGCAGATTTTGTCTTTCTTGTCTATTTTTTCCTCTTTCCCGTCATTGTGTAGATCTGGGTAGAGCCTCTTCGGGCTTTTCTTTTCTGTTGCCAATATCGTAAATTTATTTCTTCGTAGGTATGCTGCTTTATTGCCTCATATGTAGTATCAATGAGTATCTCTGCATCCATACTTTTATCTTGTTCTTTGTTTTCCTTATTTTTTTCTGTCATTTCATTTTTGTTTACTTCTCTTCCGTTTTCCTCTTCTTCTTCTTCTTCTTCTTCTTCTTTCTCTTCCTCTTCTTCTTCATCCTCAACTATTTGTACATTCAATCTTGATTTAATAACATTGTCTATCCATGATAGACATGTTGAACAAAAAATTCTTGTATCTTTTCTCATATCTTGAGAGAGAGAGAGAGAGAGAGAGAGAGAGAGAGAGAGAGGGGTATGTAGGTGTATCAATCCATAAGTCGAAGAGATATTTTGCAAAAACTTGTAAAAAGTAAACTAGAGAAGTATCAAGTACTTTTGTATAACTAGAAATTTGTGAATATTTTGTCTCGTACTAAGGTCCATTTCATGAAATTCAGCCACTGAAATCGACCACAATAAGTGCTTCCCCTTTTTCTCATTTTGATTCGTGTTGCGCTTCGTAATTTCGTATTTTTCTTATAAGTTCTTCCTCGGTGGGCAACAAGAAAATCGGGAGATGGCCCTGCCCTCCCACAGCCTAGATGGAGTTTTATGGTCTGTCGATTTGACTTGGTTTCCTGTGATTTTATAGTTCTGCTCAGAGAAAGAATTGCAGAAAGCATCAGTGACCACGTCATGGTGAGGGGAAATTAGTAAAGAGAGAGAGAGAGAGAGAGAGAGAGAGAGAGAGAGAGAGAGAGAGAGAGAGAGAGAGAGATGGCCTGTTGTTCTGCGCGGCATTGACAAAAGTTGGGAAAAAGTGAGAGGTCAGAGGAGACCTCGGCAATAACTTCGCGAAATCAAGTTTTTGAAGTTTGTTGTCTGTTCAGTCGGGTCAGAAATTTGTCAAGTTTTCTCCAATGACAATAATATTTCTCTCTCTCTCTCTCTCTCTCTCTCTCTCTCGTTCCTTATCGTTCAGGGGTATTATGATTCCAACGTTTTAAACGTTTTTTATTTCATTAATCTAAAATCAGGGTTTTCTTACCTTGGGGACCTGGAATTTGAGATTTGAGCTATTTCATAATACCTCTTCCTCCTCCTCCTCCTCCTCCTCCTCCTCCTCCTCCTCCTTTTACTACTGCTTTTACCGCCATTATTATTGTCACAACTCCTGCTTCCCTTCTTCGTTGGCCTTTTCATGCCATTAGCAGTTTCGTGTAAAATATTTTTAAGTCGGTTGTAATTGCTCCTAACCATTTATAATTCTGAAATGTGTCCAGTTTTATTTTTGTTTACGTTTAATGTGTGAGGGGAATATCTTGCAGGTATCCCAAGTAAGCTGGAGGTCGGACCACGCCCTGTTGCTTTTCAAGTGCTGTCGTATTCTTTACTTGTAATATATTTTCCTCTTAGCGAATATCCTTTACCGGTTATCGTTAGTTTGTTTATTTGCTCTGTACCTATTCCTTCTTGCATTATTGCGTGCTCTTAAACAAACTAACAATAAACAAAAAGCCATTCCAAAATTCATTTCTGGGATCTTTTGTTTAGCCTTCCGAGTCGTCTCTGTGATCAAGCAAAGAAAGTGAAAGGAAAGGCAATTCGTAACGACGGACGGTTTATAAAGACTCGAGAAAGGGGGAAAAAAAACTTTAATTAGCTTTTGGACAGGTAGCTCCCCTCCGGTCTTTCTAATCTCAGATAAATATTTCATTTTAAAAGTTAGTTGAAGTTTTTTTTCTTTTATAGATTTCTTACCTCAATGCCATTCAAGTTTTTGTTTTGCTGACCCAAGTTTAGTGAATGAATTTTTGCTTTCGAACTGTTTGCGATTGGATTATATTTTACAACAGCGAAGACTGTTTCGCATCGGAAAGAAACGCAAACGGTACATTGCCAGGATTAGGTTTAAGGGACTTGAGTTGTTGTTAAACCCCAAGAATCACGTTAAGCAAGATCAGTACACCCATTACGAAAACAAAGCTGAATTTCATCATCTTTTCGCCAGTCGTGATGGCCTGTTATTTCTTACAGAATGAACAGTAAACAGTGCTCAGTGCAAGAAGTATAATTAAGCTACGTCCCCTTTGAAATCATCAAAGTAATATTTTTATGTTCAAGGAACATTTTGGGGTGGTAGGAGGTTTCTAGGAGATGCGGAGCATTCAGGCAGTGAGGCATTCTTCATTGATATTTCTAAAGAGTTGATTGACGTTCATCGAAGTTTGATAGTAACCGCGCATGAAAAGTTCTTGGCTGAGTTTGAATCGATGTCCAATTTACCAGTTGGGTATCTATTGGTACCCCTTTCTACCTAGAATGCATCAAAAGCCCCATTCGGAAACAGACGCGTCTGTCTTTTAATGGGTTTTGGATGTGGAATCCCATTTCACCCCGCCTACATCGCCCTGATCTTTTTAAGGGAGCTTTCCTCAAAGGTGTTTACATTGGGCCAAAAGCAATATTCCTCCTGGAGCTGGAGGATATTGCTGTAGGAATCCATAGGAATCCATGTTAGTATCTCGTTCTTTTGTAGGTTAGAGCCATGGAAACTTGGGTGTTCAGAAGCTTTTGTATTTTGACATTGCGTTTTATGGTATTTATAAGAAAATAATTCTCTCTCTCTCTCTCTCTCTCTCTCTCTCTCTCTCTCTCTCTCTCTCTCTCTCTCTCTCTCTCTCTCTATGTGTGTGTGTAGGAAGACTATGGTACGATCATGTCAGATAACCTCACTATACCTCTTCCATATATCCTGGTTCTTCCATATATCCTGGATACACAATAATTGTATCTCCACACTCGTATTGACGGTGTCATTTCGTTTATCGGTTAGCTCCCGTTATATGTTTTCCAATCGTTTTCCAATAGCTTTATTACTCGAAATATATCACCACCTTGTTTTTTGTGACCTTTTTTGCCCAATATTTATTCCCCAAGGATTCCATTATTTCGATTTTTTAAAAAATCTTGATTGGCAGTACTAAATACTTCTGAGAATGTTTGCTGGTATCCGGTCTTTTATGGCTCTTTTTGATTACAGTTGAACGTTCCTTGGATTCCGATGTGTCATTAAATATATTGATTGCTCGTGCTTTAAATTAAAGCCTTTCCTTAAAGAGCTTTTCCATTCTGTCACCTACGTATAATGAAGGGCCTAGGTTGGTGAGCATATAATTGACATAGGATTTTTTATTTTCAACGTCTAGTTTTCATACATCTGCGTTTATTCTTACGTTTAGCGCGATGAATTATTTTGCCTTTGGTGTCATCACTGACTTTATAAAGCCCTTTTGCACTATAAACTATAAAAAACATTCCAGTTTTGCTTTGTTGGTATCTTTTTAATATGTAATTGCATGTAAGGATATTCTGCATTCGTTTCTCTCATTTTTATTGCGTTTAGTTATTTGGTCATGTCGACTTTAATTTCGGCCACATAATTTATGGTAGTCCCGAAGGTCGTGAACAATTTTGACACCTCGGGGAAATATCTATCCCGGAGGTGTCACACTTTCCCTCTATCTGCTGTATATTTTAAATGCATATACAATACAATATACCAATCCTTACTAAAAGCATATTCATCTGCTGCTTCATGCAAGTGACTCGCTAGTGTTTTTTTTTTTTTTTTTTAACTATTGTTTATGTTCGTAAAGACTAAGTCTACGTTCATAACCAGCCCCGTTTCACGGGCAGAACCAGCTCCGTTTCTGGGAATCCCTTCTCGCCCCCACCCCCTTCGGAGGATGGGGGTGGGCGGTAGGATGAAAACCCATTATATACCATCTCAGGGTCCCCACTATAACCCTGCCTAGTTTCATGCCCATCGGACCAGCCGTTCGGCCGTGATTGAATGACAGACGGACGGACAGACATAACGCCCAGATGCCCGGGTATCTAATGTCTCCCTCCCTTACTTCCTGATCTTTCTACCATGCTGTAATGATCTCCTATGAGTTAGTCTAGGAGTAGGAGAGGAGTCATTACACAAACACCCACAGTCACTTTATATCAAACCAGAATATTAAGGAACGTAAATTAAATAGGAAAGAAATGCTAGATATATATAATTAATTTACACAAATAACACAAGTTTACTAATAAATGAACCGCCGTACAAAATCTACAAATGAAATAAGAAAACTTAAGAATACTTCACAATTGTAAATAATCACTTCACAAACACTCTTCAAGTATGTAAAACAAACTAAATGTAGTTACCACCACAGATCAGCTGGAGAGAGGTTAAAGGTCCCGTAGTCTGAAAGCCAATGACATATGCTCGTATAAAGCCAAGGAGGTTAACAGAAAACGAGACTAAGCAAGGAGTCTCGAGACTGAAGGGACAGGTGGTAGCATACTTAATGATTATAGAGTACAGAAACAATTATTCCCCGGACATATGATTAATACAAATCATATTCTACAAAATATAAACATAATCGTAACAGCTCCCCCGTGCTAAAAGGCGGCTGAGAAGTTTCACGATGATCATCCATTTATGATGGATGGGAGAGATGCTTGAAGATGCCTAAACGCGAGACAATGCATCTGCTACTTTATTTTCTGCTCCAGGAATATGCTTCACTTTCACGTTGAATTCCTGGAGAATGAACGACCACCGGAGCAGTTTCTTGTTATGGAGCTTGGCCCTTTCAAGGAAGGCCAATGGCAAGTGGTCTGATAAGACTGTCACAGGGAGTATTTCCATGCAGATATACTCCGAAATGTAGAAGTTGCAGCTACAACACCATAGAGCTCTTGCTCTACAGTAGACCAACGCTGCTGAGTTGGGGAGAACTTCCTGGAAAAGTATGAAACAGGAAGCAATGGGGATTCGTCAGATGGCTCTTCATCCTTTGACTGCAGAAGCACAGCACCAATACCTGTGTTGCAAGCATCAACCTGCAGATAAAAAGGCTTGTACACATTTGGGCATTTTAGGATTGGACGAGAGGTTAACATTAGTTTTAACTGATCAAAAGAGTTCTGGCATTCTGGTGACCAGATGAAATTTGCTTTAGCTGATGTGAGTTCATAGAGAGGTTTTGCAACAATAGCAAAATTTTTACAAAATTTACTATAATAAGCAGATATCCCAAGGAAAGTCTGTACTTGCTTACGGTTAGAAGGAACTGGGTATTCTAAGACTGCTTTTATGTTACTATCTTTAGGTACAACAGAACCACTACCAATTACATGACCTAAATAGTTAACTTTGGCATTGCCAAACAAGATTTCGAAAGATTAATGGTCAGATTGTTTGAGTGAAGTTTGTGGAACAATTTTTCCAATGTTTCAAAATTTTTTTCCCAGCTGCTTGTTGCAACAACCAAGTCGTCCAAGTAGGCATATACATCTTCAAGATCTCTGATCAACTCATTCATCACACGCTGGAAGGTTGCAGGGGCATTACACATGCCAAAGGGAAGAACGTTATACTGAAACAAGCCAAAAGGAGTAATGAATGCACTGATTTCTCTAGCATTTTCAGTTAACTGAATCTGATAATATCCCTTTAAGAGGTCTATTTGAGTTAAATAATTGCAATTTCCTATATTGTCTAAGATATCTTGTATTCTAGGAAGTGGGTAAGAGTCCTTCTCTGTAACACTATTCACTCTTCTGTAATCTGTGCACATCCTTACTTTCCCATTAGGTTTGGCAACTAAAATGCAAGGCGAAGCCCAAGGTGAGCAACTAGGGGAAGCTAATCCATTGTTTAATAAATATTCAACTTCACTTTTCATTAACTGTAGTTTTTCACCCACAATACGATAGTACGGTTGTCGAATAGGAAAGGTATTAGGGAGAAGCTTTATATCATGTAAAACAATATTACAGTTACCAGGAATATCTGAACACACACTTTCATATTTACGTAACAGGCTCTGCAATTGTGCAAGTCACGTGTTCAAAATACTTATCTAAGGAAGCAAGAATATCAGAGTTGGAAAAATCTGTCCATGAAGTATTCATGTCTAAGTGGCTATCTTTTTCATCGTAGTCTTCAGTACTTCCTCCACAAGGTTGCACACTTACTTCACAGGGTTGCACACTGCTATCAACTAACACTGGGGAAATCTTATGGTAAGGTTTAATTAGGTTGACATGAACTAGCTGGGTAGACTTCTTCCTGTCAGGAGTAGAGACAACATAATTAAGTTTATTTATCACTTTTGATACCTTATATGGTCCAGAGAACTTATGTTTTAATGGAGATCCTGAAATTGGAAAATAAACTAGAATCATTGTCACCAACTGTAACTTTCGCACCTTAGCTTTTTTGTTATAATTTTCATTCATTTTCTCTTGTGAAACTTTCAGATTATTGAAGGCAAATTTATGAATTTTGTCAAATCTGTCTTTCATGTTTTGCAAATACTTAGAAACTGTTACAGGAGTGACTACTTCAACCTCACCAGTTAAATTTTCTTTAACAACTCTTAGCACATCTCTAGCTTTTCTACCAAAAAGCATTTCAAACGGAGAAACTCCAAGGGATTCGTTTGGAACACTGCGTATCACAAACATCAAGAGATCCAGGGTTTCATCCCAGTCTCTTGCAGATTCCAAGGCATATTTTCCAAGAAGGCTTTTCAATGTCTGATGTGCCATATTTTCCAACACCCTGAGACTGTGGATGATAAGCTGAAGAAAATGATTGTTTAATATGCAGCTCTTTCAAGACAGATTGGAAAACCTCACTTCTGAAATTTGTTCCCCTATCACATTGTAATTCTTTAGGAAAAACCTAAGACAGTAAACACTTTAATTAGACTTTCTACAATCTTTTGGCAGTATTAGGTAAAGGAATGGCAATTGGAAATCTTGTGGAGGGACACATTACAGTCAGCAGATACTGATTACCTTTACGGGTTTTGGCAAGGAGCCACACAATCTATAACACTTTACTGATGGTTCATGTGGAATGGCAATAGTTTTTAATGGTGCAGGTGTATCACCTCGTTGGGCGTTTCCCGCTATCTGGCAGATATGACAACACTGTACAAAGCTTTTTACCTCATTTTTCATTCCTGGCCAGTAGAAATTAAAAGATAATCTCTGATAAGTTTTACTTACCCCTAAATGAGAATCGGCACAATGTGCAATTTCAAGAATCTTACTTTCTTAGTGAAAATGGAACTATACGGCTGCTCGCAGTCTGCCCAGATTCTTTCGCCGATAATTTAGAAGGTCGAAACAAGCGCATCAGTATTCCCTTCTCGATGTAGTAGCAAGGAACTTTGTCAATATCTGATTTCTGAACAGCCTTTTCATATAAATTACTCAAACTACCGTCTTCCTGCTGTAATTTAACAAAATTATCTTTAGAAAGGTTTAACAGATCAGGTAAGTTTGAATGATTAATAGAAACATTAGGTACATTCTTAGGTTGCTCATCAGTAGATTTCTTTGAGCGAGTTACTACACAAATTGAATCCTTAGGCTTAGTACCTTGTGACTCTTGTTTATCACATTTGCTCTCAGGATCATAAATGATCAAATTGCACATTACTTTACTACCCGCTAAATCATTACCAAGGACAAGATCTACATTAACAGGAAATTCATTATCAGTGACAGCAACTTTTACAGTTTCATTAACATAAGGGCAATCAAGATTTACTTCAGCAAGTGGCAATACTTTACGACTTGAAAAGTCTGAAACCACTACATGTTCATTAGTAAATTTAAGATCAGGAACAAGACTCTTATGTATTATGGACTGAGCAGCCCCTGTATCTCTTAGTATAGATACTTTCTTTGAATTGAGAAGGCCATGGCAAACAAATTTCTTTTTGAAATAATCTATCTGATCAACAGCACAATGCAAACTAGTTTTCTTAACCACTGACTGGGATACCTTACTAGACTGATTGGCCACTTTGCAACCTGGTTTTGTACAATTCTTTATTGTGTGGCCAGGCTGCTTACAATAAGCACAAGAGATAATACCAGTTGCACCATTACCATCAGTATCTTTAGACTTATCAGGAATTTTAGGCTTACTCTTATGAATTAAGCTATGGTTATCAGCAAGATTTCCAGCTTTCATTAGATCTTTGACCTCTCTCTCAGCTATATACATCGAAATAGGTGGAGGTAATCTCCGATGGAATTCTTCCAAGACTACTAGATTAACTAATTCATTGAAATTTGCGACTTTTTCACTTGCAAGCCATTTTTTAAATAACCTAAGCTTTTGATTAGCAAATTCTGTAAATGTTTGAGAAGTAGTCTTAGTAGCATTCCGAAACAATTGTCTATAACCCTCGCTGGTGATAGCATAAGCATCTAGAATATTCTGCTTTATAACATTGTAATCTTCACCAATTAAATTTGATACAACTTGAATTGCTTTGCCACGTAATTGGGGTTTAATTAACCATAACCACTGATCTGCAGGCCATTCTAGATTAGCAGCAATATCTTCAAAAGCTATGAAAAAACTTTCAACGTCTTTCTCATCAAAAAATGGCACAAGCTTTCTTGCTCTAGACAAGTCAAAATGAATGGGCCGAGAACTAGAAATATCAAACTCTTCACGGTGCTTTTCTACAGCTATTTTAGCCTTTTCCTCTTCCAACCTCTTATTCAACTCTGCCTCTTTAATCTTATATTCCAATTCCAAGTCCAAAAGCTTCTGCTTTTCCTCTAACCTCTTCCGAGAAAGATAATCCTCTTGTTCTTTGCTAACTTCCCTTAATCTTAACTGTATTCTAGCTAGCTCTAATTCTTTATCTACTTTACTATGCTTTGACCTCAAGTTAATTACCTGTTCTTCAGTAAAAACATCCTCATCAATATAGTAATCCAAAATAGAGTCTAGAATTTGACCTTTAAGCGCTGTGTGGCTCACTTCAATACTAAGCTGACTAGCAAGGGACAGCAAGTCCACCTTTTTAGCTTGAGAAAGCTGAAAAAGTTCACCAGCAGGGTTTGCTACAAATTCTGATACATCAAAAGGCATTTCGGAGATTATTACTCAAACGATACAAAATATCAGGAGTCAAGTCATTAAAATGCAAAAGCACGAACTAGGAAATTGAACATATCAAAGTTGGTCGAAGTCTAATCAGTGAAAAATTTATCAATGACACTGAAAATCACTAAGACTAATAGGCACATCGAATATTATTCTGACAAAAATTACATTTAGATACGTACGTTTAATAAGATTTGCATATGCGAGTATGAGTATGAATGAAGCATTAAAGACGAAACAGCTCGTAAGAACGAATTTCAGACGCTTCGAAAGCGTTGTCATGTGAAGACCAATTGTTTGTACGGGAGCAAACCGCTAGTCCAGACTAAACAACTACTTTAACGATAGTGACGTGGCTTAGTCGCTACAACAAAAGGTAGCTTGACAGTTCCCTAATAACAGTCAAACAAGGAGGCAAGGAACTACACGAAGTGCCTTTTAACTCTAAACTCGTCAATACTATCGGGAGCAAGGTATTGCTAAGACACCAACACGGCATAAATGACTGAGAACTTAATCTACCGAAGGGATTAGCAGTCAGACGAACACTTTAGGGAAGCTACACTCACTTAAACTTCAACCGAAAATTATGGCAGTAGTAAACAATTGACAATACATTTAGTTTAAAAAACTTATTTGAAAAATAAACATTACGAAAAACATTATCCTGATATTTGATACCGAAAAAGCAGTTTATTCTACATACAGACGTGTGTGTGAAGTTAACATGATAAACACTTTCCGAATACAACTAATAGTTATTGAAAACAGCAACTCGTAATCCCGGACAGGCCCCCAAAATGTATTGATCTCCTATGAGTTAGTCTAGGAGTAGGAGAGGAGTCATTACACAAACACCCACAGTCACTTTATATCAAACCAGAATATTAAGGAACGTAAATTAAATAGGAAAGAAATGCTAGATATATATATAATTACACAAATAACACAAGTTACTAATAAATAACAGCAGTACAAATCATACAAATGAAATAAGAAAAACTTAAGAATACTTCACAATTGTAAATAATCACTTCACAAACACTCTTCAAGTATGTAAAACAAACTAAATGTAGTTACCACCACAGATCAGCCGGAGAGAGGTTAAAGGTCCCGTAGTCTGAAAGCCAATGACATATGCTCGTATAAAACCAAGGAGGTTAACAGAAAACGAGACTAAGCAAGGAGTCTCGAGACTGAAGGGACAGGTGGTAGCATACTTAATGATTATAGAGTACAGAAACAATTATTCCCCGGACATATGATTAATACAAATCATATTCTACAAAATATAAACATAATCGTAACACATGCTCTTTTATCTTTTAATTTCTTGATGATGTTCTTGGCGGTTTTATTCTCCTCCCTCATTAAAAAGTTTTACCCTTTTAATTTAACAGCGTTCCTGCATCTCATGAATAATTATTTGTTATCCTTCCTTTCGCATTTTCTTTGCGTTTTTTAAATTGGTTCCCTTTCCCTTGTAATATCTCTCTCTCTCTCTCTCTCTCTCTCTCTCTCTCTCTCTCTCTCTCTCTCTCCAGTTCTTTACTAGTATCTTTCTTTTCAGTTATTTACGTTTGTAAGGATACGCAGGACTCTGGTTTTTTGTGGGATTCTTTTCACCTAGATTTTTCTTCCATTCCTGAGAGGATTACGGAGGGGATGAATTGCTTTGTTCAGCCTTAAGGATGAATTCTCTTCCAAACCAGAAATGGAGTCATGTATAACTCCAAACCTCTCTTTTTCACGTGTGTATACAAACAAGGCGTGATTCGACCTCCAGCTTACTCGAAACGCATGCGGAAATCTACGGTCATATAGGGCATTGTTTCACCAACGAAAATTTAAAAAAATACACATTTTATTAGAAATCATTTTTCTATATTTTTTAACGTGCACATTATTTATTTTTTTATATTTTCATTCTATGAAAAAATAATGAGTATCTTATCCTAAAATTCCTGTATGTTTAACTCAACGCGAAACACCTCCTTCAGACCTTTTATAAGTTTGTAAGCTTACTCCCCGAGGAAGCGAAAAGGAACATTGATGAGATGTTAGATATCAACCAAGATTACCTGATGTTTTAATTTCAACTGTCCATTCGTTCTTCCTCCATAGATTCAGTGGATGCCGTGTCGACATGGTCAAGTGCTTTCAGGCTGATGATTGCAAGACCTCCAGACTATCACCCACAAGTCAACCCAGCCTTCAATGGGTATTCAATGGTTATCAGTATCTGCCTCAGGAAAAAAAAAATTTTGGATGTGCCACCTCACTCCAAGAGATTTCCTGAGAAACCAGAAGGCTGTATGCTTCCTGTGGTTGGCACCCCCTATACTAAAATTGGTAAAAGGAGTATGAGAGCAAGAATATGCACTATATATATATATATATATATATATATATATATATATATATATATATATATTGTGTGTGTGTGTGCGCTCGCGCGCTTGTTTTAGAGCTTTCCTTGCGACTTAATTGAAAACATACAAGATTTTAAAAAGTTTTTTTGCATACATTTATTACACTTACCGCTTCGCTTTTTTTTATATATAAATTTCAATTCACAAAACGGGTGCGGTAGTGTATCCTACATGCTAGCTAATTTTAGAATCATTCAGTCCATGACAGATGGGGCGTCGTAAATGATAAGCAGAGACTTACCGGTCTATAAATATTTTTACCCTTTATGATTTTCATGTAGATTTGCATCAAACGTCAATAAGCGAAGCCATTTATAAACGCATTTGGCCAGTTTTGCGCTACCAGACACCTGTCATCCAGAAAGGGGTGAAATGGAAATCTCTCTCTCTCTCAAACACCCTGACGTCCATGAACTTATATGAGTGACTGTACCATTCAGAGAAAGCACCCTCGCAGGAAAGAAACTCGTCGATGACTTATATGACACTTCCGGAATGCAGAAAACAAACGCTGGTGGATCCAAAAAAGCACGCTTGTTAATGTATGTAGGCGTGCTTTGCATCTCTTCATTTCACACCTCCAATAAATTTTTCATCCTCTTTCCTCCAGGGGAGCTTTCTCTCAATGGGAAGAGATATGGTTATAAAAGATGTCCTTATACCGCGAGGAACTCTTATGCAACTGCTAAATGTCCCTGATATACTTTAATTAAATAAAAAAGGAAATATGTAAAGTAAGTCTTCACTTACTATCAAATTATGAAAGCATTCTTATATATTATATTATACATATAAGATATCATGATAAAATTGTCATCTGGAGATGGAGATTTACAGTCAGTGAATTATTATTTTTTTTCGTCCCTTATTATTAAGCGATCAAAACCTGCCACTGATCTCCTGTGTTTATTTTTGCTATTACCGTTAGGCATAATTAATTCACCTTGTACATTTACTGAAGTTGTTGGGTAAACACTATTGATTCTCTCTCTCTCTCTCTCTCTCTCTCTCTCTCTCTCTCTCTCTCTCTCTCTCTCTCTCACACACACACACACACACACACACAAAAGTAGACTTAAAGCTACGTTTGGGTGTGGCCTGCGTTGTGCGTGTCATATTATGTCGGTGTATAGGGCTGTCAGGTTAAGCTCCTGGCATATGCAAGATGGAAAGTGAAAATGAAGTGAGAAAGGGGATTGAATGAAGGGAGTGAAGGAAGATGCAATTGCTAGAACATCCGATAAAATGACTAATTTTTTTAGAGAATTGCGGATGCGTACTTTGGAGATTAATTTTTTTTGAGAGAATTGCGGATGCGTACTTTGGAGATCAGATATATATTATAAAAAGAATTAATCAGAGGAAGTACTTACCCGTGGAATACGTACATTTATAATAGATATTGGCAGAGCTTCATTACCTATAGTTTTGATTCTGGCTAACCAAGTTAATTTCCAGACACTCGTTAACTGGCAGTCCCAAAAGATTACGATCTCAACATTAACAGATGTTTTTAAGGTGAATTTGAAAGATGTTCTGAGGAATTTAGTGTGATAGCCATTTGTTCGGTTTACGAAGTAATGTTTTTCTGAGATTTGTGGGATGGCGAGTATCAAACATTTGTGTGGTGGATCTGAAGGACACCCTCCAAGGTCAGAAGAAGTACTGGTTGGCATTTCACGCATGAAAATACGAGAAAGGGATCTGTGCCTTTAACGAAGAATGACGTGAACTCGCAGGATGACATTCTTGAAGATTATTAAATAAAGTATGATAAGAGTTGAAAGTGCCATTACAACTTGGTAGATTATACAAAATGGTAATACAGAAGCCACTTCTTTTAAGGGATATAGTAAATATAGAACGTCGATCTGAAATGTAAATTCTCGAATGCAGTATAGTAGGCTGCCCGCAGCTTCGAATAACGCCGATTTTCGATTAATCCAAATGTCATTTCGTTTTGTGAGGTGTGGGTCTAATAGTACATGATTATTATATGCTCGCTCTCTCTCTCTCTCTCTCTCTCTCTCTCTCTCTCTCTCTCTCTCTCTCTCTACTATATATATGTAAATATATATATATATATATATATATATATATATATATATATATATATATATATATATATATATATATATATGTCTACATATTCATTTCTTATAAACATTAATTTAGAGAGTAAATAGTAGTGCAGAAGATAAGAGGCAATTTGAAAAGTTATTAAGATATGCTACTAGAATACAACATTCAACAAATAAATCACCTGCCAACAAGAAAGGAAAAAAATACTTTAGACCTAGTATTTGTGAACGAGATGAATTATGTTAAAGAAATAATAGTTTATAATGCGAGTATTTCAGACCATAATGTCATAGAATTAACAGTTCATTCCAAAGCAAGTGAAAAATAGAGAGATAAGCAAGAAATGAAAAAGTGGGAAGGATATGGAAAATACAACTTCTACAGTAAAAATATAAAATGGTCAGAAATTAATGAAGAATTAAACAAAGATTGGGATAACATTTTCGTAAGTGATGACATAAGGGTAAATACGGAGATATTATATAAAATATTGGAGAAAAATAGTGATAAATATATACCGAAGAAGTAAACATCATTCATGCATACCAAGAGACAGAGATGAAAGCAATAACATGACTTCTTAAGGTATAACTTACTAACTATTGCAAAGTTTGCCATTCAAGTATTTCGTGCACAATCTAAAAAGTCTTCTTCTATTTCGCCTTTTAGCTCTAGCAGGATGTAAAATAATGCCCTTGGCATCTGCCCCCTTCCCCTTGTAAGTGGGTGAAATTGCTTCGATATTCGAAGAAATCGCCAGTACATCGAGTAGGGCATTGAAAAGATATACATATATACATTCCTTATTTTTTATGAAATTCGATCACCCTTGAATGAACCTCGGCACTCGTCCGCGAGTCGGGATTTGTCATTCAGAAAAAGTCTGGAGTGGTGAGTACTGGGAAGGCTCCAGGAGGTGGAGCACCCTTCAGTGGCCGAGGGAAGAGAGAACGTGTCTGTCTGTTAGACCTCCGGATCTGAAAGATTTGTCATATTTCGGCCTGCGATGGATATTCTCGGGATGAAAGTGTCCAGATAGATATCATGGTTCAGTATGGATCAGAATTTCGTTGAATTGTCACTTACTTGAGTGGTCTTTGTGGCATTTCTGGGATCCGAGGAACTACTTCGAAATTTTGAGTCGATGCTGAATTGAAGTTTGATGCTTTCAGGGTGCCCTGTAGATATATTATAAGATTCTTTGCAGTGTGCCTTATGCCGCTAGCTGCAACCCCTTCCATTCCTTTTACTGTACCTCCGTTCATATTATATCTCTTCCCATCTTGCCATCCACCCTCTCCTAACAATTATTCATAGTGCAACAGCTTTGAGGTTGTCCTCCTGTTACACTTTTCAAACTTACCTGCCCTCAATTTCCTTTCCAGCGCTGAATGACCTCAAAGGTCTCCCAGTTCTTGGCCTTTGGCCTGAATTCTATATTCAATTCAATTCGATAATCTCATGGCCATTATAATCGCCTTGCGTGTTTTCCAAGGAAAAATAATCCCTGTGTCCGGGTGCGCCATCTTGATCTTTGACAAGATTGAAGCCTCCCAGAGGTATGGGATATGAACATAATTAGTAAATATTGATATATTCCTTTGCACGTTGCCATATTTATTTAAAATCCTGTTTTTAATTTACTCGGGTTTCAGAGAGGCAAATTGACGAACACTTGAGCTTATCACGCTGCCAACAAATTGGTATAGGTTATATAAACGACTTTGTGTGGTATGTGTTATTATATTAAGGGCTGTAAATTGATAAGATGCATTCTTGCATAGGTAATATATTTGACCTTACTAGGCGTGCGTATATACCTTGGTAAGGCTCCAAACGGACTATGGTATTGTGTTAGTATTCATTTAGGTTTGTATTTAATTATTGTCACTCCGTAGGCAGAGGGAAGTGGGCTGTGATTGATGTCGAATGCTACTTTATATATAAGGATACTTTTACTGATAAGTATGGTATGTGTGTGTGTATTTATATATATATATATATATATTATATATATTATATATATTATACGTATATATATATATATATATATATATATATATATATATATATATACATGAATATTTATCATTGGCCGACCCTAGAATCAGTTATGTATTAATTATGATACCATTGAGTGTAAGTTATTCACAAAGTATATCAATATATAAAAAAATTATTTGTGGCTTAATTTAATCTCACATATATATATATATATATATATATATATATATATATATATATATATATATATATATGTGTGTGTGTGTGTGTGTGTGTGTGTGTGTGTGTGTGTGTGTGTGTGTGGTAAAGGCACGGAATTAATATATTTTGGGCTTGGTGAATTGGGTATCAAATGATATGATTCTTGTGGTTTGATATTTAATGTGTATAATATATAAATACTATATATATTATATGTATATATATTATAATATATATAATATAATATATATATATTATATATGTAAAGATATATGCCACGAAGGAAAAATAAACGAAGGAGGTCTGCAAGATCTTTCGACGTTAAAAGTCCTTTACTGAGCAGAGACTGACATACATACGAGAAAAGACAATACAAGAAGATTCGTATAACTGACAGATAGGGATTATAAAGAGATTAGTACCTAGAATCCGACACACCTGGAAGATAAGAAACCTTCCCAAACAAGCATAAACAATGGGTGCAATTAAAGGTTTAAGACAATCATCTCAGATACAATTTCAAGACAATTAAAGGATTACAGGTGACAGCTATTCAGAACTTGGTAAACAAAACCATATTCACAAAACCATATTCACAAACGCTACTTACCTAATATCATTCATATTCCTGTAAAGTGGTATCGTTATGTTGATGATTTTTTAGCTGTTCTTCCTGTCGGTATTGATGTAAATGATTTACTCTAAATTAAATAACCAGGTACCATCGATTAAGTTTACTCTAGAAATAGAAAAAGACAATTGCCTCCCTCTTTTTTTAGACGTTTTGATACATAGAGAACCATTTCAATGTAAATTCAGTATTTATAGGAAACCGACTAACAACTTAACTTATGTTCATTTCTTCTCGGGCCACCATCTTAACATAAAAATATCAATTTTTTCCTCTATGTTTTTACGAGCATTGCGAATTGTCAGTCCACAATATTTGGATCAAGAAATTGAATACATAAGAAAAATAGGGAAAGATTTATGCTATCCTTCACATATATTAGACATTTGTTATAATAAAGCCCACAAAAAGTTTTATACTGTAAGTAACACGCAGAAAGAAAATTCTAAGAACATTCTCAGTTTGCCTTATTTTAACGGATTTGAAACCATTAAATCATTGTTAAAAGCTTTTAATGTCAACCTTGTTTTTTTCCTATAATAACACACTAAAAGGAATGTTAATAAAAAATGGCCCCAGAGAAAGAAACAACATAATATATAAAATTCCATGTATGGATTGTCCCTCATTTTATCTCGGACAGTCTAGCAAAGGCTTAGAAGTAAGGCTAAGCCAGCATAAATATTCTGTAAAAACTGGGCAAAAATCTAATGCATTATTCATTCATTTAAGTGAAAACACCACCAAATAAATTGGATTGATAGTTCGTAATTGCAAGGTCAAGAGATGTCTTATCACGAAATCTTTTAGAATCTGCTTTAATACAACTTACTTTTCATTGTAATTTCAATGTTAGTCGTGGCCTTCTTCATTTAGACCCTTGTATCTGTAACATGTTTAAGAATGACCTCAAAGATATAATTACTGACTTAAATAAAAATCAGTTGCCTTAGAGTTATTAATTTTTGTTGTAATGTATGTCTGTCATGTTTTGTGAGTATGGTTTTGTTTACCAAGTTCTGAATAGCTGTCACCTATAATCCTTTAATTGTCTTGAAATTGTATCTGAGATGATCGTCTTAAACCTTTAATTGCACCCATTGTTTATGCTTGTTTGGGAAGGTTTCTTATCTTCCAGGTGTGTCGGATTCTAGGTACTAATCTCTTTATAATCCCTATCTGTCAGTTATACGAATCTTCTTGTATTGTCTTTTCTCGTATGTATGTCAGTCTCTGCTCAGTAAAGGACTTTTAACGTCGAAAGATCTTGCAGACCTCCGTTTATTTTTCCTTCGTGGCATATATCTTTATTTATGGATTTATCACGTTCCTAACTTTCGTGATTCAGTTATACATATTATATATGTATACATATACATACATATATGCAGAGA
>NC_061102.1:47816678-47831678 GCF_015104395.2 Macrobrachium nipponense | reverse complement strand
GCATTGGGTAATCCCTGAAAAACAGACCTGTGGTGATGGTGAAAAGGCTGCTGATGTTTTGAAAGAACGAGTTGTCCTGTTATGAAGTTCCAGAGGAAACGTCGTTGTCCTACGAAAGGAACAGAATTGAGCACGTTATCCTACTTGATGAAATCTACAGGATATACCCTGAAAATTTGACTACCACCTCCGGCATTTTAATAAAATTAAAATCGACTTTGATAATTAAATATTCGAGACATGCCAACCTTCGGTGCGTTGCTCACCAGTTGAAGCCACAATGAGAAAACAATAACTAGGAAAATAGAGAAGAACGTATTTAAAATTAATGCAGCTGAGGCAGCAATTACTTTTGATAAAACGTATTCTTATTATTATTATTATTATTATTATTATCATCGGCATATTTCCATTTCCACAGTGACCCACACTTCCCATACTGAATTTCTGGCAATGAGAACTTCTTGATAATTTGTTGTAAGCGGGTGTTTCTCTTCGGTTTCCAAGATATGGAATTCTCTCATTGGCCCGGTGTTTTCATTTTCCGTGTAAACTTGCTCCTTTTTTCTATGTGTGTAGATCAGAATTATTGATGAAATGCAATTATGATTAGTCACTCTTGCCTTTAATATGTCAGTGTTGTCTAGAATAACTTTAGATTTTTTCAATTTACCGAAGGATTGCAGTTGGGAAATTTGTCCATACCTGCAGTTATGTAATGGGTAATAAATTTTCATTAATCACAAAGGTTTTACTATACGTGAAAACTGCTCTGAATATTGTAAATGTTTGTCTCCATATCCTTACCATTTGCTCTACAGTTTCTTTCTTCTCTTCACAGGTAAACTGCTTCGTATTGTGTTTTCTTCGAGTTGAATATGTAAGTGATCGTTTTCTGTTATTGTATTCACGCTCAGGAAGTCTTCATAGGGGAAAAAAACCATTTGTACACTATCGGGTTTTGTGTGTATATTCTGTGCTTGGGTGTGTATGACGGAGGGAGATGGTGTACATATGAAGAAGTGGGCTTACTGCATATGGGAGTCGGGAACAAATAAGAAAGTATATTGCCTTTTGTGGAGAGAGAGAGAGAGAGAGAGGGCGTTTTAGATATTCGCATCTTCTTTTGCTTTAATAGCTCTGGTCCTATTTCTTTTGTTGGAAACCTCTCTCTCTCTCTCTCTCTTCTTTCTTCTCATCTTCCTCGTCTCTCTCTCTCTCTCTCCTCTCTCTCTCTCTCTCCTCTCAAAAAAGACCAAAGTTAAAAATGATACTCATATCTCCAATAGCTTCTAGAATGTTTCTCTTAGGTTTGATAGTGTGAGAGTTCGAACACCCCCATTTGTCACTTATTATCTCTCTCTCTCTCTCTCTCTCTCTCTCTCTCTCTCTCTCTTATCTTAGACTACCCCATCATTTGCGATCTTTTTCACTTTTATCTTTTTCACTCTTTTCATGGTGGAGTTTATATCTCAAAAGCAAAGGTTTGGTCATTGTAGAATTTAATCGTGTTACATTGCATTTTTATATTAAGGAATCCTACAGTTTTTTACATTTTTTTATTTTAGGTGTCCCTAATGTTGCATTATTGTCACAAGACAGAATTTTTATCATCTGGTTTATGCAGTACGATAAAAATAAAACATGGAACTTACTTTGAATATCTTGAAACATTAAAGATTTTTTCAATTCCTTCCTAGACATCATATCGGTAATGATTCACGACAGGTATTTTTATTTTGCTTCACAAAGATCTGATTTTTTTAAAGATACATAGATCTTTTTCCAAAATTGGTTTCATGTTAAACCTAAGCTCCTTAGTGGCGTGATCGGCTTGGTCTTGGCCTGCCACTTCGGTGGCCGCGGGTTCGATCACGGGCATTCCGCTGAGGGGTGAGAGATGTGTATTTATGGTATTAGAAGTTCACTCTCGACGTGGTTCGGAAGTCACGTAAAGCCGTTGGTCCCGTTGCTGAATAACCACTGGTTCCACGCAACGTCAAAACACCATACACACAAACAAACATGTCAAACCTACGGAAGAGTTCATTGTTAATCATACGAAATCTGTTTTGTGAGGAGAGGGATCGATACTTGTATTTCTCCTGTTGATCGTCTTAGTTCAAAAAATAATTTTAGTTGATAGTTTTCTTTAATCTATCACTCGGAGATTACACCTTTGTGTAGAAAATCAATACGCTTCGTATTGGCTGCTGTTTGTAGAGTTATGACTTTAAATCAGGGTGATCAGTTTCGTGTACCTTTGAAAAATAGTTTAGCCAGACCACTAAACTAGGGCTGGCCCAGAAAGATTAGATATTATGACGTGGCTAGGAACCAATTGCCTACCTAGCAATGGGACCTACAGCTTATTGTGGGATATCCGAACCACATATCGAAAAATAATTGCTAATCACCAGAAAGAAATTTCTCTGATTCCGTGTTGGCATAGCGGGGAATCGAACTCGGGACTACCGAATCGGTAGGCGAGCACGTAAACCACGCGTCTAGCGAGGAACTGTGTGCTTTTGAAACATTGGTATGTTTTGTTCTGCCTGGGGGAAGGTCACATCCTTATTCATAATGTTAATGGCATTTTCATGCCATCAGAAATGTTTTGAGAATTGCTTAATAAGACGTTTGCATTCATGTGGGAATCTTGCAGTTTCAAACGTGACACTCAATGTTGGTGTATTTATTTGAAATTCTTGCTGTAATTCAAAGGACAGCAAAGACTTCTCTTCTCTTGTGTATTTTGTACCAGATGAAAAATGACTCTCGTTGGTCATAGAGTAGAGCTTTATAGTTTTGCTCTTCTCAGTTTTAGTGCATTTTTTATTGTTCGTGGACCACACTACTGTATTTTCTTATTTTTGCAAACACACACACACACACACACACACACACATTGACAGAGTATTATCCACTAAGATTTTTGGATGCCATTTTTTTTCTCATCGTACACAAGTGTTACCTCCCACCCAACGCTTCTCTAACATTTTCGAAGGTATTTTTCCCTTATTTTTCCCCTTTGATTGTTAATAATAATTTATGTTTTTGTGACTACAGGTGTTACCAAGATTGAACTCCAGGGCTTAGTGTAGTAGCCTCATCTCCATTATTATCCCAAAGACACTACAACTCATTTTGTGTGTTTGTATGTATGGTTTTCTTATATTTTAGATAAAATTTTTCCTCGTACCCACAGCAGCCGCTGCTACCCACAGAATGGCCAGTAAAATGGCACATTAATCGCTCGGTAAAAATATACGCAGTGGGAGAAATATTTTCGAGAAAAGCTTGGGAGAAATTCGGACCAGTTTGTCGGAGGTCATGGAAGTAAAAATGGCCTTTATATACGAATGGCTCGAGTAAATTCGCAGAGGGTTTAATGTTTCTCTGTTACCTCCTTCCTTGTCTGATTTCCTGACGTTTATTGGATCAGGGTTCTTTGTTGGGGGGCGGGGGAAGGGGGGGCGGCGCGTTTGAATAGCAAGTCTTTGGTGTTAGGCCTATTCTTAGATTTAATATCGCTCAAGACTTGCATGTGCACTGAATATTTTTAAGTTTTGTTGTTCCACCCTCCCCCCCCCCTCTCTCTCTCTCTCTCTCTCTCTCTCTCTCTCTCTCTCTCTCTCTCTCTCTCTCGTAGTAGCCATCTTGCTTGGTGAGACGTACCCGCGTGAAGTCACAATAATCAACAGATATCACAAGTTTAACATACGACTAGAATTTGAGAAATATCTAGAAGTGTTCGTGAACTATCGGTGATAAGATTAGTGTGAAAATAGTAGGATAAAGCGTCTTCTAAGTTAGTTTATCAAGTGTAATACTATAAATCAGAACAAGATGGCAGTAAGTTCCAACTGCGGGAAAAGGTGGCGTAATTTGGCGTGTCTAGCAGATTCGCAATACGATGAGGTAGCAGAAGGGAACTGGCATTTCTCATCTATGAAATCAGCAACAGATCCTAACCAAAAAGATACAAAAGCATTCATAGATATATTAGAAGGATATAATCCTTCAAACTGGAACAAATCTAAGTGAAAACATCTTGAAAATAATTGAAGAAGTTCCAAATAAAATCCAAGTGGTCAAGAGACTCATAAAGAAAATATACATAAACCAATATATTCCGACAAAGAAAATGAATAAGGTTGAATCTTGTGAATATACTAATTGATGCATTAGAAAAAGAAAAAAATGCCAAAAGCATGCAAACTGTGTAAGGTTTGGTATAGCATAGTCAATCCACAAAACCTAATCAGAAAATGTGCTGCATGCAACATTCCGACCCATCCACAGTGTGCTGAGGTAATACAAGATTTGAGAAAAGATACAATTTAATTTTTTGTTCAACTGTCTATCATGGATAGACAATGTTATTAAATCAGATTGAATGTACAAATAGTGAGGATGAAGAAGAAGAGGAAGAGGAAGAAGAAGAAGAAAAAAGAAGAAGAAAAGGAAACGGAAGAGAAGTAAACAAAAATGAAATGACAGAAAAAAATAAGGAAAACAAAGAACAAGATAAAGTATGGATGCAGAGATACTCATTGATACTACATATGAGGCAATAAAGCAGCATACCTACGAAGAAATAAATTACGATATACAACAGAAAAGCAAATCCCGAAGAGGCTCTACCCAGATCTACAATGACGGGTGGAAGAGGAAAAAAAAATAGACAAGAAAGACAAAATCTGCAACCTTTTGAAAAGAGGGAATTGCAGATTTGGAGAAAGATGTTACTACAAACATCCTAAGATATGTCAAAACTATGAAATATATGGTAAATGTGCATACTTAGATGGATATGGGGATGATTGCAGAGATCTGCATCCAAAAATATGTAAAAACCTAAAAGAAGGAAAAGGATGTAAGTTCGACAAAAAATGCAAATATATGCACCCTTTAGCCATGAATCATAATCAAATAAATAACCAACCAAGTAATAAAATCCAAAATAAGAAAGAAACAAATAAAGGAGAGAAATCAAGAATATCAGGTAAAAGAGAAAAGCAAACCACCATGAGATATGCAAGAGGTGTCAGCAAAGAATTTCAAAGCATCAGCTCCGAAATTCTACTCAAGAGATAATAACTGTATTTATTATGCAAGAGGATATTGCAGAAACGGAGAAAATTGCAGATTCAGACACAAAATGAATAATTATGATGAAAGGAAGATCAAAATATTATGGAAAAGTTGGATTTTTAATGTCAGATTTCTTTTCTGGAAATGAAAAAAGAACAACATACCAGAACAGGAAAGAGACATGGGAAATCCTTATTACTATCAGTATTAAATAAAGGGAAAAGGAAAAACACGCAAACCATCATAGTGATGAATGCGCAGGGTTTAGTTACGAGTAACTCAAAAAGAAAAATAGAGTACTTAGAAGAACTAAACCCAAAATGAAAGAAAATAGATATAATGAATATAAGTGAAACCTGGTATTCCCAAGAGACTGGGAATGATGATCAAATAAAACGGGTTCCAAACTTATAGATCAGATAGAAAAAATAGGAATCAAGGGGAACCGCAATATATGGGAAAGACAAAAAACAAGGAAAAATATATGAGAAATATAGTAACTCAGAATGTGAACTAATAGCGGTAGAATTTGAATCTGAAAAATTGATGAACATAGTAATATATAGACCTCCTAATACTAAAGAGTTTGACTTAATAATTGAAAAATTGGATGATATATGTAGAAATCACAAGGACTGGACTATTCTCCTATCTGGTGACTTCAACTTTCCTTTCGTAGAATGGAAAGAACGAATAGGAGATTGTGGTTGTACTTATACATATAAAAAAGAGAGTAATAGTAGTGCAGAAGATAAGAGGCAATTTGAAAAGCTATTAGATATGCTACTAGAATACAACATTCAACAAATAAATCACCTGCCAACAAGAAAGGAAAATACTTTAGACCTAGTATTTGTGAACGAGATGAATTATGTTAAAGAAATAATAGTTTATAATGCGAGTATTTCAGACCATAATGTCATAGAATTAACAGTTCATTCCAAAGCAAGTGAAAATAGAGATAAGCAAGAAATGAAAAAGTGGGAAGGATATGGAAAATACAACTTCTACAGTAAAAATATAAAATGGTCAGAAATTAATGAAGAATTAAACAAAGATTGGGATAACATTTTCGTAAGTGATGACATAAGGGTAAATACGGAGATATTATATAAATATTGGAGATAATAGTGGAAAAATATATACCGAAGAAGAAAAGTAAACATCATTCATGCATACCAAGAGACAGAAGAATCTTGTTCCAGAAAATCAGAAAGTGGAAAAAAGGTCTTGCAAAAGAAAAAAATGCATGGAAAGTTATAGAACTAAAAAGTAAGATAGAAAATGCAGAAAAAAGATTATACAATCAAAAGAAAATGAAAAACGGGACTTGGAAGAAAAAACCCTATTAAATATCAAGCAAAACCCCAAACTATTATACTCATATGCGAAGAAGATGAATAAAAGAAGAATAGAAATAGGCCCTCTGAGAATTGAAGGGAGATTAACGAATGAAAAAAAGGAAATTTGCAACATACTGGCAGAACGATATAAGAGAGAATTCACCCCTAGAATAGATATGAAGATAATGATATAGAAGTAAGGGATGAAAATAGAATATTTAGCTGACATAGATATTAATGAAGCTGATTATTGTGCAGGCTATTAATGAAATTAAAAATGGAGCTGCTGCAGGGCCTGATGGAATTCCTGTTATTTTGTTAAAGAAAGTAGTTCATTCTATCGCAAAGCCACTTGCAATATTATTAAGACAAAGTGTAGATACAGGCAAGATATATGATGAGCACAAATTAGTATATTACCCCTACTTTCAAAAGTGGATCAAGACTAGAGGCAAGTAATTATAGGCCTGTGAGTCTAACATCACATATAATGAAAGTGTATGAAAGGGTAATGAAGAAAAATATTATGAAACATTAATAAAAATAATTTGTTTAATAAAGGAAAACAACATGGTTTCGTACCCGGAAAAAGTACAAACCCAACTGTTAGTCCACGTGAAAACATATTCAAAAATATGAAAAGCGGAAATGAAACAGATGTGGTTTATTTAGACTTTGCAAAAGCTTTTGATAAAGTAGACCATAATATATTAGCGAAGAAAATTAGAAAACACAATATCGTGGATAAAGTAGAAGATGGTTAAAAGAATTTTTACACAACAGAAAACAGATAGTTATTGCAAACGACGAGAAATCGGATGAAGCCAAGGTAATATCCGGTGTGCCGCAAGGTACGGTGTTAGCTGCAATACTGTTTGTTATTATGATTGAAGACATAGACAATAATGTTAAGGATTCGGTAGTGAGTAGTTTTCGCAGATGACACAAGAATAAGTAGAGAAATTACTTGTGATGAAGATAGGAACGCTCTACAAAGAGACCTTAACAAAGTATATGATTGGGCAGAGGTAAATATGATGGTATTTAACTCTGATAAATTTGAATCAATAAATTATGGAGACAGAGAAAGAAAGCTATATGCATCTAAGGACCTAATAATGAGGACCAATCACAAATAAGGAAGCAGTTAAAGACCTTGGTGTGATGATGAATAGGAACATGTTATGCAATGATCAAATAGCAACTCTGTTGGCAAAATGTAAAGCAAAAATGTAATGTTGTTACGGCACTTCAAAACAAGAAAAGCTGAACACATGATTATGCTTTATAAAACATATGTTCGTAGTCCACTTGAATATTGCAATATGATATGGTACCCACACTATCAAAAGGATATTGCCACAATAGAGAGTGTACAAAGGTCCTTTACAGCTAGAATAGAAGAAGTTAAGGACCTAGACTACTGGGAAAGACTACAATTCTTAAAAATTATATAGTCTGGAAAGGAGAAGAGAACGCTACATGATAATTCAGGCATGGAAACAGATAGAAGGAATAGCAGAAAATATCATGGAACTAAAAATATCAGAAAGAGCAAGCAGAGGTAGATTAATAGTGCCCAAAAATATACCAGAAAAAATAAGGAAAGCACACAGGACATTAATCCACTACGCACCAGCATCGATAATGCAGCGTCTATTCAATGCGTTGCCAGCTCATCTGAGGAATATATCAGGAGTGAGCGTAGATGTGTTTAAGAATAAGCTCGACAAATATCTAAACTGCATCCCAGACCATCCAAGATTGGAAGATGCAAAATATACCGGAAGATGTACTAGCAACTCTCTGGTAGACATTAGAGGTGCCTCACACTGAGGGACCTGGGGCAACCCGAACCTACTGTAAGGTCTGTAAGGTAAGGTCTCTCTCTCTATATATATTATATATATATATATATATATATATATATATATATATTATATATATATATATATATATATATATATATATATATATGTATGTATGTATGTGTATATATATGTATACTTATATTCTTGTTCGTTACTTGCATTTTTTAAACATCAGTTCCACAAACAAGCTTGTTTGTTGATTCAGAATTTGAATTACATTCTATAATCGAGTAAAGATGTTTGCCTCGAGGGTAACATTAGTGTGTAACCGTCCTTGGTAAATGTTTAATTTTAGTTTCCCATGTTATAATTATGACCGTGGAAGGTCCCACGACAAAAACAAGACATAAATAAGTTAAGGGGTGTTTTGGACGGAGAACAACTCCTCAAACTCGTGAAAACCTAATCTAATATAACTTAGGAATTAGGTCTACCCTTACCGGCATTGTCATATTAACTTCTGCAGCCAACAAAGTCCAGCCCGTAAATTAATCTGTCAAAATCTTCCCCGGGAGATGATGCATTAATTATGTGAATACTAGAAGTTCACCCTCGATCAGGGACAGTGTGTTGGCCTATTCTGTCGTTTATTTCTTGCTTCTTTCACGATTTTAGCGCCAAATCGAGTCATTTTGGCAAACGTCCTGTGAGGTGGAGGGGGCGTGGCGAGTTGTATGTGTCAGTTGTCATCGAGAGGACCCGCGAAAATTTGTTCATTTTCGGTAACGTTGAGTCGATTAAATAACTTTGCAGCATATATGAATAACTTGATTCTCTTTGTCTGTGTAATTAGGGTAAGGTGTTTATATGTACGTTTTTATGATCACAAAGAGCGATTCAAAATAGATTATACCCAAGTCTCGGATATTTTAAACGCCGACCAGTCATGCAGTCATCCTTGGAAGCACATTTTCACTCGTGCATAAGATCGAATTGCAAGATATTGTTTCAAATAAAGAAACGTTACTGTCTTTGTCAAAAACGATTCTAATGATTTTTGCCCTTTATTTTAGGGAAATATATCTTAGAGCTGCTCTGTGACGATTAGATCTTTAGAAGTTATTTTTTATTACCTGTAGTCAATGCATTGAGCGTTGTCATCTGTGTTTTTGTTGATATATTCGTCTGAGCAGATTTTATTTAGGAGTTTTCTGTAATGAATAGAAAAGGAGAACAAATACGTTGTAACAAGAGGCAAGAATTTTCCTGCTTTAAATGTTTTTATTTTAGTGTTAAGTAAGTAGTCATAGAAGAAGGTCCTTTCCGAGGAAAATCAAAACTAATTAGAATTGACATCAGTACTTTTGTCTAGTCACCTGGTTGTTGATTTGCTCTATATTTCTTCGGGGTCAGTTGTTGCAAGGTATACATTATTGCCGACAAGGGTGACACCTGCTGTTGATTGTTGAGATATTTAATAAGAATACCGAGATATTCAGCAGTAGCGACTTATTATTTTCTTTATATTCAGTTAAAATACTGAGTCTGTTTGCTTTGTAGCTTGGGCCGTTGCTGTCAGCATGAGAAGGTCAAACGGTTCCTCTTTGTATAAGTGGATAAACAATAAGAAAATGAACAAATAAAAAACTGTCGAGGTATGTTGAAAACATGGAAGAATTCGTTCAAAATAAATGGAAGTATTCGTTCAAAATAAATGTTACAGTTGGGTTGCATCGATGACACATGTTTGCGAGTTTTTGGGATATTTTGGTGGGATGCTTTGACGGACCCTTCGTTCTGTGAGGACCACCCGGAAATATCCGTCGTCTCGTCAGATAACTACTATTTTCCTTCGCTATCTGAGCTGATCCTTGTATCAATTACTCTAAGCCTCAATGATTGAAGTTTAAATGGGAGCTTAGATGCGCAATTGCTTCAGTTGCTGGGGGGAATCTTTATCCTTGAGAGAGAGAGAGAGAGAGAGAGAGAGAGAGAGAGAGAGAGAGAGAGAGAGATGCATTTGGATTTTGTTGGTTATATTCAGTGAGTATTTTTCTCCCATTTTCGCCCATATCCTATTTTGAAGGGTCGCATTCAATTGCCAAACTATTCTTGTACTTTGATGAAGATAGGACTTGGTTAAAGATATAGTGATATTTGGTGAGTAATATGTATTGTTTGAAGCTCACTGATCACTTTGAAAAACAACATTTCTCCAATTATAGTCGCTACGACTCAGAAACTCTGCTAATTGCAGGCCTGTGGCCTTCAGGATGTTATTCGAGACGTACAGTCGATAAATAAAGTGGGTCGCAATATCTTAAAATCCCAGCAGTTTGTCACTGCTTTGGAAATCTTAATGGAATTTCACTTTGTTATGAATTATCTTTGGAATCTGATTGTGAAACCATTTCCTCTTATTGGTGACTTGTGACTTTCATTCATAAGTCTTTGGTCTTGTTTTTATTGCCTCCTGCAAACGGGGTCAGTGACTGATCAGCGCTGTCGTCACTCCAGTTCGTTATGTCGCTGGATTAATGAAGTCTTTCTCCTGCCGAGTAATAACTGTTCTACAAATTGGCATTCATCTGGTAGCCCGGCAACCAGTAGTAATGTCATCCTCTCTAAAGGAATTGATTATTGTAGTAGTACGTGCATTTCGGCTCTTCTAAAAATACATACCCTAACGTTTTAAGAAAAAGTCCTCCCCCCCCCCCCCCCCCCCTGGCGATGTCTTTTATATTTCACTGATTTATTATCTTGAGGAGACAAAAGAGCATTTGTAGTTTTATTAATTTTTAGATTCTGAAGGTTTTTTATTTTTATTTATTTATTTATTCATTTATTTATTTATTGCGTCTGGTATTAGTCGCGTTTTCCCTTCGTTTCTCTGTCTGTCTGTCTGATTATCCGCCTGACAGTCTTGTCAGTGTGTCTGTCATGCTCAACCTGTCATTGCAGTTTGGCTGAAAGGATTCTGGCCAAACCTAGGTACTATATAGTTGCGTTTGAAGAGAAATCCTCTGTCAGTCCGGTGCGTGTGTGTTGCGGTGACCTTGTCATTATATCACCTCCTTCGTGACTGAAGGGATTATTCCACTCAAGCTTGGAACAGAAGGAGAGCATCGGTAAGCGTGTGTCATATCCGACCTTGCTACCGCAAACTGCGCATATGTTCTTAAGGGGATTTCAGTCAGCCGTGGTGCAGAGATGGACCAACGTGCAAATATGCGTATGGAGGGAAATACCTTGTCTGACTTTTGATACATCAGTCTGTTCGTCAGTGAAAATTCACTTCCTTTGACTACTATTTGGTCTTGCGATTGTCGTGTCTGTTCTCCTCCTCATGGCGAGGTTCAGGATTATTGCTGTCGTAAATTCAGTTCACTGTGTCACCAAACCTTATCACAACTCCTACGTTCAAACTTGGCACAACAGTAGGACATATGTATTGAAGTGCAAGAAGGGAGATTGTTGTTTGGTGCAACTGACAGTTTGCCCTGCACTGCCTTTCATGCTTACCTTATTGCAACACCTTGTACGGGGTTTAAGAAAGTTCATAATGATTTGGTACAAAGATAGCCAGTATACAGAGATGCGATTGAAGGGGAGTTATCCCTCTGTCTGTTATTGTGTCCCATAACTGACTGTGCATCACATCTAATCCCGATATGTCGGGGAGATTACATATAGTCAGACTTTTTTTTTATAGAAGCAATCCTTTCTTCATAGATTCATGCGTGTTGTTCCACCAAGTTACCATAGAAATTCCTCCCTTATGGTTGAAGGGATCTCGGTCCAATTTAGTTTTGAAGAAGATAGAGTACCTACAAGACCTACATGGAGAGTTGATGTCTAATCGGTGTGTCTGACTTTGTGAGGTTGACCTTAACCGCGACGTTCTTATTAAGAAATAGCTGTCACGAGGGACTTTCCTATACAAATATATCATGTCAGAAAAAATAGTAGAAGTTATTAATGTTTGAAAGAACCACCGTTGTACCTTATGTATTTCATTAGTTGGAACACTAATGTTGTGTATGTACAAATAAGATCAAAGTTAAAAATGATACTCCTATCTCCAAGAGCTCTAGAATGTTTCTCTTAGGTTGAATAGTGTGAGAGTTCGATCACCCCCATTTGTCACTTATCCTCTCCTCTCTCTCTCTCTCTCTCTCTCTCTCTCTCTCTCTCTCTCTCTCTCTCTCTCTCTCTCTCTCTCTCTTTTTTGTAAGGCTTTACCTAAGATATTGCTTTTCGTTGCCGAGAAAAAACCTTCCTCTGTGTAATTTGGTGGTCGGCTGAAATGTCAGGAGTTCACGTATAGTTGTATATTTGACTATTATGCGAGATTTTACTTTCGGGGTTGAACCCTTATGAAATATTGCTGTCGGTGCTTTTGTTTGGCCCGTGAAAATGCCGGGCGTATTTTAGCTCTGTTCTCGACGTTTCCCCCTGTGTCCTCGCTTTGTTCTTGATGTCCCCTATTCATTCCGTCGCTCACTTCAGAATTAATAATGATGATAGAATTCGTGCGTTAGTATTTTTGCGCTTACTATTGGCATCGTGGTCATGGCGGTAAAGATAGAATTCTGTACTTTATATCAAGTGGATTGCCTATTGTTCTTATTAATTCTTTGTATTTATTTCCTTTATTGTTCTTTAGAATTTGCCTTTGAATAACTTCCAAAATTGAAATCATAATGGAAATACGATGAGGAAATTCAAGTTACCATCACGTAAAGTCTACGGGCATAACCAGCCCCCTTTCACGGGCATAACCAGCTCCGTTCTAGGGTATCCCTTCTCACCCCCACCCCCTTCGGAGGGAGAGTGGGAGAGGTAGGATGAAACCCCATTATAAACCATCTTAGGGGTCACCACTATAACCCTGCCAAGTTTCATGTTCATCGGACCAGCAGTTTGGCTGTGATTGAATGACAGACGGAAAGACGGACCGACATAACACCCATTATAGTAGGATTTTAAACACCTCAGGATGGATTGCTTTTAGAATTGCCACTAATATTCGATATAAGTTTTAGTGCAGCTGGTGTAGGGGATCTCCATCCGTCGAGTAGTTTGACGATGACAGTGATTCAAATGTGCAAAGCACGAAATTTGACTGAAACCGAAGCTGGTATTCCTGTACTTTTTCTGCTTTCTTTTTTTTCCCGCTTACCCGGGGAGTAAGCCTAGAAACTTCTTTGTTGTTGTTGTTGTTGTTATTCCTGTTGTTGTTCTTGTAGGGGGTTAGAAAATCCCTGTTGAAAAGCCTAAAAAGATCGGAAAAAGGCGTTTGGGTTTGAGTGAAAGATACAGGAATATTAGGATAAGATATTTATGATTTATTTATTAGAATGGAAATGTAAAAAATAAACTGAGGATATTTATGATTTATTTATTAGAATGAAAATGTACAAAATAAACTGAGGATATTTATGATTTATTTATTAGATGGAAATGTAAAAAATATACTGAGGATATTTATGATTTATTTATTAGAATGAAAATGTAAAAAATAAACTGAAGATATTTATGACTAATTTATTAGAATGAACATAAAAAAATAAAGTGCCCATTATTAAACTGTTCAAAAAAATTATTTCTAATAAAATATAGCGTATTTATTTTACTTTGCGGTAGTTAAACAACGCTCTATTTGACCTTAGGTTTTAGCACGAGCCCCAAGTAAACTGGTGGCCGGGTCACGCCTTGTTTATCTTAAAGATAAGGGAATTGAAATATTGATTAAGAGTGTAAAGTTATTTAAGTCGTTCTTTAATAATTGCCATGGTTACTTTAGTTTTACTTGATTTTTAGATTTTTGAAAAATAATTTTGCAATTTTTGAAATATTGATAAGAGTGTAAAGTTATATAAGACGTTCTTTAATAATTGCCATGGTCACTGTAGTTTTACTTGATTTTTAGATTTTTGAAAAATAATTTTGCAATTTTTGAAATATTGATAAGAGTGTAAAGTTATATAAGACGTTCTTTAATAATTGCCATGGTCACTGTAGTTTTACTTGATTTTTAGATTTTTGAGAAATAATTTTGCAATTTTTGCATTTTCCATTTTTGCCACCCTTAGCAAATCTAGCTAACTCATTCAAACCTATCATGAATTTTGTGCAGCTTGTCTAGGGCTCATAATTTTTTCTCATCATTGTTTTTGTTAAATAAAGGCGTGTATTTTTTTTTTTTTTTTGAAGTTTGAGAATAATTTAAGGAGGTAACGTAGACAAACAATGTTACAGAGGAGAGAGAGAGAGAGAGAGAGAGAGAGAGAGAGAGAAAGTGGGTTGGTATTTGTTTTTCTGGGCATGCTGGCTTCTCAGTTCTCATCTTACGACGAAGAACGTATTGAAAGAAACAGCTGAGGGTGGAGTTTCATTTCTGGGGGGGGGGGTAAACTCACCTACCTTTTCCCTTCCATATCTCCAGACGTGTTTGTTTAGGGAGAAGGCGTTTTTCTTCGGATAACACAAAAATTGTTTGAGCTGAGAGGAGGATTCTGTATCTTAAAGGACCATGAACATGGAAGTGCCAGGAAAAGGGAGGAGGGGTAGACCAAAAAAATGAGATCGAGAGACACAGTTAACAGGGACACGCGGGAGACGAACGTGACTGAGGTGTAATGGTACGTGAATGATCGCAGTAGATAGAGAAGACTAATAAACAGCGACCCCATATAAGGATGGGAAAAGCTGAAGAAGAAGAAGAAGAAGAAGAAGAAGAAGAGGAG
>NC_061102.1:47776678-47811678 GCF_015104395.2 Macrobrachium nipponense | reverse complement strand
AAGAGCAGCCCAACGCTTCCAGCTGTTGTTAATGCTTCATAATACAGACGTCGTGTTGACAAATACCTGGCATGTTCGCGCTCAGAGCTGTCGTGAGGATCTAGGGACGAAGGTGCGATACACATTAAAACATTCATATTGCAGTTTTAGCTAAAACCGAAACATAAAAGACAAATTGAGTTGATATAGTATCATGAGTTATGAGTTCGAGAAATGTTTTATAGAGATAGAGAGAATGAGATTGTATATTGGTTATGAACATGTCTTTTGACAGCAGTAACAGAAGTCGAAGTAAACATAAGTTATTGTATGTCAGTACCTCTTATTATTAAAATAAATTGCAAGTGTTGTGTGTTTGCTCATGTTTTATATCAACACTGAATTGTAGATGAGTTTTTGAGGTGTACACATTTATACTCTACTGGTCACTTCAAACGTGTGTGTATATATATATATATATATATATATATATATATATACTATATATATATATATACATACATCATACATACATACATATATATATACAAAGACCATATATATATATATATATATATATATGAATTTTTTCCTCATCACCGTGATTCATATACATGCATTAAGCTATAAATGTCCTCTAATATCCAATTCGTTCGACCTCGGAACTGATATATTCTCATATATGTTAACCGAAGGGGAAATTTTTTTAGCTGATAGTAATTTCGTCCTCTCGTGAATTCGAACCAGCGCACAGAGGAGAAATCAGGACTTCAGTGAGGTTACCGACTCGGTCAACAAGTATTATAGCGACAATGACCTGTCAGATTTTAGATTTCTTCCACATTTAGGCTTGAATTAAATTCACCCCAAAACATCTTGCTTGAGTTTGCATCTTACCACTGGAAGTTGCGGATTTACAAAATTCTGCTTTGTCTCTCTCTCTCTCTCTCTCTCTCTCTCTCTCTCTCTCTCTCTCTCTCTCTCTCTCTCTCTCTCTCTCTCCTCTCTAAAATCTCTCTCTAAAACGGACTGACAAGTGAAGACCAGTTTTTATAATGACTGCAAGCCGTTTGCTAAGGTAAAAACAGATCTGTTTGGTGCAGCAACCGTGGGTCAGAATTAAGGTTGGTATGTGTCTCCCTTACTGTTTAGTCTGTTTTGGGATAAAAGCGAAGTGCCATCCTAGAGAGAGTAAATTAAAGATTGATAATATGTGATATAATAATCAAAGTAGCTATACTTTGTTTTTTTTTTATCTGTCCATCCGCCTGTGGTGGTCGCGCATGATAACACTGCGTCCCGGGCTTTAAATTTACGCTATGTGTAAGTTTAAAGTAAATAAAAGGATATCTTGGTGTACATTCGCAACTGAAAAGTGTTTTAATAATTCATTGTATGCGAATTACACCGTTAATGTTCGAAATAGGAAATTTTTTAAAGCCCGGGACGCAGTGTTACCATGCGCAAACACCACAAGCGGATGGACAGATGGAAAAAAAGAGAGTATAGGTGAGAAAATGGTTCATATTTGTAGCTTATTCAATAATGATTTGAGAATAGTGAAGAGACACTATACAACATAGAATCCTTAATTCGAGACGTTCTAAGGTATGCACGAACGAGCTATTTTCCTTTGTGGTAGAGGATTTAGAGATTAACCTCACCCCCATCCTTTGTGCGAGAATTCCTATCTCAATATGGGAAGGTGGGGCTTCTTCATTTGATCTGCATATAGGATTCAAGGCTTTGTAGTGATACGCATCTATAAATATATGTGTATATATATATATTTATATAAATATACATATATATATATATTAATATATATATCTATATATATATAGAATAAATATATATATATTATATATATATATATATTAATATTTTATGTATATATATATATATATATATATTATAGAGAAGAGAGAGAGAGAGAGAGAGGAGAGAGAGAGAGAGGAGAGACCTTACAGACCTTACAGACCTTACATCTTGTTCGGGTTACCCCAGGTCCCTCAGTATGAGGCCCCTCTAATGTCTACCAGAGAGTTGCTAATGCAACTTCCGGTATATTTTGCATCTTCCAATCTTGGATGGTCTGGGATGCAGCTTAGATATTTGTCGAGCTTATTCTTAAACACATCTACGCTCACTCCTGATATATTCCTCATATGAACTGGCAACGCAATGAATAGACACTGCATTGTCGATGCTGGCGCGTAGTGGATTAATGTCCTGTGTGCTTTCCTTATTTTTCCTGGTATAGTTTTGGGCACTATTAATCTACCTCTGTTTGCTCTTTCTGATATTTTTAGCTCCATGATGTTTTCGGCTATTCCTTCTATCTGTTTCCATGCCTGAATTATCATGTAGCGTTCTCTTCTCCTTTCTAAACTATGTAATTTTAAAAATTGTAGTCTTTCCCAGTAGTCAAGATCCTTAACTTATTCTATTCTAGCTGTAACGGACCTTTGTACACTCTCTATTTGTGCAATATCCTTTTGATATTCAAAGCATAATCTTGTGTTCAGCTTTTCTTGTTTTGAAATGCCATAACAACATTCCCATTTTTGCTTTACATTTTGCCAATAGAATTGCTATTTGATCATTGCTTAACATGTTCCTATTCAACATCACACCAAAGTCTTTAACTGCTTCCTTATTTGTGATTGTCTCATTATTAGGTCTCCTATATGCATATAGCTTTCCTTCTCTGTCTCCATAATTTATTGATTCAAATTTATCAGAGTTAAATACCATCCTATTTACCTCTGCCCATTCATATACTTTGTTAAGGTGTATTAGTAGCGCGTTCCTATCTTCATCACAAGTAATTTCTCTACTTTCTCTTGTATCATCGGCGAAACTACTCACTACCGAGTCCTTAACATTACTGTCTATGTCTGCAATCATAATAATAAACAGTAATGCAGCTGGCACCGTACCTTGTGGCACACCGGATATTACCTTAGATTCATCCGATTTCTCCTCGTTTGCAATAACTCTCTGTTTTTTGTTGTGTAAAATTTCTTTTCTCCATCTTCCTACTTTGTCCGCTATATTATGTTTTCTAATTTTCTTCGCTAATATATTATGATCTACCTTGTCAAAGCTTTTGCAAAGTCTAGATAAACCACATCTGTTTCATTTCCGTTTTTCATATTTTTATATAGGTTCTCACGGTGGACTAACTGTTGGGTTTGTGTACTTTTTCCGGGTACGAAACCATGTTGTCCTATATTAACCAAATTATTTTTTATTAAATGTTTCATAATATTTTTCATAATATTTTTCTTCATTACCCTTTCATACACTTTCATAATATGTGATGTTAGACTCACAGGCCTATAATTACTTGCCTCTAGTCTTGATCCACTTTTGAAAGTAGGGGTAATATATGCTAATTTGTGCTCATCATAAATCTTGCCTGTATCTACACTTTGCCTTAATAATATTGCAAGAGGCTTTGAGAGAGAGAGAGAGAGAGAGAGAGAGAGAGAGAGAGAGAGAGAGAGAGAGATAACAGTTGTTGGCTGCTTCCCTTTAAGGACTGGCTTCAGATGTTGCAAACTTTCAATTATAGGCCTTATTGTAAATGATGATGAGGTTGGAAGTCCCACAATCGTATCCCTTTCAGGCCCTGTACCCTGATCGAGTAGTATAACCCTGCTCAAATTCTGTGCTCTGTTACAACTGGATTTTGCATATGAGTTCTAGTTCTTTTTTTTTTAGCAATGATGATGTCAGACCTTTGTTCAACAATTATATGCATGGACGCTCCTTGCTTTATCTGTTGAATGTAATATGTTTCAGTGTGTTTTGTTTGGTGTTTGAACTATTCAGATACGGTTTTCCAGTTTCTTGAATATTTCGCTATGCTCGACATTAGCTGTTTTCAGTTTTTAAAATTTCTGTCATTGTAGAATGAATGAAATTCCTCGAAACAACAGGAGTGGGAATCCTATAACTAGAGTAGTGAAGGACAAGTTGTCATTCGAGAGATGCTGGCTGCTGGATTTAGCAGAAGTGATGGCCAAATTAATTGCGTGGGTGAAGGGATATGTTATTGCAGGGCGTCTGGTCTGCTCTGGTCTGGGTATGTTAGGATTGGAATAACTCAGGTTTAGTTCGGAGCTACTACGAGGTTCTGCAAATGGTCCAGAGCTCGGAGGTGCTCTGAGCGCGGTCATCGATTTGACAAAGTATGAAGTGATTGAAATCCCTGGAAAGTTTGTAGTAGAAGTGTATGAGTATTGACCGTATGAAAAGGTCCTCACATTGATTAGGAAAAGAACGCATAGGTTTGTCAATATGAGAAATGGCTAGGAGAGGCGGGAGGCTCCATCCGATGGGAACGGTGAGGTCAGAGGCAGAAGTTTGGTCTACTAAGAGGAGAGAGAGAGAGAGAGAGAGAGAGAGACCAGTGATGTGCTTATTCTATTGATCGCGCAACAAGTGGGTTGATGTGTTGCTGCTGTCACGCTTTATTATCTCGGTCCCGTTTTTTTGTTTGTTATATTTTGGGCTTCCACCGAACACCAAAGATTTATCTTTTATGTTATTTTTATTCATACATTTCTTGCAGTTTTGGTCAGTGTAAAATATATGTAAATGGTCTGTACAGAAATTCTGTAAAATGTGGAATTTCCTTTTTAGAAAATAACGTATTCGGTTTTAAGGTTTTTTAATTTTAATTTTTATAATTTGGAAATACGCTAAGTCTGACATCATCATAAATGTCCTTCCTATAAAGAAATTTCGTGAAATGTGGAATTTCCTTTTTAGAAAATAACTTATTAGCTTTTAAGATTTGTAAAATTTAATATTTTGAAAATGTGCTAAGTCTGACGTCATCATAAATGTTCTATTTAGAAATATTTTAAAATGTGGAATTTCCTTTTTAGAAAATAACTTATTAGCTTTTAAGATTTGTTAAAAAATATTTTATAATTTGGAAATCCACTGAATCTGACGTCATCAGATTATCGTTATTGTATAATGAATATTATTGGAATTTCAGATGTTGCTCTGTTATGAGGAATGTGAATGAAACGAGAAAAAGTCGGAACGATGAAACTTTCTGCATCTAGTCTCGCCAAAAGTGGATAGATTTCCACCGAAAGTTTATACGACGTATCTATGTAGTTATTCTTCCTCGGCCCAGAGGAAATCATTCCAAAACGATCTTCCAATAGAAGATAAGTCCGTTTAAGTCAATATTTTAACTGTAGGACACGGGATGCTTATGATTTTAGATACAAATGTCATTGGTTATGGAAGGAGTGAAGGATTTGCCTTATTATTTACAAATATCATTGGTTTTGGAAGGAGTATAGGATTTGCTCTATTATTTACAAATATATTGGAAATAGTATAAGATTTGCTCTATTATTTACAAATATTGGTTATGGAAGGAGTATATGATTTGCTCTATTATTTACAAATATCATTGGTTATGGAAGGAGTATAGGATTTGCTCTATTATTTACAAATATCATTGGGTATGGAAGGAGTAGAGGATTTACTGTATTATTTACAATTATCATTGGTTTAATATTTTCTGAAAATATTAAATGTTGAGATATTTTTGTTATTTTTATGATTCTCTTAAATACAAATGGCTCTTTTAGCTTCAAAGGTTGGTGGCCCCTGCCCTAGGCAGTGCCAGCGATGGTTTAGAATTCTCTGCGATGACCACCTGGTACAATTTGATAATCTTATAGCTGTTACTTGCATTCGTCGTGTGATGAATGTGTTACAATGATTCCCTAAATACAATTAGTTAACTGTTATTAAGTTGAAGGTTGGGTCATGCATTCGTCGTGTGATTGACAAGTAACAGTGAGTCCCTAAATACAATTAACTGACTGCCATTTGGTTGAAGGTTGTATCATTGTGATTTCATTTATCATTGTATAGCGATTTTCGATTGTAGAGAAGTTTCCCTTCTATATAGCAGCGGGGCATTTCATACGGACTGATCGCATACTCGGTTCCCAGTTGCGAATTCGTGCAACATTTACACATTATTTGAGGACATGTTTCCCTTCGTTATGGCCTCCAGTTCGGGGATGTTCCCGTGATCCTTGATATCTAAGTACGTTCTCTGTTAGTATTGCCTGTTGCGCTTTTGCTTACAGTATTAGTTATCAAACGTTTATTTGTTGCTTTGTTTCTTACTCTAAAGTTCGAGAGTTGTATGCGATGATTTGTTCTGTTTATGGCCCTTGGGAATTCGAATATTATTATGTTATTTTTTCCATTGGAGGTCTTGCTTTTTCTCATGTAATTATTTCATGTTAAGTAAATTAGTCGTGCGCACAAATGCGCAGAGCACACACACACACACACACGTATATTCATACATATACATATATGTATCTATCTATATATGTATGTGTGTGTCTGTATGGCCGTGTGTTTGGGTGAGTGTGTGTCATTACAACAACACTAAACCTTGATGAAATTATAACTAAAATAAAATGGTAAGTTGACACGCTATGTGAGATGTAATCAAATCTAGAGGTAATCATTGTCAGTTTAACTTTACACGACGTCATAACTGTAAATGCAGCTTTCCCTTTAAAGTTTTCCAGAGCTCATATAGTATTTACTCTGGTACTGCAGCGACTTTGGATCTAGAAGATACTGCAATGAAATATCGATTACAGGCAGTTTGCGTCATCTTCGATAGTCTTCTTTCTCACCTTTGTCTGTTAAGTCTAATCCATTGTGATTAAAATTCCCGATTCTCCTTTTTTATTGTTCGTTTTCTCCTTCAATTTATCTCATTTCCTCTTCTGTTTCTTGTTTATTTCTGTTACGTTGCGAGCAGTTTTAAATCCGCATCTTTTTCAAGCGTGATAGGTATATATGAATTTACATTTTGACTTCTTGTATTCCTAGGAATTTCTTGATCATCACGCTGGATTTTCTTTCTTGAGACCAACTCGAAGCTTCTTGAAGAAAAAAAAAAAAACCGGGACACGTTCTTATCCGTTTTAGTGTGTGTGTGTGTCTGTGTGTGTATAAATTGCTCAAACGTTAAGCGTCAGATACCCCATAATATCGAAGTCCCCTACCTAAGGGAAACTTACGCCTAAAGGGAATTATTTATAAGTACATTTGCTCGATCCCGGATTCAAATCTGGCCTGCCGGCCCCGATGCTCTTATAATATATGATTCGTTTTTGGTTGTACGTTATTGCCATGGTTAAATGTATTCGATATTATCAGGCTCGCTCTCTCTCTCTCTCTCTCTCTCTCTCGAATCAAATGTAATCGTTCATTCTACAATAGAAAATGTCCAGTGAATCCGTTCTCGAGCGGTTTAGTTCCCTGCCGACAGGTTCAGGGGTTAAGGGAAATGTATTTCTTTCCCCTATTTGTATATATGTATCTTTTCGTGTATTTCTCCTTCCTACCATGTCATTGCAACTCCTCTTACGCGGCTGGAGGGATTTCTATCCAAGTTGGTGCACAAGTAGGCGGTCAGGCATAGGAAGGTCTTCAGTGTGTCTTTTCTTCCTAACTGTCTGCGTGAGACTTGATCTCTCACAATAACGACTGAACTGTGGACTTACAGACTCAATATTTAGAAAAAAAAAATTGCATCACTGATGATACCAAGGTTACTGCACCTCACCAGTCCACGGCTTTCACACTAAATACAGGGTGTCCATAAAGTCCCAGTACCTTTGCAAGTATTTATTGCACAGAATGGTACTGGGACTTTATGGACACCCTGTATCGTGTGCTATAATTACCTTGGTTTACTCGCCATGAAATGTATTTAATTATATATAGCTGTCGAATTCTCATCGCAATATCCAGCCGGGTGGAGTGATTACGTTCAAAGAGAGAGAGAGAGAGAGAGAGAGAGAGAGAGAGAGAGAGAGAGAGAGAGAGATACTCTTAGGTTATCTATTCATCTCTTGTTGTAGGTCAGGTATGCCTTCCTTTGTTGAAGGATATTGCTGCTCTTAGTCCACACTGTATGTATAGGTTGTAGTAGGAGGTTGGGTGGTCTATGATGCCTCTTAGATTAATCTGACAGTCAATTTTTACTCTCCGCTGCAGCCCTGCCCTGGGATATGGAAAGAGTTTGTGTAACGATTCTTTTAAGAGTTTAGGGTCTCTATCAAAACTTTTCAAGCCAAAGACCATTGAATCTATTTAAGCTTTTTGGTCTTAAAAATCTCTCTCTCTCTCTCTCTCTCTCTCTCTCTCTCTCTCTCTCTCTCTCTCTCTCTCTCTCTCTCTCTCTCTCTCTCTCTTTTAATTTGTACCCTTAAAACATGGAAGAGTATCTCATGATATTCACTAATTAAGGTTGATTTCTCTTCTTAAAAAGGACTCTTCTGTTACACGATCTTCATCTTCAAATTGTTCTGATATCATGAAGTGAATATAATAGTCTGTATGTTAAAGCATTTTCTGTTACAGGTATAGATACACGTATAAGAGTTCCGTGTAAAATACTATAATCCACGTCGACATTTCTGCCGTAATTTTGAAAATATGGCAAATATTTTTGTATCTATATTTACATTATTAATCACACGATTACTGGGTGCCAATTACTTGTTAAGTCCAAACAAGAGTGATACAACAGAGGACGGGAATTATCCTGCTTTATAAGAGGGCGAGAGATAAATTCGTGACGGAGGAGAACCCCATTGTACGTCCCACAGTCCCTTTTTGTTTTTTTTTTTTTCCTGCCAACACGCACTTCATAGCTGACAGTATCACCAGTGATAGTGGTGCGAACATGTGTCGTTTGTATATGATGTGTATGACGGCAGTGAAGGTATTTCACTTATTGTAATCTCTGAGGTCCCCGAGTATCATTCATGAATGCCTTTAGGCCTGTGACGAACATTGTATTTCAGCAAAAATTCATTGAATAATTTATGTGGTGCTGGGGATCCATCAGGTGCGATCGTCGCGCCCAGCACATAATGCTTTTATAGGGGAGAGCTTATGTATTGCTGTCGGTTATTATTAATATTATTATTATTATTATTATTATTATTATTATTATTATTATTAATTATTTTTTGGTGAGCGAGGGAGAAATGATGTTCAAGGAAAAACGTTGAAGGGAAATATTAAAGTGATTGGAGAAATCATAAATTTGTTGTCCTTCAAGTGATTTAATTTGCATTTTAGATCTCTCGGGGGAATCTTACACCATCCGCGGGTCGTTCGGCAGAAGAAGGATTGTCGTTAGCCTTATTTAGGATAGAGTAAAGGATATTCCGGGATGATTCTTTGCGAAGGCGGAGTAGGAATGCTCAAGGGGAGATGTTTGTGTATGAAAGTTGATACATTTACAGATGTGCGGTTTTTTTTTTTTTTTCCTTGTTGGCTTAGAGTTGGTTGGTTTTGTATGGAGAACCACGTCGCATTCCTTCCCTTAAACCAGTGGTTTTTCAACCTGTGGTGCCATGGGCGGTTCGGGGGGGGGGGGGGGGGGGGGGGGGGGGGGGGGGGGGGGGGGGGGGGGGGGGGGGGGGGGGGGGGAGGGGGGGGGGGGGGGGGGGGGGGGGGGGGGGGGGGGGGGGGATGCCATGGACATCTTCAAAATAGTATTTAAAAAATGAAAAATCTAGAAATAATAAAGGGCAAAATAAACAAGCAACAAATATATACCCGGTATTTGCAATGGAGAGAGAGAGAGAGAGAGAGAGAGAGAGAGAGAGAGAGAGAGAGAGAGAGATTGCTTTATAATAATAATGCTGTTATCATTATTACACAGTTATGAAGGCAGTGGGCCGTGGGTATTTAGGCAAACCAAAAAACGGGCCAGGCAGCAAAAAAGGTTGAATGAAAACCACTGCCCTGAACTGAAAGGGAAACAGGAGAGAGAGATGATGCGTTCTTTTCTCAGGCAGCCAATTAAGATCAGCCAGACCACCTTATCTCAGCTTGACTCTGGGAAGGTCAGCAGTTCCCTTTCGCCGTCGAGAGTTGTAATTTGCCCAAATACTTTCGTTTTCTGTGATTCGTATAGTAATCTCGAGCTTTGGGTCTTTTGCTTTCTTGTGTGTTAGCCACTTTTCTTTCTCGTAGCTTACAAATGTCTATATTCGTCCATTTTCTTATTTTACGAATTATTTGCTTCATGTCCGTGGGAAATTTCCATAATTGACTTTGTGGCGTAGGACAGGTCTTCCAATTCGTGAGGTTTCCCGCGTCAACGTTATAAACAAGATTAGGAAGGTATTAAATTCATTTGCTCCTTCTCACGGATAAGATGAATAATTGCTCTCATTTGTTTCCACAAGCCTCCGTCTCAGTTTAAATATGAGGAGCTATAGGTCCGCCAAAATCATTCTGGGCTTTGCCTTTTTCTATAAATAGGTCAGATATTAAGAAGGGACCAACTTTGGAAACATTGTTTTCGAATGTAATTTTTCGGAATCTATATATAACTAATATTCATTCTGGCTATTTATCTTACCTTGGGTTCGTTATTATGAAATGTTTACTCATTGATGCACTTCCAGTGCCATCCTATATCTTGGATATATATTGATTTTTAATTTTTTTTTTTTTTTTTTTCACCTCGAGAATGACAGAAGTGTCGTCCAGATAAGCATTTTCTGCATCTCCGTCGCAGATGTAACTGAGAAATTAATGCTTCGCAAAACACTGGATAGAATTTTTCATAGCCTTCCTATATATAATATAAAAAGGCCACTGTAGACATAACTGAAGGTTCTTTGCAGCGTGCCTTCGGCCCCTAGCTGCTACCCCTTTCATTACCTTTACTGTACCTCCTTTCATATTCTCCTTCCATCTTACATTCCACCCTCTCCTAACAATTGGTTTATAGTTCAGCTGCTTTGGGGTTTTCCTCCTGTTACACCTTTCAGAACCATTTACTCTCAATTTCCGTTCCAGCGCTGAATGACCTCATAGGTCCAAGTGCTGCGTGACCTTTGGCGTAAATACTATATTCAAATCATCTCTAAATAAGAAAGCTAAATATATATATGAGACAGAGATAAATATCCTCTGGACGCCTTCATTCATTCTGCACTATGAATGTAACATTGTCTTGCCATGTACTCTGATTCCGCTGTAATTTAATACCGAGGAGAAATTGTATGAATCAGTTTATCAGCTGGATCAATAGCCTTCTCTTGGTGATCTTGATAGTATACAGTTTCTTCTCATTTCCAAGCTAAGAACGTGATGTACCAGTGTATTTTTTTCTGTTTATTTATTTATTTATTTATTAAGAACGGCCAAAGCAATATACAGTATGTCTGTATTTTTGTTTGTAAGCGTTACCAGTTATAGTTTCCTGTATCAGTTATAATCTCTGTGAAAAAGATATGTATTTTATATATTTTATATTGGCTCACCTTTGAAAACATGAAGAACATTTATTTACATAATCCCTACCAGTTTTACCATTTTTTTTTATTATTATGAAAGACACACCCTTTTGATACCTCTTCTGTGACCAAAACAATCCCTTGCAAGATTTTTTATGCCGAAATTTTTTTTAAAGAATTGGATGTAAACAACGCCCGATTCTTTTAATCTAATGTACCTTTTTATTGGAAGTCCTGCATTTTTTTAATCCTTAGACATTTTGTTCAACAGGTTAACCATAATAATATACTGTGAATTTTTCCATGTTTAAGTTTTTGAACGCAGTTCGTGTGTTGGCCTTTGGAGCGACATTTTGGCTTTTGGCTCGGCATAATTTTGTTCCACCAATTGGATCAACAGGTAAAAATAACACATCCAATCTGTTACGTAATCCTTCCCATCTTTCCCATCTCCTCCCTTCGTCCTCGTCTTTCCTTTCTTCCTTCCTTCCTTCCTCCTTCGTCATTTTGTAAACAAGAAATTCCTCTCTTCGTTTTTACCAGATGCTTTTTGAAGTAGCATGTTCACTTGATGCTTAATTACCTTCTAATTCTGTTACTTTTTATTTTTCTTTTGTATTTGAATTGTCTTAAGTTCTACAGTTTTGTGATATTTGTGAAATGCAGTAAAAATTTATTGTAGCGTTGATTGTTATGTTAAGTGTTGATTTTTTTTTTCATATTTTCCAGCTGACATAGTATTATCTCCCGAAAGACATTTTCCAGTCCTACGTGTCTCTGAGAACGGTCGAAGCCTTCAACCGGAAATTATTCCCTTACTTGCCTCCCTTGAGGTGAGTTCACACTAGGCTTCACCCCACGCTGCATGCGTGAGACTCATCACCAACTCCTCCCAAATTCTTGTTAGCCCTGCCTACTGGACTGCTCATCAAGAGTCACGCCACACCACCAACTCACCCTACTGAGCAGTCCAGTAGGTGGGGCTAACAAGAATTTGGGAGGAGTTGGTTATGAGTCTTATGCAAGCGGCTTGGGGTGAAGCCTAGTGCAAACTCACCTTAAGTCTCTTAGCTTAGGCTCTTGGTTAATCACCTAGACTTTTTCATAATAAAACATTCCCTTGGAACTAAAGCGTCTGGCTTTTTTTCCTCAGCAGATTTAAGTCGTTTACATGAATCGTAATTAAGATACTTTCAGAAAATATTCCCACTGCCTTTCCCACTCCCTCCCATAAATTCTAGACCCTTTTGGCACGGTAAATGAATGAGCCTTATTTTGCTCTTGTTTCATTGTATAGTAGGTTTTCTGCTCTGTTTACCTAAAGCGTAGATCACCTAATCCAAACTCGTGGTTAGCTAGTGAAGAAAAGGAGAGAGTGAAAAGATTCGTGAATCACTAAAAGTGAGTTTACACTATGCTTCACCCCACGCTGCATGCGTAAGACGCATCACCAACTCCTCCCAAAGTCTTGTTAGCCCCGCCTACTGGACTGCTCAGTAAGGTAAGTTGGTGGTGTGGCGTGACTCTTGATGAGCAGTCCAGTAGGCGGGGCTAACAAGAATTTGGGAGGAGTTGGTGATGAGTCTTACGCATGCAGCGTGGGTTGAAGCCTAGTGTAAACTCACCTTAAGACATTTACCCAACGAGATGTAAGTTTGGACATGAAGTATATCTCGGGCTGATGTGTAGAGTGATACAATTCTGAGACCATCCAGAGAGCATGGGCAACGCTAGGACAAGCTGTATAACGTACATCGGAAGCTGAGCATCTTGGTGTTAAGTCACTTAGTTATCTCTTGTCTGGTACGTTTTTTAAAACTTTTTTAGTGTAAATATGTCATCGGTTTTACCAGCCAAGAAACCGAAGTGGTTTTCCTTTTTGAAGTTATATATTGCCAGAAAAAACAAAAAAGACGCATTTGAGACTTTGAGTAAATAATAATAATAATAATAATAATAATAATAATAATAATAATAATAATAATTAAGCGTTTCGAGTTCAGACCCATACTTTTGAAAGCCTTTATTTTGAAGACCTTATTTTCTGAAGAAGGAAGACGGCCCTCTTTTTAAAAAAGAAGAGAGAAAAAAAAACTTTTTCTGGGAGAAGTCTTTCTGTGACTTTTTGTAAAAGGCCTCTTTTCTAAGAAGAAGAAGAAGAAGAAGAAGGGTTGTTTTGGAATGAGAAACCTCTCCATGAAAAGTGTCCTTTAAAAGGAGGCCTCATTTGAAATAAAACATCTCATGAGAGAAGAATCCCTCGACAGATGTAGAGAGAGAGAGAGAGAGAGAGAGAGAGAGAGAGAGAGAGAGAGAGATGCTATTATGGAGGGATAGCAATGGCCTCCGTTAATTAGTATGCTGCTGATTTAACTCCAGTGTATGGATATGAGCGATGATGGTCATATAATAACATACGGTCATTGATTTTGCATCCACGGGATGTCGTTAACTAAATGATTTTGGAGAACAATCATCTCGTACTTTGTATTAGTGCGCGCGATTAAATTCATTACAATGTAATTAAATCTCTTGGCGTCCGAGGGCAATTAAATTCATTATTATTCCATTAAGTCGGTTCGGCTTCCTTGAAACCTCCATGATTTCATTAGCTCTTCTTTTTTTTCTTGTCTTTTATTTGTGTTCTTCTTTCTGCTGTAATCGAAGCTTCACTTATGTTGTAGGTTTGGAAGGAAAGGCTGCACAGGCCCCTTCCTTAGCACATGTTGAAATCATTGTCAAATGTATAGAATAAGAATCCTGCACTAATCTTCATAATCTGGCTTCACATTAATATCTTTCCCTAATTACACATCATTATTTTATGCAACTCACTGTCCTTGTAAATTGTATATTAATCAGTAGTAGATATGTAACTAGCTTTGTTGTCAGTGGTAAAATCTATCTTATCTTTTTTTTTTCTCTGGGAATTATATATGCCTTTCTCTCCTCCACCCTTCCCCCCCACTCTCCATTCTCTCTCTCTCTCTCTCTCTCTCTCTCTCTCTCTCTCTCTCTCTCTCTCTCTCTCTCTCTCTCTCTCTCTCTCTCTCTCTCTCTCTCTCTGATCCTGTGCCCTTGCCGCATCCTCTTCCTCCCATTGACCATGCATGCATGAAAGGCATCCATTGATCTCTCTCTCTCTCTCTCTCTCTCTCTCTCTCTCTCTCTCTCTCTCTCTCTCTTCCCCTTTCCTATTGGTATGGGATATGATCTCCTGACTCTTGTTGTCTCTTGCAGAATAGAGTGGAGCCAAAGATTCTCACTTTCCACGGTGCACAACCTTTGGGCCTTCTGTCGATCCGCATTTCTTGTGAGTTGTCTCGGCCTAGTAGATATTTCGTCCTGTGTTTGCTCAAGAACAATTACTCTTTAATTTTGATTTTCCTTTTACTTCTTCTTTTTACCCACAGATGCCAGAAAGAAACCTTCCCCCTTTTATTCATGATTGTCTTTCAATTGTCTATTTTTTTTTTTTTGTGTGACTGTTCGCCTTGTGCACAGACTTTTTATATTCCCTTCACCTTATTCATGACTGTCTTCTGATTGTTTGTTTTGAGTGTTGTTCCATGTGCGCAGACTTTCATAAAAAAAAACCCACTTTTTTTCTCTGTTGTCTTTCAATTGCCTTTTAACTGTGCGCCGCTACATGTGAAAACTTTTGAATATAACTGTGTATCCTGTGTAGATTTCCATTTTCTTCTATTCGAGTGCATTCAGTGTGCAGTGCTAGTTTTCTTGAATCCGGTTTAATTTCGCGCTTCTGTATGCTTCATTTTCCTTCCGTTCATCTCTGTTGCTTGATCTCTGCTGTATGTGGACGCTGCTGTTGCTTGGCTTCATTGCTTTTTGTTTCCATCTCTTTACCTGCTCTCTCTCTGTGTGTTATCCAGTGCCACCAAACCATTAACTGCCCCTTTCCCTGTGTTTTCTCTGTTATTTTGACAAGAACATACTGGTGAGCAACTTCATAAACCCATTTCCCAGTTCCTTTACCTCATAACGCCCCCTCCCTCTTAAGCCTGTTTTTAAATTATAAGTATATTCCTTGAAAGGGCTTCCTTGCCATAGCAGATTTTTTTCAGTGTATATAATATTTTGTATAGTTATACTTCCAGACTAGCTATGCCTTCTCAGACACGTTTTGCAGATGAAAGGTTTTTACAATTGTTTTCTTTTTGCAGCGACTGTTTTTCGTACAAAGCTCAGTATATCTGTTTTTTTGGATATTGTATACTGGATCAGTGTCCAGTCTTTGGCAGAATGGAAGATGGCAGGAAAAAATGTCCAAAAAATAGAAAATGTCCGAGTAACTGGATTCAGTCGGTATCATTCGACAATATCGTCAGTCTATCTTTTTGTTGCATTGAAATGAAATTGTTCATGTGGATGGCATTTTTTCCTGCAACATAATCCCAAATTGTTGTATGGTACATTAGCATTTAGAATGAAAACCACCGAGATGTTTAAGAGCTGCACCAAATTGTTATTTAATCTGAATAGAACTTCCTTCAGTATCACTTTTATTCTTATTTTTATCATAAATTTATTTTATTTTTTTAAAATCAAATCTATATGTATCTCTTTAAAAATTTATTATCCTTCAGTATCACTTTTATTCTTATTTTTATCATAAATTTATTTTATTTTTTTATTTTTTTAAAATCAAATCTATATGTATCTCTTTAAAAATTTATTATCCTTCAGTATCACATTTATTCTTATTTTTATCATAAATTTATTTTATTTTTTTAAAATCAAATCTATATGTATCTCTTTAAAAATTTATTATCCTTCAGTATCACTTTTATTCTTATTTTTATCAGAAATTTATTTTATTTTTTTAAAATCAAATTTATATGTATCTCTTTAAAAATTTTTTTTATAATATATTAAACAAGATTTTAAACAAAGTTAAAAGATCACACTTAGTATTTGGCGTCGGTGACCCTGGTAGTTGTGACGCCAGAAAACCCACATTTAATCAATCAATCTTCAGTATCACTGTGGTTGCCAAACGAGAAGGTGTACTCTTAAAAGTCTGGGAGGTCGACCTTGAAAGGTAAGGTGCCTTTCACCTGTCTCCTGTATTTTTTTGGAGGTTCTTGTTCAAGGTGCTAACATAATGAGGAACTAGTCTTGTCTTATCCAGGGATCTGTTTTTAGATTATATTGACATACGTGCAGTTTTATTTGACCTTATAATTGTAGCATATTGACAAAAAAATCATATTTTCTTGGAAACTACAAAATCAGTTTGACTTAACTTCCAGTGAACAGCTTTTGAATAGTTAAGTGTGGGTTTTCTAGTAAAATTCTTTTGGTAATCAGTAAGAAGTCTGTATTTTGGGGAAATTAAGTTTGAATTTTCAAAACGTTAAATGTTTCAAATGTTATAAGTTAATTAGGGAACAGGGCTAGAAGATTGTTTGGGCGTAAGTTGCTTGTCAGCTTCAGTGGTAATTTAAGAAAAGAGTGTACAGTATGTATGCCACAATTATTCAGGGTGTCCATAAAATCCCAGTACCAATACAAGTATTTATTGCTCAGCATGGTACTGGGACTTTACGGACACCCTTGTATATCTGTCATATCTTATGTAGACAGTATTTGTAATATTTCAATGCTGTATTCTTTATTCTTTTAAAGATCATGACTCATAGGTTGCTATGAATTTTTGGGCTGGTGCTATATTCAGTTTGATGGTGTTCAAATTATTTTTCGTTTCCGGATTATAGAGATCTGAAATAAGAAATAGAGAAAAATTTTGTTGAGCTAGAAACTGTAAATATCTCTGTAACGTGTATTTTGTATTAACTTTAAATTATATTAGGAATGCATCATAATCTTTTGTTATGTAATTATTCTTTGTTGTTTCGAAAAAAAAATTCTAACTTGTGAATTCTTAGGAGTATTTAAAATGTTTTAAAAAAAGGAAGAAGCAGCTTTCATCTTGTGTTTTAAAAGAATTGAAATATATTTTGCTTGAATCTAAAGTGTTTAAATGAATTACAATCTAACTTGTCTTGTGAAATGGTTTAAAAAATAAATGAAATAAGAAGCCTTCATCTCGTGTTTTAAAAGAATTGGAGTATATATTTCTTAATTTTGTTTTTTATAAAAGGATCACAAAGGTTTATTGTATTTAATGTGTTATATGGAATTTTTTTTCCCGTTCATCTGTCGTAATCTGTCGTCTTTCATGTTTTTATTGGTGACGTTTATAGATGGAATTCTGTTACAACAGCTGGTATTTTTTAGTTATACATACATGCATACACAGCACACATATCTATACATATAAATGTGTATGTATATATATATGTACTTATACACAGACAATTTTCTCCTGAGAATGCTAGGCCACGCCCTCTTTCTTGACCACAGCAGATTCTGTTGCCATTTACGGCTGTAATTCTCGTGTTTTATTTTACGCCGCTCGTCGTTCTGTTGTTTCATTAAATGTCCCTTTCCTACTGCCTGGCCTTTGTCATGCGTCGACCTCTGTTGTATTTGCGCTTTTCATTGTTTTTTCTCCCACTTTCGAAACGAGCGCTTTATTCCTTGAGTGTCTCCTCACTGTATCTTTAGGGTCTTCCTCAAGGAAAAGAATCCGAGAAGAATCGGTTCTCTGTCTTGCATTTTTTCCCTTTGTGCTGCGTTCATCGTGGAAGTTTGTGTAGCATTTTTATGGTTTGCGAAAGTGTTTTCAGTGATGCCGTTTTCTCTCGTTGTAACTGGATTACTAAGATGTGAGATTTTCCTTTTTTGGGGTTTTGCGTGAGAAAACATCAGCGCCTCGTGCAAACTGTAGTTTTTATTTCTGCAATTTTTCTCTTAAGAAGTTAGCATGTCGTTGCTCTTCGAGTACTTTTGTACGAGGACACCGTATCCTTAAGGTGTTTCTTCAGAATATTATGAGTGCAGCAGATAATCTTAAACAATGATCATATTGCGATTGGTTTAGCCTTTCTAAAATAATGTTTTGAAAGGTAATTCTCTCTCTCTCTCTCTCTCTCTCTCTCTCTCTCTCTCTCTCTCTCTCTCTCTCTGTGGACGATTAAAGCCGTATTAGAAATAGAAATAAGATATGTTTGGTACATAAGTTGTTAAGATTTGTTTGCGAATCAAAATTGTCAACATTATATAAGTTGCATTGTATTAGATACTCTTTTATAATAAAACATCTTAAGGATGGTAAGTAAAGTAATACATGAAATTAAAATGAAAATATTTAAGTGCACTAGGTAATCAATCCTTACTTGTTTTCAGGTAATCCAGTAATACTTACGCGTAAATATGTGATGTAGGCCCCTTAGTATTTGCTCTGCGGAAATCAACAGTATCGGATTGATTGGTCCTGTTTAATGGGATTTACGGCCTCTTGTCAGTCTGGATTTCTTCTTTATTCTGTTTCCTTTGATTTCTATATCGTCTCTTCGCTTTCGAGAGATGATTATCGCTTGTTGTGGTAGAGACTCATTCTTTTCTATTTTCTTTTTTAATTCTTGGCTCTTTCAGGTTCATGTTGTATGTCGCATTTCCCGGCGTCATTTTATTATGTTTATGTACTTGGTATCTTTTGCGTTTTCTCGTCGATGCTTACTTTCGACACATTAAGTTGAGTACAGTATATAACGAGGTCTGATTATACAGGCTGCTTTATGAGCAAGAGCCCGTGCTGGCTTAACGCCAGCTTAATCTTCAACAACACCAACAGAGGTCTAATGAATCCCATACAGTGTCCAGTAACTCTTGCATTTGATTTTGAACTTCATGGCCAGAAGCATTAATTATGGATTTCAATTTTGCTCAATTACATTAAATCGACATAAGCTTAAAGTAAATGTGGCAGTTTCCTTGTAAAGGACTAAAAATACTAGGTCGTGGCGAAGAGGCACAGAATCGAAAGATGCAGACCTTTTTTTTTCTTTTCTTTCGCTGTATCATTTTGCCATTCGGACTTGATTTTGGTTCACTGCCGATTTTAACAGATCCTTTGGTTTTTGTACGTATATCTTAGAAACTCTCGTGCCGAAAGGGTGGGATGAGATTACTTGAATTATTATGAGTTTTATCAGTGTAAGTTTCTTATATTTTTATTGATATTTTAATGAAAACGTTGAGTGAAGGTACAGTCAACCACTGAAATATATTTATATATATATATATATATCATATATATATATATATATATATATATATATATATATATATCATTCGAGCTACAAATGTCCTATAATATCTAATTCGCTATACCTCGGAATTGATATATTTTCCCTTCGGTACATATATGAAAATATATCAATTCCGAGGTAGAGCGAATTAGTTATTAAAGGACATTTGTATCTCGGATGATATATATGAATAACGGTGATGTTATAATTATATATATGTATATATATATATATATATATATATATATTATATATATATATTGTAATCCATTGCCTGTCACATGGTTCTTCTTATTTCTCAAGAGTTCATTTTCCAAACCGATGTCATGATTATTGTATATTGTCAAACGATGTCCTTTTCTGAACATTTATCACAAAATAGTGAGGTGTACGTTAATGTGAGTAATTCCGATAGTATTATATATATATATATATATATATATATATATATATATATATATATATATTCTATATATACATATATATATAGATACACATATATATATATATATATATATATATATATATATATAATACATACATACATACATACATACATACATTCAGCCGCTCTTTTTGTAGAATTTATGTAGTTTTCCGTAACATGCGCTCAGAAACTATGGTTCTGACATAATGCTCACGGCTGCCAGTAAGTAAACTACTGCTTTTACGTAAAAGCTTGTTCAAGGCTAATATGCGTTGGAAAGAGAGAGCAGTGTTGTTCCTATATCAACTTCCACCTCGGCCCTTTCCAGCAAATATTTGTGTTCTAGTCAATCGCTTTCATCGGAAGAGATCTCCTTAAGCGTGAAGTTGTTCCGGTAAGGCCAATGTATTTTGATTTTAAAAATTTTATTTGTATGTTTTCCTTCATTGCAGTCGTGCATGGCACGTACCGTCGACCTGGTCATACTTCAACGTCTGCTTATATTTTTGGGGGTTTGGGTGAGATATGACCTCGGAGATGATGAGGTCAAAGGGCATGCCAGGGTCTATTGTCCACTTTTTTTATTTCTTCCTATCTATATTTTATAATCCTGAAATGAAAACCATTTTTGCGACTTGTGAGTTGTTTATCCTAATTTGCCCGTCCTGTTGTGAGTTGTTTAATTTTACAAATTTTTGGCTCGTGAATTGTATATCGTAATTTGCCTCTTGTGTTTGACTACCTGAGGGGATATTGCATCTTTCATCCATTTTGAGTTGTTTAGTTATTCAAGTATAAAATAAGTTTAAATGGCAGTGAACACCATATTGCGGTTTGTAAGATAAAATTAAGTTTTTTTTTATTTTTTTATTTTATTTTATTTTTTATTTATTTTGTTTGTTTGTAAGAAGAGGCATCTGGAGAAGACGGTGGCCGTATTCATAGGTCTTACTCAAATATAGGTTCCTTATTTTCTGTTAAAAATCGCCCATCTCGGAGTAATTCCATCGAACTAATGTTTTTTTATGTATTAATTATTTACAAATAATAATCGATGCTGAATTGTAACTAAGTTAGTGTGATAAACTTTTCCTTTCTCGATCGGTTTCTTGTGAGATTAACGTCAACTTCTTAAATGAAAATATCGGGGTAGACTCAAGTCGATTTAAATTATCTTTGAAACCCGAACGCACAATCCTTAAGTATTCCTTTTGTGGAGACTTTGATATCTTAATTGGAATAACTGAAGGGCTGATCTTTGAAGATCCCTCTCCCAAGAACCAATTATTTCCGACGCTTTTAGCCCATTTTCCTCTCAGAGGTGGAGTCTGCATTTTCTCATTTTATGATAACAAAAAAATTAAAAGAAAAATGACACCCAAGTTTCTTCGGCAAAATCGAGTTTTCTGTACAGCGTATATAATGCTGTATGGAACTTTCAGCCACGGCCATGAAACTCCAGCTGCTGCCCATGAAACCCTTAGTCAAAGTTGGTGGTCTGTGTTGTTGGCACGATTATGGCTAGAATGAACCTTGAATAAAATCAAAACTACTGAGGCTAGAGGGTTGCAATTTGGTATGTTTGATTATTGGAGGGTAGATTATCAACGTACCAATTTGCAGCCCTCTAGCCTCAGTAGTTTGTAAGATCTGAGGGTGGACGGACTGAGAATAGTTTCCTTTTACAGACAGCTAAAATGGCACGGCATTTTGATTTTTTTTTTTTTTTTTTTTTTTTTTTTTTTTTTTTTTTTTTTTTTTTGTTTTTTTTTTTTTTTTTTTTTTTTTTTTTTTTTTTTTTTTTTAGTCAAAAAACAAAACTGTCTTCTCGTGCGCTTCTGATACAAAAGCGCACTTTGGATTTTTGTCCTTTTTCGTGGCGGACGAAGGCTGCCTTCGATCACTTTTGAAGAGCATTTCCTGCGCTGTCCATCCATTTTGTGGGAATAAGCAGTGAAATTGTTCAGATGGTGCCGGAGGATGCAGTATTCCGTGGCTAATTCGGGCTAATTTCAATTCCGGAGGCCATGTTCGACACCAGATTTATGCTAATTCCTGTTCCCGGGGAACTTTCCTAATCAGCGTAAATTCATTTTTATAACAGTGGGAAGATATTCCCTAATATGGGTGTTGTAGCTACAGTGTATAGAATTAATTTTGTGGCGGGAGACGAAGTATTATTTGAATGAAGGTAAAGTTCCTTTTTATGAATAAGATATGTGTGATGGCTACAGAAACCTGTTTTTAGTATATCTGAATACCAGTGTTATGAATGAAGTGGAGGATATGTCTTGAAGCAGTGGTTCTTAGCCAGGCATGCTCGTACCCTATCTAAGGGTACCAGGATGCCTATATGAATAATTAAAGCAAAATGTATTTTAATGTACGTATGTTTATTTTTTCTGAATAATAATAATAATAATAATAATAATATAATAATGAATAATAATAATATAATAATAATAATAATAATAATAATAATAATTTGCCTGCAGTACAGGCAGAATAATGTAATTTCAATTTTACTTTTAAGTACTCTGGATTTTCGACATGCCAAAAAAATAATAATAAATAAAATAGAAAAATAATGCAAGCTTTGCGAATAAAGATTTTAAAAAGTGTGATTTTCTTACTAATACACATCATATCAACTTTGTATTTTAGCCTTTTTTTTATTTTCTTTTTATTTGAGCAATTCAAGGGTGCGAAAACTGACTGGTGATTTGGAAGGGTGTTACATTGAAAAAAGGTTAAGAACCACTTTCTGAAAACATGGGATATTTTTATAATCCTGAAGGACAAATTTGCAAATTGTTGTATTTAGAAGAAAGTTCGCGGAATCGACTCGCTATTTAAATAGCACGTTAGCATGATATGGTTTAGGCGTCTTATTTTTCAACCATAGATTAAATTTGCCCTTATGTTTAGTATAAGTTTTTGGCGTCATAAATAACTTTGCCGTTTGCAGTTCAAATATCCATGACATACCTTAAAACGTTCATCGTTAAAAGTAAGCTTGATATGAGTTTAAGTAGAATGCAATTTGCTTCTATATTATGAATTTCCTCATGATCTTATGTCTTTCATTGAATTGATGCTTTGCCATTAATGCTATGTGATGACTCAGTTGTACATATGACATTCTCTCTCTCTCTCTCTCTCTCTCTCTCTCTCTCTCTTCTCTCTCTCTCTCCTCTCTCTCTCTCTGTATATATTATATGTATATGTATGCATGTATATATCATAAAATATATATTTATATTCATGTGTTCCTATCCAGTTAAACCAGGCTAGCCTTTGGTATGCATTGTTCTAGTAAACTTTATTCGCACCACGAAACAGTGAGGTATTTATTTATGCATTCCGAAACTGCGAAAAAATAACGCAGGGCAGTAAAGGGAGCTGTTAGCTTGATGTTATTGCCGCGTTTATGCATGCCGTTATGCAGTTCCAGATAATCAGAACACTGGATGAGTCGAGGGGAAATCTGCTCGCTGGCGTTGCCGTGAGAGGAGAGAATCTTTAAATAAGTATATTCTCTCTTGACAGGTGTAGTAATAAAAGACAAATAATACCAGAAGTACTGGGTGAAATTGGGTTTATTGACATCCTTAGTTGTTTCCTTGGCTAAATAAAATCGATTGAAAAAAAAATCGCTCGAACGTTCCGTCCCTCTGGGGATGTCTGTTCTAGCATGTTTTGTCGTTCATTTTTTTTTTTCTTTTTTCTTTTTTCCGAGTAACCTGTGTTAGCATCCATCTCGGGTGATGAGCTGATATTGCGAAGACAGGGTTCGAAGTCTTGGTTCTCTTGGGCTTCGCTTTTTTGGGTTCGAAGTCTTGGTTCTCTCGGGTTTCGCTTTTTCCTTTATGAATTAAAGATATATTGGATAATTTTGTGTTTCTCGTGAAGATATCCACAAATTGTGCTCCAGTCTCTTTATTTGGAGGTATTTGTAACTGGAAGTAGACATTTTCACGAAGAGTTTGTAAATTTATTTTAGAAAAAGGAGACCTTTTTTATTTTTTAGATTTTATCATTATTAATCATTATCCACACTTAAAGCACCAGCCTTTGGATTCACTTACAGTCAAAAAATAAATGGTGACTGTTAACCGTGGCATGTATGACGATTGTCAGCTTCGAGTCAGTCAGATTCCGACAACCAGTCGACCTGAAAAGCAGAAAAATCAGCTGTCTTTATTTCATTTCGCGGCTTTCATCTATTTTAAGAATAAAAGAGCTAAGTATGATCCGCTATCGGCATCCAAACAGTAACCCTGTCAGCAATTTTTATTCGACGCATAACGTATATTTTGCCGAAATATGGGATTCGGGGCGTCTTTGCTAACTTTGTTCAAATGCATTTTAGGGCCTTTGACGTTTTCCCCATTTTTCTCACTCGCTCTCCTTGGAATTAGATTACTGGGATATTCTGTAGCAGAAAAGAGCTGGAACTTTTATCCGGAGGGATTCTCTACGTCTCTAGTTGTTTTAGTGGAATTTATTTACTTGTGTTTCTGAAAAAAGAAAAAAAAATTGGGGATAATATTCTCGTTGAAACGATTCTCTATGGATGTCTTGCTTTATTTTAATGTGTTTTTGTTTTTGTTCTGGGAGTTTGTTTATGTCAGAGGACGTGGAAGAATGCTTTCTTTATGTCAGAGGTCATGGAAGAACGCTTTCTCTATGTCAGAGGTCATGGAAGAATGCTTTCTACATGTCAGAGGTCGTGGAAGAAGGCTTTCTTTATGTCAGAGGTCATGGAAGAATGCTTTCTCTACGTCAGAGGTCGTGGAAGAATGCTTTCTTTATGTCAGTGGTCGTGGAAGAATGCTTTCTCTGTGTCAGAGGTTGTGGAAGAATGCTTTCAATTCTAAGGAGATTTGATTTTCCAAGTTCGTTGACTTATAATTTACGTAATCTAGGAACTGCTTAGTTGAAGAAATAAATTGTAACCGCGTAGCATTTCGAAGGAGAGCGTATTTTGATTGAATTTATTGTTGTTGTAATGAGAAAGATAATAGTCGTAAATTTTTTGCTCGAGAGACAGTTTACACATTTCAAGCTAACCTGCTTAGATGATCTTTGTATCATCCCCTTTATATATATAGTATATATATATATATATATATATTATATATATATATATATTATATATATATATATATCAATTCAAGCTACAAATGTCCTTTAATATCTAAATTCACTTTACCTCCCAAATGATATATTTTCATATATGTACCGAAGGGGAATTTTTTAATTGATAATAATTTCGTCCCCCTATGGGATCGAACCACCGTCCAAGTGGACGGGGACGAAATCAGGACGGTCAGTGACGCTATCCAATCAGCCAACAGAGACGCTATAAGTTCATATCGATTCTGACCTTACAAGTCACCCTCGATCTTGGGTGCTTTCGTAATTAGAATCGATATGAAACCCCGTCTACCATGTTGGCCAATTCGAGCGTTTGACAGCACGTAGCCTTTTGTTATGAATAATTATCACATCGAACCGTGATCCATTTATATATCAATTCAAGCTACAAATGTCCTTTAATATCTAAATTCACTTTACCTCCCAAATGGATCACGGTTCGATGTGATAATTATTTCATTATATATATATATATATATATATATATATATATATACATATATGTATATTATATATATATATATAATATATATATACATATATGTATATATATATATATATACATATATGTATATATATATATATATATATATATATATATATATATATATATATATATATATATATATATATATATATTATTATATATATATTAGGGCTATTGCCTCGTATAATAAGGCGCCCTATGAGGTAATGTTAGACTTGCGATAATCTTACGCTAAGTCGGTTGGTATTGCACTTACGAAGTCGGTATTATCATCTTTGGTTATGACGACGATGTGTTAAACTCATGATGATTCGGTGAGGAGGTTAGGATCTAGTAGAAACCACGAAAGTACAAAAATACTTATATTCTCTGAATTTACATGGTGAAGATCAGGTAGGATTGTACAGGTCTTCTAATGACGATAGCTTGATCGCTTCTGCCAATGATGATGGCTAATTCTATTCTCTCTACATGATAAAGCTTAGGTAAAGAGATATAGGTCTGCCAATGATGATGGCTAACTCCATTCTGCTCTGTCTACCATCTCGGTTACAAGTCATAAAGGAACAGACAGTAGCTCGAACATATGAACATAACATACAAAATGAGACACACTATAGATCACGTAGGCCGTTTGAATTATAGGTCGCGGTAGTTGTCTCAAGCTGGGAGCTTGGACTAATGTTTTCAAAACAAATGAATGACTACAGGTGACGGCATGTTATCTTAGCCTACTTTTATTGTATACGTCATCTTTAGCGTCTCTTAGTCTGATCACATTCCTGCAAGCAATGTGGTTGACCCTCTTTAGTTTTAGTCTTTTATATATATGGACTAACATTCCATATTTTTATTATGTAAACACTTACATATATACACACATATATGTATATATATGTATATAATATCTATATATATATCTATATATATGTATATTATAATGTTATTACATGTATGTTAAACATATATGTATATACGTATATGTATGTGTAATTATATATAACTAATATTATTTATATATATATTAATATATATACATATATTATAAATATAATTTTATATATATACATACGTATATATATATATATATATAATATATATATATATATATATATATATATATATATATAAGCAAAATCAGAGGTGGAAGAGGTAGAAACACGGGACATCGAAGGAGGTTAGTTGAAAATGGAAAATCTTTGTCTCTCGAATAAAAAATTCACCAATATTATTTTTCTCATTACAGCAACTATAAATTTAATCAAAACACGTTCTTTGCCGCCGACCGCCACCCCCCCCCCCCCCCCCCTCCCACCACCCCCCAAGGGTGCAAGGTTGCAATTTATTTTTCAAACTAAGAAGCTCTTAAATTATGTAGGTTAGTATATGTCAACGAACGTGGAAAATCAGATCTCCTTAGAATTTTAAAGTACCCTATGATTCTATGGTTAGTTTTTAAAAGATGGCTTCCCTTTTATTTCAGGGAAGGCACCAGCTTGGAAATAAGCCACAGGGACATTAAGATGAATTTAGAATATATGCAACCCCACCCAAGTATAGGTACATAAATGAGTTACCGAGTTACCGAGAGAGAGAGAGAGAGAGAGAGAGAGGAGAGAGAGAGAGAGAGCCGGAGTTATCAGCTCAAGTTATAACTAAATGCGTCGTCGGATAACTTCTCCGTAAATAGTTGGGAAACTGCATTTGAGCGAGGTATTAGAAAAAAAAGTGTCATGGTCACCGGTTACGTTCGTATGGGTATCATCTTCGTTTTCTTTATTTAGAGAGAAAGGTTGGCAGACTTTTTGTGGGGTAAATAATAATAATAATAATAATGTAATAATAATAATAATAATAATAATAATAATAATAATAATAATGAATAATAATAATAATATAATAATAATAATCATAATAATAATAATAATAATAATAAATAATAATAATAATAATAATAGTAAGGGGACATTTTACCTTATTATTCAGTCAGGTTGTCTCCTAGTCTCGTTTACTGAAATGAAATGCTGACACACACACACAACACACACACACACACACACACACACACACATACACACATATGCACACATATGCACAAAATATATACGTAAGTAATATTGATTTTAAAATAAATTTGTACATCAGCTTGAAATCAAAGCTTCCGGCGAATGAAATTCATAGAATCTTAATAGAATCATACAAAAATCCACAAAAATATTATTGTGGGGGCTTGTGGGCAAATCGATCAGTACGAGGAAAAAAAAAAAACGTACGGTTCTATGAAGCAACGAAATGATAGCTTCCGTTTGGGGAGAATTGAAAACGACGGTAATAAAATTAAGAACACAATCCAGGAATTACAGATCATATGCGGTTGGGATAATATTTTGGTTAATTTCAAACTGAGCTTGAGAAGAAGACAACTTTCTTCCCAGTGCCGATCCAGAGAGGAAGAAGAGGAGGAGAAAGAAGAGGAGACACCGCCATAATTGTCAGCTGGCATTATGCTCAATGCCTGTTCAAGCGAAGTTCGTTAAATGAATGTGTGTGGTTTGACCAGTAATTGAGTTCGTTAAGAGAAATCGGTAGGGTTTTTTGTTAGGAGAATATAGCAGTAATCTCTGTGATAGAGATATTGTTTTACCCTTTTATGATATGTAGCGACTTGCTTCTCGATATCGAGTGGCTCTTTATCTTAAAGAAAAGACAGTGAAAGTTGAATAAATGACACCTAATAATTAGTAAAAGTTGAGTAAATAACACCTGAAAATTAAAAAAAACAGTAAAAGTTGAATAAATTAAACCTAAAAATTAGTACAAGTTGACTAAATAACACCTGAAAATTAATAAAAGTTTAATAAATATCACCTAAAAATTAGTAAAAGTTGAATAAATAACACCTAAAATTGAGTAAAAGTTGAATAAATGACACCTGAAAATTAGTAAAAGTTGAATAAATAACACCTAAAAATGAGTAAACGTTGAATAAATAACACCTAAAAATTAGTAAAAGTTGAATAAATAACACCTAAAAATGAGTAAACGTTGAATAAATAACTCCTAAAAATGAGTAAAAGTTGAATAAATAACACCTAAAAATTAGTAAAAGTTGAATAACTCCTAAAAATGAGTAAAAGTTGAATAAATAATACCTAAAAATTAGTAAAAGTTGAATAAATTATACTTAACAATTAATGTTAGAATAAACTTCGACATGAAAGTATTATTCTGTAAAGTGGATTTGTAGCCTAAACTTTGAATTACGCTTCCATTTTTTTATATTTATCTATAACAGCTTTGATTTTTAAAAAATTATGGTGAGGAAGGTTCGCCATCTCTTATTCATTTTTAATTACATTCCAAACGCTGCTAGAGTCCTTGTCATTACTGAAGTTTGCCCTCTCTGGTAATCCAGTAGAAATGTATGTTTGTTTAGTTACGGATATTCTTATTGCAACAATTTGTATATAGAAGTCTGTGCCTCATGTAAACATTTATCAACTTATAGAACAGTTGGCAATGGACTGAAATTCGGTAATGTTGAATTGAGGAGTACCTCAGAAATTTTGCTACATTTCTCTTGATGGGAAAAACGTTTAGATTGTGAATGCAGGGTGCATTGTCCACGTAACCGGCGCAACACGCGTCACGTCACACCTGCTGCAAGACGCAGACCTATTCGTCTAGATTTTGGCTAAAGTGATTAACCTCCGCCGCCCCCAACGATAAATCTGGCCAGCCTTACCCCGTCTGGGATCTTCTGAATTTCAACCAGCGCCGGAAAATATATTGGGCCTATTCAGAGAGGACCTCGCTTTTGCCGGTTGCTTAAGTCACTCCAGGCAAACCTGATTCTATTATCTGAATATGCGAATGTTATGGTTAAACCCGCGTTTCAGCCTTTTACTGCACCTCCGTTCTGGCCTTCTTTCTCCAGTCTTGCTGTCCAGTCCCTCTATTTATCACTTATAATTCCTCGTTGGACGTGTCGGTTAATGTGCTCGACTACCGATCTCAGGGTTCGATTCCCCGTTCTGCCAACACGAAATCAGAGGAATTTATTTCTGGTGATAGACATTCATTTCTCGATGTGGTTCGAATCCCACAAAAGCCGTAGGTCACGTTGCTAAGTAACCAGTTGGTTCCTAGCCACGTATAGATATCTATTCCTTCGGGCCAGCTCTAGGAGAGCTTTTTAAACAGTGGTCTGGTAAAACGAAGACGTACTCGACTTACTCATCACATCTGGTACAACAAAGATGTTCTCCCAATTTCTCCTTTACATCATCTCACGTCATCTTTTATGGACCTCTGTATTATACTGTCTAACCACTTCAACTCCCTCTTATCAGGTCTTCAGCTGCTGAATGGCCGGAAGTACCTCAGTCCTTGGCTTGGCACCCTTCGTAAATATCATGTATAGGTCCCTTCTCGTTTCTTATGTATTTGTCCCCTCAGTTTTAGGCCCTCAGAACGAATATGCAATTCCCAGTTTATTGTCATACTCACCCCTCCCTTCTACCCCATCTCTAGTTTTTACTCTCTCTCTCTCTCTCTCTCTCTCCATTGCTGGCTGCAGGTCCTATTATGATTGCATGACTGTGTTTCGTTACATGTTCACATGTCGCTTCAGCGTGATTGCTATTGTTTCCCATTGGCTGTAAATATTTTACACTGTGATCCTTTTTTCACGCAGTAAAAAAGATATTTTGAAACGAAGAATTTTGTTCCCATCGTTTCTTTTCGTAAAGGAAATCGCTGTTGATGGTTATAGGTGAAGATTTTGCTGCTACTCGTTCAAAAGACTCTTATATGAATTCTATTGTCTCGGAATTTTGAGAGATGATAACCTCTGCAGTCCCAAACGCTTATTCGTTTTATACGTAAACATCAAAATAGAATGAGAATGTGAGGTTGAGGCATTCATATTGCCTGCGGTTGATAGTTGTTATTTTTTCGCGTGAATTAGTTCAAAAGGATAAGTGTTACTCTTTCATCGCATATTGGTTAAGTTGCGAAAGATTTGATCACGGAACTCCAACCTTACTGAGAGAATGTCAATTCGGTGTCGTGTAGCCTTAATCGAATGATATTAATTTTTCGAGGAACTTGAAATGTTTCAGCATTTTCTGTATTCCATTTCAGAAGGCTTTGCAAATTCTAAGCTCTTCCCTAGAGTCGAACGCAGAGAATTCTACTTGGAATATAGTGGGCCTTTCATATTGGATCATCCTTTTCTGGAACTGTTGAAATTTTATGCTGTCTTTCCAGATATTTCGAAGGAGTTTGACCTGGAATTTTGTTGGCTGAATTTTTTTCTGACTCCGTTAGATTTTTGGTTTTTGCTGGTTAACTATTTACAAATGCAAAAGTGATGCATTTTACGAACACAATTTGAAGTGATGTATTTATGGTAGGGATTGCCACGAACGTGATTTTGGGCGGGTAAAAATTTATTTGAGACATTTAAAGGATAAAACTGTAAACACTAAATTGCTTGCGTAATTATGTCTTATTCAAAAAAGGTATTACTCATATCCCTTTATATTTATATACTTTTGCTGTTTCCTACAATAAACAGTAGATTTATCGTGTGTGTTATAACGATGCACATGTATGTGCCATTGACTACGTACATTCTACAGTAGGTTTCAGTAGTGTCCTGTTAAGAGACTTCTCAGTCATTTGGTTTTCGAGTTATCTGCATGTACAGAAAAACAATAATGTCTTTTTTAATATGAAATGAGTTTAAATGGTCTTATAAAGTAGTTGGGTGGGGGTCGGTAGGGGACGCCAGTTATACTGTACTAGCATTAGCATTATCAGGGGAGCAAGCGTTGTCCTAGCATTAGTATTATCACAGTGCTTGTTCTTATTAGATATTTCAGGAGGCTTTCACTGTTGTTGAGTTGGTGATATCACCCATTTTTATCTTACCTGCACCTCAAGTCTAGTATGATAATCACAGTGAGGTGAGTTCGTTTTTGTAGGTATATTAATTTATTTTTTTGGATATAACCTGAGAATTTGTTTGCCGCTACGACTTCGCCATGAGCTGTGCGAGTTACAGCTGGCATCGTATACACTAGCGGTTCTTGTATTACCACGCCCCCTCCAAGAGTTAGTCCCCCCACCCCCCCCCTCACCTTGAATCTATGTAAAATCCCCTCCCAGATTTAAAGAAAAGAGAGAGAGAGAGAGAGAGAGAGAGAGAGAGAGAGAGAGAGAGAGAGAGAGAGCGAGGATAGTTTCGAAGGTGGGAAAGTCGATACTCTTGCATTTTTTTCATAAACTTCTGAATATTAGTTACTCTCTCTTGTTGAGACAATAGCGGATATAATTAGAGAATTATTTTATTTTTCCATAGGTCTCGCGTCTCCTCTGGAAGTTAGGATTAGTTACACACACACACACACACACATAGATATATACAGTTTTATGAATGACTTTTCTTACATTTTCAAATACTAACTTTACCCTAGGAATCACCTATACTCATAGTGAGTTATATGTATAGTTCGTGATAAGTCCCCCTACCTACCCTGATTAGGCTTCGAACATATTATGGTTTTTGAGGTTCGATTACGTAGGCAGTGGCCATAACCACCCAGTCGTAGATATGAAATTGATTATATACGCCGTAAGCACGGTAGCAGAAAGATGATATCCATCCCTTATACTGATACACGACTTACAAGGGCGAATAAGCAACGACACACACACACCCCTAACAAAAAAAAAAAAGGGGGGGGGGGAGTTTGGATGGATGGCGTGAAAGACTTATTCAACGCAAGAGTTACAATTTTCTATTTCTATAGTTAACGGCCACAAAATTCGACGAGGGCCTCATTGTAGATCAGGACCGAAGAACAAAAAAAAGTGTCTTCCACAGACTTGGGGGATATTATATTTTGAAAAGCTGTCGAAAAAATCGCACGGAAAATTTATCGTCAGAAGACGTGGGAGCACTTCTTTGAATGGATAACTACAGGGATTTTGAAACTGAGAGAGAGAGAGAGAGAGAGAGAGAGAGAGAGAGAGAGAGAGAGAGAGAGAGAATTTAAGTTTGGTTCCTGTAAGTGAACTTTTCTGGCTGTAAATCGAGATCAAATTTAATGTCCCTGTGACCTGTTTTTTAACACAAGCTGCATGAGTACTTTAAAATCGCATATAACCAATCTAAACTTCACAGTCAGTCACGGAAATTCATCTGCCTTGCTGACGTTGCCAAGCAGATTTGGCCAACCGTGGAGTATACGACACTGCTTGCTTATGGTAATTGTGGTCGTGCAGGTATTGAATGATGCAACGCGTGGGTGATAAGTTATTTCGTAAGGTTAAAATCGATTCGAACCATCCTTTACGACGTGAAACAAGTTATCAGATTTCGGAAGTGAAAAAAGTTAATTATTTCAGGGAAAAGGAACCCTGTTTGTGAGTGGGGGGTTGTGATGGTTGCTTGCCTAACCTATTTAAGATTTGAGGCTTCGTAACGCTCTTGGGATATCAATAGACTTGTTTTCTGTTTCATTGGAATGAATAGTTTTGGAGACCTTAAATCTATTAAGATTCACATTTTTCATCTTCTCATCTGTCATCTGCAGTTTACTTCAATTTGAATTTGCATAAAGTTCTTAGTACTTTTAGACAATGCAACGATAGTGCGTCATGATGTATTTACTTGAGTGGCTCTGAATCATGTCGCTGACGCTTCTAAAATATATAAGTAAAAGAGGGATTTTTTAATTGATTTGAAATGGGGTTAATTGATAAAGGGAGAAGTAATTAGAGGCAAAGACTGGGTCAGCTTTATTGGTTGAATGTTTAAAAAACCCTTTTAACTTTGCATGCGCTTGGGAAATGCTCCTGTTGCATATATTTTTTTCCCATCTCTGAGTTTGGTATTCAAGACAGGCTTCCTTTCTCTATTGATTCCTGCATTCGTGGCTTGCGGGTGATCCTATAACGGGAGGTGGACTGGAACGCGGATTGATGAATTTGAGAGCAAACCTGACGTTATATTATATCCAAATGGGATTTATATATATATATATATACATATATATATATATATACATATATATATATATATATTTCCCTCAATCCCAGCTAAATCCTACTTGTTTCGCGTAATTATGAAATGACAACGCATGCATACATTCATTTAAAGTAAAACATTTACTTAATAGGGAATGGTGCCAGAGAAACAAAATTATATACTTTGTTGCTGAATTCTTACGTAAATTCATGGTGCAGAAAATCTGCACGTTATATATATATATATATATATAATATATATATATATAATATATATATATATATATATATATATATAATTATACAAGGTTTTACAACCCTCAAATTCAGCAAGTCTAGGGATGAGTAATTGTAGCACCCACGTCCTATTTCTTGGCTCAAGCGGTTGCTCTTACCAATTTACAGCGGGGTGGACTCGAAGCCCGTACACCTAGAAGCGAATCACGAGACTAGCAAACGTTAGCTGCTGGGTACTGCACTGCACCTCCCTCTCTCTCTCTCTCTCTCTCTCTCTCTCTCTCTCTCTCTCTCTCTCTCTCTCTCATTAAGCTACAATGTGATACAAATTATATTTGTGTGTACGCAGTTGCTTCACATAGTCCCGCACAGTAGCTGTTTAAAAAATGCGTCCTTTGCCCGTGATGAATTTCACAGTGTGACCGGCCGTTCGTTCGTTCGTTCGTTCCTGGTTGTTGTTGTGGAGACTCATTGATCTTTCATATTCAGGCAGCAAGGGAAGTGTTACCCGCATCTGAACTTAACTGTTACACTTCTCAGCCAGAGACCGCTACTGCCGCTGCTGCTACTGCTGCTAATGCTACTTCTCTCCCAAATGAAAGTGGGTCTCGGAGTTACAGGTTGTGTCCTTCTTATACGTGGGATTCTCTCTCTCTCTCTCTCTCTCTCTCTCTCTCCTCTCTCTCTCCTTTTTGTGTGTCTTTCAGGGACGAACGCTAACAGGAAAATCAAGAGTATCCTTATAACAACAGACGTTTAGCCTGCAGCCAAGACTTGAGGTAGAGAAGGGATGGGGAAGGATATGGTAGTCGTGGGACAACCCCTCCTATCCCCCGTCACCCCTAACCCCCCTTTTGTGAAGGGAGGGGCCGTCTTCTTATATACCCTCTCCTCTTCCACGCTGTGCTATCTACTTTAACGCTTGGCCCTTTCCTGTCCACGATGCATCCCACCCACCACTATGATCCGGATCCGCCCCCCACCCCCCGCACCCGCCCCTCCCTCCTCCTACAGTCCCTCCCAGTCCTTTCCCTTCTCTCTAGTATAGTAGCCTTTCCCGCCCGCCACTCCCATCGTCTTTCCCTTCTCTCTCTCTCTCTCTCTCTCTCTCTCTCTCTCTCTCTCTCTCCTACCTGACACGCTAAACTACA
>NC_061102.1:47751678-47771678 GCF_015104395.2 Macrobrachium nipponense | reverse complement strand
TGATATTAACGTTGGCGCAGGCTATATATATTCCTCTGCTGTATAAAAGATTCAAAAAGTTCTATTTGCCGGACAAAGTTTTAAGCACAGCCCACATAACCGTGAAAGAAGGGGCCTTTTCATCGCACGTCAGGTCCTTAATTGAATGACCAAGGGAATATATAGTCCAGTAGGAAGAATAATGCGTTTTATTTAAAAGAGAGATGATTTTATCGCTTTTACCGAGAGTGACAAATGTTTTGGGTAAAAAATTTCTAGTTTATTTATTGGCTTTTTAAACCTTAGAACGAAAAGCGCTAGATGTATTAGAGTTCGTAAGCTTCTCTCTCTTTGCAACGTCTCCTTGTCCACTAGCTGCAACCTCCTCTGTCATTCCTTTTACTATAGCTCCGTTAACACTTCAGCCTTGAAAGTGGAAATTCTCTCTCTCTCTCTCTCTCTCTCTCTCATACTTCGAAGAATTAATAAAGGGTGTTGACTGGCAGTATTTTCTACTCGATCGTTTCTTCAACCTTAAGGGTTTATATCACGTCACATCTGTGTCCACGCAATATATAATTCTCTCTCTCTCTCTCTCTCTCTCTCTCTCTCTCTCTCTCTTCTCTCTCTCTCTCTCTCTTCTCTCTCTCTCTCTCGACGAGGGATGAATGGGGTAACGAGAGAGAGAGAGAGAGAGAGAGAGAACACTGCACCTGCGTGTTCATTGCTCCGTCAAACTGTATATTATCAAAACTGAAGAGTTGATCCTAACCTATTTTCAAAAGAAACTCTCTCTCTCTCTCTCTCTCTCTCTCTCTCTCTCTCTCTCTCTCTCTCTCTCTCTGTCTAGTCACGTTCAGTTTTTTAGCCCTTTTTTGGTCTGCTGCTAGACAATTATGTCTGTTGTTTACAGAAGTATAAATCATTGTAAGTTATAACTCGAAGTATGTTTTTTTTTTCCGCCATAGTTTTACCAGTCGTTTCACTCCACAAAAAATGAATTATAACTTGTAATTGGGCAATTTTTTTTTTTTTTTACTAAATTCAGCGTTTAATGGAAGTTCTAATGGAGCAATTATTCTTACTAATTCTGACAAAAAGGCAGTTTTTATTTGTTATTCAAGTCTTCCTTTTGATTAATGTATATTTAGGTTTTGTAAGGATGGTTAGAAAGATATGCTGTTGGTTAAAATCAGGTTCCAGTTTTCGTTGTTAGCAGTGTATTGTTTTCAGCTTTACACAAATTCACGGAACAGTTAATATTGATAAATGATTTTGCATTTGTTATTTTATATATATTTTCGATTTTATGTCTCGCTTTGCTATAAGTGATTATCTCTTCCGTTTGATTTCAGTGTTTTTAAGTGATTATCTCTACCGTTTGATTTCCCGGGTTTTAATTGATTTATCTCTACCGTTTGATTTCCGTGTTTTGAAGTGATTATCTCTACCGTTTGATTTCCCGGGTTTTAATTGACTATCTCTACCGGCTGATTTCAGTGTTTTGAAGTGATTATCTCTACCGATTGATTTCCGTGTTTTGAAGTGATTATCTCTTTTGTTTGATTTCCGTGTTTTGAAGTGATTATCTCTACCGATTGATATCCGGGTTTTGAAGTGATTATCTCTGCCGTTTGATTTCAGTGTTTTGAAGTGATAATCTCTACCGATTGATTTCCGTGTTTTGTAGTGATTATCTCTACCGTTTGATTTCGGTGTTTTGGAGTGATTATCTCTTCCGTTTGATTTCGGTGTTTTGAAGGGATTATCTCTTCCGTTTGATTTCGGTGTTTTGAAGTGATTATCTCTTCTGTTTGACTTCGGTGTTTTGAAGTGATTATCTCTTCTGTTTGATTTCCGTGTTTTGAAGTAATCTCTACCCTTTGATTTCCGGGTTTTGAAGTGATTATCCTCTGCGTTTTGAGGGTTTGATATTCTGGTTTGAAGTGATTATCTCTACCGTTTTTGATTTTGTGTTTTCTACGTTTTATTTCAAGTGATTATCTCTACGTTTGTTCTTTGTTTTGAAGTATTATCTCTACCGTTATTTTCCTGTTTTAAAGTGTTCTCTACCGTTGATTTCCTGTTTTGAAGTGATTACTCTAGATTGATTTCCTGTGAAGTGATTATCTCTACCATTGATTTCCGGTTTGAAGTGAATTTGATCTCTAAACCGATTGATTTCCGTGTTTTGCGTGATTTATCCTCTGCCGATTGCTTTTCCATGTTTTGAAGTGATTATCTCTACCGATTTGAATTTCCGTGTTTTGAAGTGAGTTATCTCTACCGGAATTGATTGTTTCCGTGTTTTCAATTCATTATCCTCTACCGATTGATTTCCGTGTTTTCAAGTGATTAATCTCTGCCGATTTGATTTCCGTGTTTTGAACAGTGATTATGCTCTACCGAGTTGATTTCCGCCGTTTTCAAGTTTTCTTAATCTCTACGCGATTGCTTTCCGGTTTTCAAGTTCATTATCGCTTACCGATTGTTTCCTTGTTTTGCGTGATTATCTCTATCCCGATTGATTTCCGTGTTTTGAAGTGATTATCTCTACCGATTGATTTCCGTGTTTTGAAGTGATTATCTCTACCGATTTGATTTCCGTGTTTTGAAGTGATTATCTCTACCGATTGATTTCCGTGTTTTGAAGTGATTATCTCTACCGATTGATTTCCGTGTTTTGCAGTGATTATCTCTGCCGATTGATTTCCATGTTTTGAAGTGATTATCTCTACCGATTGATTTCCGTGTTTTCAAGTGATTATCTCTACCGATTGATTTCCGTGTTTTCAAGTGATTATCTCTACCGTTTGATTTCCGTGTTTTCAAGTGATTATCTCTACCGTTTGATTTCCGTGTTTTCAAGTCATTATCTCTACCGATTGATTTCCGCGTTTTGCAGTGATTATCTCTACCGATTGATTTCCGTGTTTTCAAGTCATTATCTCTACCGATTGATTTCCGTGTTTTGCAGTGATTATCTCTACCGATTGATTTCCGTGTTTTCAAGTCATTATCTCTACCGATTGATTTCCGAGTTTTCAAGTCATTATCTCTACCGATTGATTTCCGTGTTTTCAAGTCATATCTACCGATGATTTCCGTGTTTGAGATTATCTCTACGATGATTTCCGTGTTCAAGTGATTATCTTCTACCGTTTTGATTTCGTGTTTTCAAGTGTTATCTCTACCGTTTGATTTCCGTGTTTTGAAGTTGATATAATCTCTATTGATTCCGTGTTTTGAAGTGATTATCTCTACCGATTGATATCCGGGTTTTGAAGTGATTATCTCTACCGTTGGAATTCCGTGTTTTGAAATGATTATCTCTACCGTTTGATTTCCGGGTTTTGAAGTGATTATCTCTACCGTTTGATTCCCGGGTTTTGAAGTAATTATCTCTACTACCGTTTCATTTCCGTGTTTTGAAGTGATTATCTCTACCGTTTGATTTCCCGGTTTTGCAGTGATTATCTTTACCGATTGATTTCCGTGTTTTGAATTGATTATCTCTACCGTTTGATTTCCGGGTTTTGAAGTGATTATCTCTACCGTCTGATTACCGTGTTTTGATGTGATTATCTCTACCATTTGATATCCGGGGTTTGAAGTGATTATCTCTACCGATTGATTTCCGTGCATTTAAGTGATACTCTCTTCCGTTTGATTTCCGTGCTTTTAAGTGATTATCTCTTTGATTTTCGTGTTTTTAAGTGATTATCTCTACCTTTTGATTTCAATGTTTTTAAGTGATTATTTCTTCCGTTTGATTTCAGTGTTTTTAAGTGATTATCTCTTCCGTTTGATTTCCGTGCAATTAATTAATTATCTCTACCATTTGATTTAAGTTTTTTTAAGTGATTATCTCCTCCGTTTGATTTCCGTGTTTTTTATATTCTTCTTTTTAAATTTAAGAGATTAAATCTTTATGAGCGTTTGTTGGTTTATTCTTTCGTTTGTTCATTGTCCTATAACCATCTTTTTTTATGTTAGCAGCTTCTGGCTTATTTTGGGGGAATATTCCTAAAAATTGTACTACTGTACAAGTTTGTTTATATTCTTTATGCTAATCTCTCAAATCTTTCGAGGAAGCCCTACAATAATATTCATATGAATAATTTACGGGTAAGGGAATTCCATCAGATGTTACGGGAATTATAGAGGCTGGTGTATTCTAATTTTTCTTTTTTATTATTCGTTAGTTTCTTTTCATGTTATTGAAATGTCGGCCATGAAGGTTAATAATAGTGAAAAATAACAGAATAAATGATGACTGTAATTCATCCAGCCAGATATGATCAGGTTGATGTTGAAATGAACCAACTTTTCAAATAGATTTAAAAAAAAATGGTTATACAAGCTGAGTGAATATTAGGTATGACCATGCACTCTTCGAACTTGGTGTCTTGATAATTAGTTGGAGGAATAGATGCATTATAGCACACGTACATATAGTACATCATTATACTGAGTTGTTCATAAACGGAAGAACCTTCTCCTTTTCGTTTCCTGTTATATTCAAGTTGTTAGCAAGGGCTGAGGTTTTTGGGTAAGTTTTCATATTGAATGCGGTCGGACTGTCTGGGAAATTAGCGTTTTGCGTATTCTTCTTGCGACAACCCACAGGTAGAGAAAAACTACAATTTATATTCCTGTTCATAACCAAACTCGTCTGTTTCCGACTCTTATCTTGATGAGGTGTTATGAAGATCGTAACCGTCGAACTGTTTTTCCGAGATGGTTTATTAGGATTCCCACTCGAAAAAATAAAGAAAAAAGAAATATTAAAGCTTCAAGTTTTCCAATTGTAACATGTGCGCCATATATCCTTGGCTACCTTTGAATTCTTCATGGTTTACTCTGCTGGGTCTGTCAATAAACATTGTTTGTTTGTTTGTATGGTATTTTTACGTTGCATGGAACCAGTGGTTATTCAGCAACGGGACCAAGGGCTTTAAGTGACTTCCGAACCACATCGAGGGTGAACTTCTATCACCAGAAATACACATCCCTCACACCTCAATGGATGCCCGAGAATTGAACTCGCGGCCACCGAGGTGGTACGCAGGTCAGTCAACTTTAGGTGGTCAGAAAATTTGAATTCTATGATGATCTGTCCCATTGTATTCTGTTTTCCCTTTTGTGTAACCCTAATTAAACGTCTTTTACTCCCCCAACTCCCGTCTTTTTCTGCTACGTTCGTATCCTCTTCTCTGGCGTCCTACCTCGGTGGCCGTGAGTCCGATTCTCGGGCATTGCATTGAGGTGTGAAAGAGGCGCATTTCTGGTGATAGAATTTCACTCTCGACGTGGTTCGGAAGTCACGTAAAGACCTTCGTCCCGTTGCTGAATAACCGCTGGTTCCATGCAACGTAAAACACCTTACAAACAAACCTTAGATACTAGACCATACAAACAAACAAACTGGCCTTATCCTGTGCCCCCGTAGGCTGGTAGTGCCGTCACTGCACGTCACAAGGTGCCCCGCGGGCATACCAAAGGTTCTTTGCAGCGTCCCTTCTGCCCCTAGCTGCAAACCCTTTCGTTCCTTTTACTGTATCTCCATTCATATTCTCTTTCTTCCATCCTGCTATCCACCCTTTCATAACAATTATCTCATAGTGCATACTGCTTTGAGGTTTTCCTCCAGTTACGCGTATCAGAGTTCCTCGTTGGACGAGTCGGTTACGTGTTCGACTACCGATCTCAGGGTCTGGGTTCGATTTCCCGCTCTGCCAACGCGGAATCAGAGGAATTTATTTCTGGTGATGATAGAAATTCATTTCTCGATGTGGTTCGGATCCCACAATAAGCTGTTGAGTCCCGTTGCTAAGTAACCAATTGGTTCCTAGCCACGTGAAAATATCTGATCCTTCCGGCCAGCTCTAGGAGGGCTGTTAATCAGCTCAGTGGTCTGGTTAAACTAAAGTATACTTCACTTTTAAACCTTTCAAACCTCTTGTAGCCTAAACTCCGTAATCCAATCCTCTCCTGTCGCATTTGAGCTGAGTTGGTCTGCAGCGCTTCGTGCTTCCTGCGCCGTTAGGTATGGAGCCATAATCGTAGCAGCCCTATAGCCATTCAGAGCACAATGTCTCTGAAATAGCGGCATTAAACGTCGGGCTGAGTACACGTCCGAACGGCCAATAGTCACACGACATAAACTTCGTCTGAAAGGGGCGCCATCTTTAGCTGTTGACATTTCCACTCGCTTTGGATGAAATAGCGCCGCAATTATTGTTCTCTGACTTCGGAAGAAGTTTTCTACGTCACTGAATCTAAAGAAAAAATTGATGCAGGGTTTAAGTGAACTCCTTTGATTCGTCATTTGTTCGCTTCTTTCGTGGATTTTTATTTTCTAAAGATGGAATTGAATGGTCAACACTTGATGGCAAATCTTCTGTTGAAAGAAATTGACTATACTCTGTTTTTTTCCATCTGTCCACCAGCGTGAGGTGTTCGCGTATGGTAACACTGCGTCCCGGGCTTTAGATAGTTACATTCAGCTTACATTCAACAATAATAATAAACTTATTTCGAATATTAATGGTGTAATTCGCATACTGTAAATTGTTAAAATACTTTTCAGTCGCAAATGTACACCCAGATATCCTTTTATTTACCTAAAACTTACACATAACGTAACTATTTAAAGCCCGGGACGCAGTGTTACCATGCGAAAACACCACAGGCGGATGGACAGATGAAAAAAAAAAAAACATAGTATAGTTCTCTTATTTCAGTGGTTGTTAACTTACGGTATTTGTACAGTGTGTGATTCTGTAAAATACGCAATAGTAGGATATTTCTTAATTTTTTTCACTGTATGATACCTTGAACATCAAAATAATCTGGTCATTTAAAAATTTGTCTTTCTTGTCCATAAATCGTTCGGAAGTTATTTTCCGACGTTGCTCCCAAAATGATGGATTCTGGTTGGGTGAGTTAGGGGCTTCAAATTCAAAGCTACAGATGACCTCATCAGCCACTAAAACCTGCTTTGCGTAGTCAGGGAAAAGTTGTCTAGGAGCAACAACACCTTCCCTGAGAACTTCGCTTTGCGTCTCATTAAGACTACTGTTTTTCTCCAGTGACAGTTTTCATGCTCTATATAACTCAGGAAAAGTTGGTCTCTTGCATGAGTAGTTTACCATACCCGCCCAAACTTGCAACACGCAAATACCACTTACCCAAATTTGTGACGAGGTTGAAAACCATCGCGAGCTTTTAAATATTTGATTCAGATTCAGGGCGATGAACCGATTTGTCATCTTCAGTTACTGGTGTCTTATCAATACTAGCAATTAACCAATCCTTCATATAAGTGACTCGCTAGTGTTTTTTTTTTAACTATTATGTCATTGAAGTTTATATACAGAAATTATGTATGATAAAATCGTAAAGTACCTAAGTCTAGAGGTATAACTAGTCTCATTCCACGGGCAGAACCAGCTCCGTTTCAGGGAATCCCTTCTCACCCTCAACCCCTTCGGAGGAAAGGGGGAAGTAGGATGAAACCCCATTATAAACCATCTTAGGGGTCCCCACTATAATCCTGCCAAGTTTCATGCCCCTCGGACCAGCCGTTTGGCCGTGATTGAATGACAGACGGACGGACGGACAGACATAACGCCCATTATAGTATAGTAAGATTGTGAGTGTGACTTGATATGTCCTACAAGTTCTACTTTGGCTCAGTTTCTGAACTCGCGTCAACATTCTTGGGGTCCATCATGCAGATGACTTGTTCATCAATGGTATCCACTCACTTGCAGGCTCCAAACCAGGGGGTTATTTTATATACTATCCCTATATCTTGCTTGAATTAGGCTGCCCATTTCCTAGAGGCACAGTAGGAATGGAAATCCCCAAGTGTGTTGACCATGAATTCAAGTATTTCCTTCTTTTACTGTAGTTTGAGACTTCTTGCACCTGGTGACCTTCGAAGAACATCGTCTGTAATAAAGGCAGGGAGGTTCAAGAGTGACCCTCTTATGAGCATGGTCAGGATGGTATCTTGTACATAAATTGTATCATTTTAAATTTTTTTCAGCTGAAATCGGTCACATTTCAAAATAGAAAGTTCAGTTTACGTTTCCTTTGTTGCATTCCATGCAAAAACTGGCATTTTTTCTTATACAATAAAAAAAATAATAGTGGAATATTAGATTTATGACAGTGGTTGGTATACACCACTCTCTAGAGAAGCAGAGAAACACTTGAAAGTGTTCAGATAGTTACCATGCATTCATATTCAGTCAGTTCGAATTATAATTTCTTAATAAGAATAATAAGCGAAAATATATCTCGAATATAAATTAACATGCATTATTGTACAAAAGAAAGTTTAGATATAGGACCTTACTTGTACTTAAATTGGTTCTCTCTCTCTCTCTCTCTCTCTCTCTCTCTCTCTCTCTCTGGTGTCACACGAACGATTTGTTATCGGCACTTGCCACCGATGAGAGTACCAAAAGTGTCGGATGTTGTGTCTTCGTGTCGTCTACGCGGGTCGAGTTGCCACCTACCATAAAACAGATAATTTGTGATCTCAGTAGCTTGACCTATATACATTAATAATGCTATCGATTTAAGTTTTCAGAGGGAGGTTCGTCATCTATGTTCATTATAAGAATTAATTTTCGAAATTCTTTTTCTGATCAGATGTGGAATTTATTTAGCCGCGTTGTAAAATTGGAAGCCTGAAAAAATGAAATAAAAATAGCAGAGAAAGAGAGAGCGATAGATTGTGCCATGGATGTAACAGATGCAACTTGGTCTCGGAAAAGGATTGAGAGGAGTCGCGTACCTATTATAAGGCGCGAATGGCGGCGACCCAGAATGGAAATTGAAGTCGAGTGGCTTGTGAGCGAGCGGAAGAGGGGCGGAGATCAGAAGAAAATTGGGGTCAGTGCAATAGAAACTGGTGAAGAGGGAGGAGTGTTGGAAAAGAGGGAGAAAGGGACGAGGCTTCTTCGTATTATGCGACTGAACGTATAGAGATATTGAGGACAAGATGGTATTATAGACACTCGTGGGTGGTGCCGCGCCGCTCTGGCGGATTCCAAAGTGTTCCGGAGATCGGGGACTCTTTCCAGAAATTGGGCTTCTCTGGTATTTCTTCTCCTCAGGTTGTTGGTTCGCGGGATTCTTTAATCTTTAGGGGTCTCGGGGTTGGTGTTAGTTTACACACATGCTGCTTTTTTTTTTTTTAACAAATCGCGTTACTTTATTTTTCTTGTTCAAAGAAATGGAAGACTTTTTATTGATTCTCCTGTTCTCTAATTTTTCGCGCCGTTAGGATTGATGTTGCCTCTATTAAGAAACACAAATCCTGCAATTTCTTCGTTGCTTTCAGTTATTAGCAAAATTCTTTTTCGTTCTCAAAGAATAATTGAATTTTCCTTCTCAGTTGTGATAAGCTATCAATACACTCTAACAAAAGTAATGCTTTGTGTTAACTACGTACAGCGAAACTGTTCATCACACAGCTTCACTGCATAATGCTTAACTTAGACCAACAGGTTACCAAGGTTTGTTGTGGCCTGACTTTCTTTTAGAGCAAAGTAAACATTTCCCTGATCTGTATCCTATTTCAGCTTGTCTTTTTCGATAAACTCAAGATATTTGAAATTTTGATCTTTTTCTGGGCTTAATTTAGTGATTTTTTTTTATTGGAATGAAAACCAGTAATAAAATTTTGCACTTCAGTCATTACCGTCATAAATTTATTCGCCATAATTTTAAAAATTAAGAATTGAAAAAATAGCAGATTATTCTCATCTAGTTTTCCCAGTCTCGGACTATATTTGAATTTTGTTTTTATTCGATGGAGTGGTTCCATATGGTATATATTACGTCACTCAGGTTCGCGGCTATGATACTGAACCAGGGTCGGGACTCATTTTCTACCATTTTGACCTTTACCGGTTATTCCCATTTTAGGTCAACGCTAGTTGTAGGAAAGTCATCAAACTACACGGTCGCTTGTTTATTTTAGGAAATTGGCTGCTATTACCCGTGTATTTGTTTTTTTCAGTTTGCCTCTGCAGCCATGGAACAGCTTTAGTCCAGGCGTCGTTTTTATGTTTTTTTTTTTATCTTAAATATTTATCGTTTACCCTTTTTGACTTTGGTTTATTTCATTTGGTAGTATAGTTACCTATTTGGTTGAATTACTGGTTTATTTCATTTGGTAGTATAGTTACCTATTTGGTTGAATTACTGGTTTATATCATTTGGTAGTATAGCTACCTATTTGGATGAATTTACGGGTGGTTTATTTGCATTTTGGTAGTATAGTTTACCTATTTTGGTTGCAAATTACTGTTTATATCTTTGGTTTAGGTATAGTTACCTATTTGGATGAATTACCTGGTTTATTTTCATTTTGGTAGTATCGTTAACCTTATTTCGATGGTTATTTATTTACATTTAGGTGTGTTCTTTCATTTGGTAGTATAGTTACCTATTTGGATGAATTACTGGTTCATTTCATTTGGTAGTATAGTTACCTATTTGGATGAATTACTGGTTCATTTCATTTGGTAGTATAGTTACCTATTTGGATGAATTACTGTTCTTTCATTTGTAGTATGGCTAACTATTTGTTGAGTTCTGGTTTATATCATTTGGTTAAGTATATCTACCTTTTAGGGTTGTATAATTACTGGTTTATATTCATTTGGTAGTATAGTTACCTATTTGGTTGAATTACTGGTTTATTTCATTTGGTAGTATAGTTACCTATTTGGATGAATTACTGGTTTATTTCATTTGGTAGTATAGTTACCTATTTGGATGAATTACTGGTTCATTTCATTTGGTAGTATAGTTACCTATTTGGATGAATTACTGGTTCATTTCATTTGGTAGTATAGTTACCTATTTGGATGAAAATTCTGGTTTCATTTCATTTGGTATTATAGTTTACCTATTTGGATTGAATTACCTTGGGTTCATTTCATGGTGGTAATTATAGTTACCTATTTTGGGTTGAATTGACTTGGTTTATTTCTCTTTGGAAGTATGTTACCTATTTGGTTGAATTACTGGTTTATTTCATTTGGAAGTATAGTTACCTATTTGGATGAATTACTTTTGGAAGTATAGTTACCTATTTGGTTGAATTACTGGTTTAGTTTATCTATTGGGCAGTATAGGTTACCACCTATTTCGGATGAATTACTGGTTCATTTCATTTGTAAGTAATAGTTACCTATTTGGATGAATTACTGGTTTGATTTCAATTTGGTAGTATAGTTACCTAATTAGGTTTGAATTACTTTTGGTTTAATATTATTTGGTAAGTTATGTTTACCTATTTGGGATGAATTAACTTTTGGTTCATTTCATGTAGTATAGTTACCTATTTGGATATTACTTGGTTTAATTTCCATTTGGTAGTATAGTACCACCTATTGGGATTTGATTCTGTTTATTTCATTTGGTAGTATAGTTACCTATTTGGTTGAATTACTTTTGGAAGTATAGTTACCTATTTGGTTGAATTACTTTTGGAAGTATAGTTACCTATTTGGTTGAATTACTGGTTTTATTTATATCATTTGCAGTTTATATTTACTATTTGGATGAATTACTGGTTCATTTTCTTTGTTGTATATTTACCTATTTGGGATGAATTACTGGTCATTTCATTGGTAGTATAGTTACCTATTTGGGATGAATTACTGGTTATTTCATTTGGTATTTAGTATCTGGTTACCTATTTGTTTTGAATACTGGTTTAAATTCATTTGGTTAGTAATTAGTTACCTATTTGGATTTGAATTACTGTTCATTTGGATTTGGCAGTATAGGTTACCTATTTGGATGGAATTACTGGTTCATTTGCATTTGGTAGATAGTTACCTATTTGGTTGAATTTACTGGTTGCTTTCTTTGTAGTATAGTACCGCTATTTGGATGAATTTACTGGTTCATTTCATTGGTAGTAAATTAGTTACCTATTTGGTTGAATTACTGGGTTTATATCCTTTGGTAGTTTATAGTTACCTATTGGGAATGAATGGACTTTGGTCATTTCATTTGGTAGGTATAGGTTACCTATTTGGTTGACATTACTGTTTAATTTCAATTTGGAAGTATTAGTTACCTATTTGGATTGAATTACTGGTTTATTTCATTTGGGTCGGTATAGTTACCTATTTTGTTGAATTACTGGTTTATTTCATTTGGTGAATTTAGTTACTATTTGGATTTGAATTACTGTTCATTTTCATTTGGTAGTATAGTTTACCATTTGGGATTTAATTACTGGTTCTTTATTTGGCAGTAAAAGTTACCTGTTTCTGCGAAAAAAAAACAAAAAGAGAATTACTGGTTCAATTTCATTGGTAGATAGTTACCTATTTTGGGTTTGAATTAACGGTTTATTTCATTTGGAAAAGTATAGTTACCTATTTGGATGAATTACTGGTTCATTTCATTTGGTAGTATAGTTACCTATTTGGTTGAATTACTGGTTTATTTCATTTGGTAGTATAGTTACCTATTTGGATGAATTACTGGTTTTCATTTTCATTGGTAGTATAGTTCCTTTGGTTGGATAACCCTGGTTATTTCATTTGGAAAGTATAGTTACCTATTTGCTGAATTACGGTTTATTTCTTTGGTAGTATAGTACCTATTTGGTTGAATACTGGTTCATTTCATTTGTGTAGTATAGTGACCTATGGTGGTATGGAATACTGGTCATTTTCATTTGGTTTAGTATAGTTACCTATTTGGATGAATTACTGGTTCATTTCATTTGGTAGTATAGTTACCTATTTGGATGAATTACTGGTTCATTTCATTTGGTAGTATAGTTACCTATTTGGATGAATTACTGGTTCATTTCATTTGGTAGTATAGTTACCTATTTGGATGAATTACTGGTTTATTTCATTTGTTAGTATAGTTACCTATTTGGTTGAATTACTTTTGGAAGTATAGTTACCTATTTGGTTGAATTACTGGTTTATACATTGGCAGTTTGTTATTATTTTGGTGAATTTATGGTTATATCATTGGTAGTATTTAGTACCTATTTGGATGGAACTATTGTTCATTTCATTTGGTAGTATAGTTACCTATTTGGATGAATTACTGGTTTATTTCATTTGGTAGTATAGTTACCTATTTGGTTGAATTATTGTACTCTTATCCTGCAGTGCAATTGATAATGGTTAATATTGTACCATTTTTGCTACGTCTCTGCAGTGCAAGTGATAACACAGTATTATTGTTTACAACAGAGTGTTTATCCGAGATCGATCTTGGGATGATGAAAACTCATTAACTTATATCCTCACAGCTGATTTAAGCAGGGAATTAACAGTTGATTGCTTAAATCAGCAGTGGGAATATAAGTTAATTTAAGATCGATCACGGGTGCGTTCTGTTGTAAACAAAAAATCCTGTAGTATCACTTGCACTGTAGAGTTGTAGCAAAAATGGGACAATATTAAGCATTGTCAAGTTTTGAGGCTTCACCATTACGTCATTCGGAAGACAGCAACTGAAATCATCCTTCGAGATAGGATACGTAGAAATATTAAGCAACATAGGAATATATAGCAAGTTTTATTGACAAGCCAACCCAGCCCACCCTGTGGTAGGGGTGTTTAAATACTACCACCGTAGGTTCTGCTTGTCGTAAAAGGCTACCAAAAGGAGACTGCTGCATTGCAGTCTTGCTTTTTTTAGTGAAAGGCTAGGCCCACCACCAATAACTGTGGAAACTGCTGCCTTGGAATTGGACTTTTTATTCAAAAGGCGAGGCCCACCGCCAATAATTGTGGTTTATGACAGCAAGGGCACACGGTCGTCAAAACCCCTTTGCCAAATATTAAACCATGCTGGATGTCGTAAGGAAAGGCGAATCAGGCAACCGACCCCTTAGTGTAGGGATAACGGTGGGAAAGAAGAAGATTGATAAACTAGCCCAGTCCCAATGATAATAAACTCCATAAATATTAGATTATTATAATCAATTAATTTTATTTGCACTAATTCAAAAACTTCATTCCCAATGCTTTCCCGGGAACGCCAGAATAATAGAAATGCCGCTATCTGGCACCAACATTTACCCCACCACCACCGCCTTCGTGTATTTAATCCTGACAGCCCTGCTGCCCTTTAGTAGTCGTATTCGAAAGCCAAAATTTTAATTTTGCTTCCATTTTTGTTTCTTTCGCGCTATTCTTCAGCTACGGTGCTTTTCGTTTAGTTGTCATATCTTCCTCACTGGTTGTTTCACAGACGCATTAGAGAGAGAGAGAGAGAGAGAGAGAGAGAAGAGAGTCACAATGATACGTCAAAATGCTTAAGGTCAATTATCATAGATAAAAAATGGAGGAGGACTTAAACAATATAATCTTCACCCCCACTGAGGTGAAACCATTTATCAGTCTCTCTCTCTCTCTCTCTCTCTCTCTCTCTCTCTCTCTCTCTCTCTCTCTCTCTCTCTCTGTAAAGTTTCATTGCAATTATATGGCATTGCGGTGGAATAACTTTTTTCCTTTAATCATTCATTGTTAATTTTGGGTGATTTATAATTGGTTCTCTCATACAATGATGGTTCAGTGATGACCTTTTTTGCCCTGGGACCAAATTGCTGGTGGCTTTTTGTGTCTGCGTTTCACCATTTCAATGACCGTTCCCGTTTTTATGGCCCCAGTAATCCTCAAATGGAAGAGAACTATATGTGTATTTTATCTGTGCTGTTAATGTTAGAATGGAATTAAGCTCACATGTAGTATTTTAGGCCTAAACTCCAATAACTTGACAGGGGATGTAGGTGCACATGATTCCACGCTATTTTCATGACGAAGAATATTCAAGTATCACTATTGCAGAATAAATTTATGAAGAATAAACTTCTGGTGAAATAAAGAGCGAACCATTTCCAGATTCATCAGTTCAAATGAAGTGATGTGCCATTTTTAGTTAAGAAGAAAATTTTTGATGCTGCTATTATGTCAACTATATTATATTCATGTGAGTCATGGCTAAATGGTGATATTAAACCCATCGAAAAGCAATATAAATGGTGTATTAAACAACTTTTGGGGGTCAGAAAAACTACTAATAATGACGTATGTATGGTAGAACTGGGACTTCCGCCGATGAGGCCATTAATCAAATCGAGGCAAAGAAGATTCTTCAAAAAGATGTGGCTTGAAAGGAATAATATGGATGATGATCCTTTAATTCACGCCATGCGAATAGTGATGAACTATAATGACTCTGTTTCGAGGTATATACGAAACCTTATCTCTGATAATACTGATGATATTGAGGAAGGAGAATGTGAACTGCAATTAAAGGTCAGAAACTCCAATTCCAATAGGATTGTGTTCTATAAAACTGTTAACCCAGATTTAGTCGTTCATGACATTTATACAAACCAATTAAGACTTAATGAAATAGAACGTGTATCATGGACAAGAATGGGGTTGAGTGCTCATTCATTGGCAGTTGAGACAGGTCGGTGGAACAGAAGAGGTAAGGGCCGTCTGCCAATGGATAAGAGGTTGTGTTCATGCGGTGAGGTCCAGACAGAGACTCATGTCATTGAAAATTGTCCACTTTCGTTACAGATCAGGCAGACGTATAACGTTACCACAGCTTTATACTTGCTAGTAACCAGAACCGATTATGATGTAGTATGTAAAATTGTACATAAGCTTCTTTCCTTGTATTGAATGTAACACGTTATTATAATGTGTAAAATGTAATTACAGGAACTTGTTGAAGGCGTATGGTTAAATTGGTTTTGTTTTAGTACAATATATGTGTAATAGAAATTCATTTAGTTTGTATAAGAGATTGTACAAAATCTACTGTACTTAATTTTGTAATTTGGACCAAATACTCTTTTGTAAAATTCATATTATTTTGTATTGTGGTCAATAAAAATATCTATCTATCTATCTATCCCTCTTTCTATGGGCTGTAATGCTAAGGCTAATTGTAATGTAAAATGGAGGACATCCACTTTACACTACTTGTCGATTTGTAAGTCTTCGCGTCTTGTTCTGTCTTTATCATGCTTTACAAAATGTAACCAAAGTATTGCTTTTAACCAGGTTGATCCGACCCCCAGCTTACTCGGGACACGTGCAAGATTTTTCCCTTCACACATAAGTTGCAAACATTATATTCCTAAATTTTAACTTGAATTAAAGCTTGCTAAAATCTATGGTCAAATAGAGCCTCGTTTCACTAAATAAAATTAAAATAAATGGGCTATATTCTATAAGAAATAATTGGTCTTTTCTGTTTAACATGCACATTATTTATTTTTTGCATTTTTATTTTAATAAATAAATAAATATCCTATCCTAAAATTCCCGTATCTTCAACTCAAAGCGTAATGCTATTTTCAGTCCTATTTAGGCTCTTCCGTAGACCTTTCCTATACCCCAACAACAAAAACAAGAACAGCAATGTAGTTTGTAGGCTTACTCCCCGAGTAAGCGAAAATTCTGTTGTTGAATTGGAACCCTGGTAAAGATTTTTGTGTGTGAACTGTCATATGGCTTTGCCACTGATAAGGTTTAGAGATACCATGTGCTGCTGGCAGATGTTATTTTGTAGGGATTAGGCAAAAAGTTTTGTTTTAATTGTCTCATATTTTCTCTTGAGACGACTTTAATTACCGCCTTTCTTTGACAGCATTTTGTATAATGCAACAGGCCAGCCGCACACACACACACACACACACACACACATGTTTCATCTTTCTAGAAACATTGTTTGCAGAGAATGTTTGGATGTGTGTAAGAAAGAGCAAGTGAGAGCAGACTTGGTAAAATCTGTTAACGAAGCCTCCCGCGCAAATGGAACAATTTTTGTTTCAGAGAATCCAAAGGAAAGCAAAATAATTTCTTTATGCACTGGACCAAATACCCAACCCTTGTCATATAGCCTGGAAAACTGGAAGAGAAAAATGTCCAGCTTTCGTCGAGTTTTCTGATGTTGGTTTTCATCTGGATGGCCGGTGTTTTGTGGAGTTCTTGAACTCGATGACTATTGTGAATCTCCTCGGTACTTGTAATTGCAATCGCCGTATTGTATTCCATTTTTTTCAATTGAAATGGGATGATCACTGGAAAACGAAGGGATCCCGGTCGACTCTTCTGTCGTGGTGCCCGGACCCTTAAATTTGTGAATTTTACCCAATTAGCAAAGTCCTTCATTTGAGTCGGACAAAAAGTGAGGTTTGCTGAGTATCGTGTTGTACTTATAGCCCCTGTTTATTCAGCTGGCTTTCGTGTTTTGTGTTTCCATATTCCTCTTTTTCTCTGCTATATTTTCCATTCTGTATTGTTTCCTTCTTTCAAGTGTTGATATTCATTTCTCCCCTGGTTTGCGTAGCAATTTTATGACCCATTTGGTTCGTTATAGTTGAAATCTATTCTCATTTTAAGAACATAATGATAAATGCCAGATGGCCCTGCTGTAATAATTTAAAGTCAAGTTATTGCAATTGTAGAATGACAGATATTTTTATTTGGAAACACAGGGCTTATTTATGTGAATGCACTGTGAATACGTAGACATATTGAACATACTGCAGTCATCGCCGAAGTATAATTTGAATTTCCCTGAACGGGGGTCATCGACTTTTTTAGCTGTAAATTAAATTAGTCCTGAGCTTTATAAAAACTTTTATTTTTTAAATTTTATTTTAGCAGCCTTCTCATTGATTGCCTAAATTTCGCGGCCTTAACATGAGAATGTTTGGAGAATGTTGACCTAATATGGTTCTTTGAAATCTTCACGTTTAAAATATCTGAAATAACAATCATAATTGGGTATTGTAGGTTTATCTCTCACTACTTCAAAACCCCATCTTGGCGATGCCTCATATATCTATATATATATATATATATATATATATATATATATATATATATATATATATATATATATAATTACATATAGTGTATATGTAATATATATGTATTACTGTATTACCACTCTGATGATCTGATTACTGTTGTTGGTGTCATGGCAAAAAAAGTAATCATTTTGATATGCTAAAGTTAATTATAGAGTTTTATTTAAAACTTTTTCCGTTGTTCGCAGCAAGAATGAAAATTTCCTTTTCATTTTTAGCATGGTGAAAAGTTGAAGGTAATAAAACGTCCCGGTCTTCGGAGACATTTCAAGTAGTCTGCCAAAATTTCAGAAACGTGAGAGTAAGAAATTCTTTGGGGAACAGTTATTTCTTTTTCAGGTCCTTTGTGTAACGGCCCCCGCCTTTTTGATGTTTAATTACGTTCATTTGTAGATCACTTTCATGTACCCCTCCCCCCCGCTCTCTCTCTCTCTCTTGGTGTAATTATTGGTATAATTCCAAGACAGTTTTCATGGTCATGACTCATGATATACCATGTACTATATAATATATAATTTTAACAGTATTTGAATTCTTATTTTAAGTAATTTTGCGTCGTCTTTGTCCGTCGTCCGCACTTTTTTCTACGTCCTCAAATCTTAAAACCTACTGTGGCTAGAGGGCTGCAAGTTGGTATGCTGATCATCCACCTTCCAACCATCAAACACACCAATTTGCAGCCCTCTAGTCTCAGCAGTTTGTATCTTATTTAAGGTTAAAATTAGTCTGGCAACTAGGTTTATAGGATAGGCCACCAGCGGGCCTTGGTTAAAGTTTCATGGGCGGGGGCTCATACAGCATCATACCAAGACCAAGGAAAGATAAATCTTTTTTGTACAGAAAACTAGATTGTGCTGAAGAAACTTCGTCGCAGTTTTTACTTGTTTTCTTAATGAAAGCTCCAATTTCATTCATCCTTGGAACAGTGTCGGCTCTAGTACCCAAAAGCAAGAATCTGTGAGGTTTCTCCAAGATACATGACAGTGTTACAAGTGATGACTGGTATTATATATATTCCAATTCTATTTTGTTTATATTCAATTTTAAAATCGATTGTGAAGGTGAAATGTGACTTTCAAAACTAAGGGTTTTAATTTTAAATTCCGTTTCAATTGGTTTACAATATATACAATTGTTACTAGGTCATGTAATGACGAAAATTGTGATTTTTAATAAGGTAGTCATGTCACCCATTCGTATTTTCTTTATGATGGTTCGCACTTTATTGGATCAACTTCAGCTTCTAGTCGTTCATCACCGAAATTTGGTACCGAATGAAGTTAAATATTCATACTTTTAGGTTCTCGAGTCGGATTCTGAAATACATAGTTTATGGAACCACATGCTATCATCGCTCTCTCTGTTACTTGCCTGGGAATAAATCATTGGTTTTGCCGCCTTCATTATAGAACTCATTATTGTACCCAAAGTCGATAGAATATTCTAAAGACCTTGGTTGTACCAAGACACACCGGTGCTTTTCACAAACGTTAAGATTACAATGTGAGACAAAATGACATTTCCATGTTGAAATTCAGCTGACTGTATTCCAAGACAAAATATCTCATTAGGACTCACGAGGATTTTCATTCTGAGATCCTCTTCGAGTGTAGTTTAGTTTTGAGAAAAATAAATCTTTCAATACAGTAAGAGTTTTCAACCAAGGCTACATATGTTTGCATTCCGGGAAACTTATGGGATTTGCTCTAGGACACAATCGTGATTTTTATATTGGAACACATTTGAGCCTCCACTCAAAAGAGAGATACGTTGGTATTTTTATTTTTAGGCACATCAAACCTTTTATTCCAGGGCCATTTCGAGTGTCTGTTGTGCGCCACGGAATGGGTGCATCCTTGTACGTGTTGTGATTGTCATTCTTATTCGTTATCTCTTTGGGACGAACTGTTGTATCAATCTGGGACGCTAGTGACTGATGTAATGCAGTGCCAGTTTCTTGATAGCTGGCACTAGTTTATCGATGACGTCTGTACCTTAAATAACCTGTACTTTAGAGTTCACTTCACAGCTTGTATTTCTTTTAGTTTGCTTTTACCAACAGCTTAGTATTATGGTTTCTGAATATGTATTTTAGTATCACTGTCCT
>NC_061102.1:47706678-47741678 GCF_015104395.2 Macrobrachium nipponense | reverse complement strand
TCTATGCCTTATACGGTTGCCTGGCCTCATTCCCAGGATGAGAATGGAACTTGAATTTGGTCTCCTTACAAAATCAGTCAAGATCATCGTCGCAAACGACGGCAGGGTATTGATGAAATGCTTGCCCTGTTCGTGAGTAGGGCGGGAATACCGAATCCCGGAGAATATTACATAGATTTCCTTGATGTACCTTTTAAAAATACCTTTCGAATCAGGTTACGTTTCGGCTCGAGGGGAATGATGAACTCTCTCGACATGGGTTCGGTATTTTAAAAGGTATTCGTCTGCCTTGAATTTGATCTTTGTTTGTTGAAGGATATTGGAATCAACCGCCGTGCTCTCCATTCTGTTTGAAGATCGTCCTCTGGCGCAAACTTTCTCTCTCTCTCTGTCTCATTTGGCGGGAATAATGGAGGCTTCCTCTCACTCCTTAATCAGTCTGAAGGCATTCGCTTCCCTGCGAAGGAAGGAAGGAAGGAGTCGTTTGTTGAAAGGATGGCAAAGTCTTTTTTTTTTCTTTCTTTCTTTTTAGAATTCTGTCTTGCTTTCAGTCCGTTGATGAAGACGGCTCTTGTTAAGTCTTTGGTAGATGGATAATTTCTTAAAGGATCTGCTACTACTCCGTTCCGATCACTTTATAAAAACGTTGCTCGAGTTCTGATGAGACTCTTCTCTCTCTTTTGATAGGATGTTAACAACGAGATGAAGAAAAGATGGATGGTTGCTGTTTTTTTTCTTTTTTTTAAGGAGGTCTCATTTTGTCTCGTGAAGGGTTTAAGCATGTTCTTGTATACTGTGGTTTCTAAAAAACAGAGTAAATATATATATATATATATATATATATATATATATATATATATATGTGTGTGTGTGTGTGTGTGTGTGTGTGTGTGTGTGTGTGTGTCATATCACATTACCGTGATTCATATACATACATCGAGCTACGAATCTCCTTTAATATCAAATTCGCTCTACCTCGGAATCTATATTTTCATATATGTTAACCGAAGGGGACTTTATTTAGTTAATAAGAAATTCTTCGGCTCATGGGCGCGTTTCTGTGTACTTTATGTTTCTTGTTATTATTTTTATCCATCTTTGTGGTTATGACAATAAATTTCCGTTTATGCTGGAGTTTGTCTATCGTGTTCAGCAAAACCTTTACGATACTGGAGAACCATGACACTCCTCCAAAAGTATTCTTTCCCAAAAGGTTAACATTCCTGTCTTTTCGCCTTTTCAGAGTTACAAAGACCTTTATTTATACATACGTCATAAAGCCTAAGAGAAATGTTTACGTAATCCATCTTGCCAAACAGACAGGAAACCAGACAAGCGGATGAACAAACCGAACGGGAAGACAACTGTACCCCTTTTTGACCTTCGAACTTTGGCACGACCTTAACCTCACTTTGTACATTGGCATTATTAGTGTCTTATAATTCAAAACCGATGACCGAGGTTTAAATTCTGCTTGACCTTTGATGCCAGCACATGACCTAGACGCTGGCATCGTTCTGCGCATCGGCTGCATTGAAGTTTTATGTAGTTTAATACTGACTGACCTGAGTTCAATTCATATTTGATCCGTGACCTCTTAATTCTGACACTAGCCTTATGCTGCCCATGGGTTTCATCAGTGGATTATGCCTGCTGGATGTGAGGTTTGATGTAGTTTAACATTGATGCTCTCTATATTGGTAACTGAGTATGCATGCTTTGTATAACCCCCACTTCATATGAATGGACAGGCATTGCAAGGGTAAATGTGTCGTTGGTATTCAGGTATAGACTTCACTGTGACATTGTAGATATTTTAGACATTTTGCACAGTGCCATCATTTGTAGCATATGCATAGAGGTGCGGACCTCCAACTGCGTTATCAAAAGATGTGACTATGATTAAATTTAGTATTGATCTTTGACCCCTGACTGTGACCTTGGGGTAAACTGCAGTTCTCTATTACTATGAGCCTTATAGGCTTCATTTTTAGATCATAGTACATTCCAAATATGACATTTTTTTCATATGTGTGTGTATATATATATATATATATATATATATATATATATATATATATATATATATATATATATATATATGTGTGTATATATATATATCATTCAGAAGTTCATTTAAACATGTATAAATAAAAAAAGTCTGGAAGGGTAACAATCGTCTAAAAAGTATTTGTATAAAACAGTTATTTCATTATTTAAACCAGACCAGCTGGAAGTTACAGTAAAAGCCCTGCGGAAGACTGTAACCAACGAGTTTAATTTAAATTAAACTCAATATATATATATATATATATATATATATATATATATATATATATATAAAGTTAATGTTTATGCCCAAATTTGTATTTGACCTTTGACACCCGCAGAGATCAAAATATAAAATTTTAGACTTTTTAAAAATCTACTCGTAAGTGTCCTTTCGGCTTGCAGCTGCAACAGCCTTTCATTTGTTTTACTGTACCTCCGTTCATATTCTCTTTCTTCCATCTTACATTCCACTCTCTCCTAACTGTTGTTTCACAGTTCAATTGCAAAGTTGTTGTCCTCCTGTTACTCCCTCCAAGCCATTTTACGAACAGTTTATGTCTCAGCGCAGAATGACCTCTTAGGCTCAGCGATTGGCCCTGTGTCCTGAGTTTTATAACCATTCCATGCCACACACAACTGTATGACTTATTTCAACGTTGACTAGTATCATTGCATGCTATAAAAAATTTTGACAGTTCAAAGTTCGCAATTTGGTCATTTTTTATGAACATTTTAGGAAAATGTTGTCAGCAGATCGAGGTTAACCCTTAAATTGGACATTCAGGTAATTGATAGCTTGGTCGAAAAATCAGATACAACTCAGAGGCAGTGTTGGCAATGATTAAATCAAACTGATTTACTCAAGTGATTAAATCATTGATTTTTTTCATTAAAAGAATCATGATTTATATATTTTTTATTTTTTTATTTTTTTAATTTGAGAGCAAATACACTGAAAAATACGGGTTGGAGGGTAATGAAAACTTATGCATAACTGTGCGGCATCTACTTATTTTGCTATAAAAAAATTGCAAGTACATACTTTAGGCCAGAACTGGAAACCTAAAAGATAAATCAATAGTAATTCTGTCATAAAATACATTTTGAGGAAAAAAAAAGGATTGGAAAAACATCAAACTAATAAAAAAACAAATAAATAAAAAATCAAGTAGATAAAAAAATAAAATAAATCACTGATTTAAAAAAAAATTAAATTAAAAAAAATCACCAACCCTGCTTAGAGGTACATTTATATCCGGCTACAGAACCGAACGATCCTTCAAGCCTCACAGTATATTCAGTATATTTCGGGGTGTGCAGTAACAAAAGGCTTGCGTAACATAATGGTTAAATGAAAATGTCTATCTACTTTCCTTCATGGTAAAGGGTGGCCCCTACTCTTCTGACTGACAGCTACTGCTCATTTGTGTCTAGTTCATGATGCGCAGGAATCAGTTACCAAGTCGCCTCCGGAGGATCGAGTACCTCTCTCTCTCTCTCTCTCTCTCTCTCTCTCTCTCTCTCTCTCTCTCTCGCTTTTGGAAGGTTAGATCATACAAAAACTATCCAAAGTACCTTTTTGGAAAGAGGTTCTTTGGTAACTTATTTATAGCTACTTCTTTGGCAGGAGGATGGTATTAAACGTAGTGGATAAATGTTAATTTTATTGGGAAGAATGTTCCCAGCAGCTCTGGGTGGTCAATAAGGAACCTACTGTGTAACCTTTATTATTCCTTCCATGTTTCCTTATTCTTTTCGGTTCATTGAAAATTCTCGTAAAGGTTAAAAGCTCAACCTTCTCAGCTTGGATTCAGGAACGATAGGGTGGTTGTATTATGCAGGAGCGCGATAGACCAGTTACCTCATCTTAGAAAAACAAAGTGTGATCCGACCTCCAGCTTCCTCTGGACGCGTACAAGATTTTCCCCTCAGGCATAATTTGTAAGCATTATACTTCCTATCTTGATGTAAGTTAAAAGGTGCAAAAATCTAAGGTCAAATTGATCCTTTTTGCACCTACGAAAATTAAAATGAATACGCCATATTTTATTACAAAATCTTTTCCTGTACTGCTTAGCATGTACGTTTTCTCTCTCCAATAAGTAAATGATAAATATCCTATCCTAAAATTCCTGTATCTTTAACTCAATGTGAAACTCGTTTTTAAGACCTTTTTAGGCTTTTCCATTGGGGTTACCTGCCCACCCCCAGCAATAACAACATCAGTATATATATATTTTATATATATATATATATATATATATATATATATATAATCCTTATATCTATATATATATATTGTATAATATAATGTATCTATTATATATATATAGATATTAATATATATATATATTATATATTTAATATATAGACATTATTTAATAAATATTTATTAAAAGTATATAAATCTTTATAATATATATCTATATCTTATGTTTATTATCTATATATTAGTATATTCTCTCTATATCTTATTTTTATATTATATCTATATTATATATATATTTATATTATATATTTATTTATTTGTATAAAATAATATAATAATTCTAATTATATAAGTAATTAAATACATTATATTATATAATATATATATATTATTATATTATATATTATATAATATATTTAAAAAATAATATATATGTTCTAAATTAATATCATATAAGGCAAAATGGAAGAAAACTGAAGAACTCGTCGGAAGGAATCATCATTTCTTTTGTGTGAAAGCCATCACGTAGAAGGAATGAAATAGACAGTGCGAAATGACTCATTTAAAAGTTTTGATTCAAAAAGTTTTTGAAATGGAGGTGTTTATCAAAACTTTCAAAATGAAAACTTGCATCAGAGAGGAGTTTCAGTTTATATATATATATATATATATATATATATATATATATATATATATATATATATATATATATATATATATATATATATATATATATATATATATCTATATATTATAGCCAACTTTTCGTATTTATCTACTGAAGTACATCCTCAGGGCTGTGCATAAGAAAGGATAACAGATAATAATCTTAGATAATAATGAAATAATAAGATAATAATTTTAGGTAATGATAAAAGATAATAATCTTAGAATTCATCTAAAACATGACAGAGAAAGAATGTTTTTATTTAGTTCATTCTTACTCATATATATGTATATATTTAAGTGTGTAATGCTAAAACCTATCTAAATAGTGAATACAAGTTCCACTGGAAGTCGTTCTTCCACGGCCGCTGTGGATCCACCCATTTGCCTTCCAGCTACGATATTTTTTCCTTCTTCTCACTCTCAGGGATTCCTACTCCTTGCAACATCTGGGAATTCATAGGGATTGGAAAACGGTAATAGCTCTGCTGACTTGGAGTAAGTTCATTCTCATGCCGTCTTCTCCAGTGCCATTCTTGCATCAAACACTGGGTACAATTATCTTTTCTAATGCTGAGATATTTACAATTAGCCTGCGTTTTCTGCATTGACCCTATATCCATATTTTGAATCCGTTTTCTGATAATGGTGTTTCAATGCTGCTGGATTATCTACGGTATTTTTTTGTCAGTACTACTTTTTGTATTTTGCAACTTTCTAATTATATTTCTTGTTCTTTCCCCCGCCTTCCTTCCAGAATAGTCACGTTAAAAATTACTACGGGTATTATTAATGTAACGAACATTTTCCACTATGCATCATGTATAGATCCCCCGCTCTTTCAGTCTCTTTTCATTGACTGCCTTTTCATCCTTTTGTTTGTCATGTTCTATCTTTTTCCTCACCAAACAATCCCTTTATGATTTCACTAAGCCCCTAATTACGTCATCCCATCAGTTTCTGATTTTATTCGGAATTCATGTCAACGCGACGCACTCTAAAATCACCCTTAAAAAAAAAGGAAAAAAAACTACAAGGCTTCCTTTTACCAAATCTTCCCCCTTTTCACCTTTGTCAAATGACCCGACTTTAATACGACCCTTGTTTTATCAGTATTCACCCCACTGACATCAAGCGCCTAATCTGAATTTGCCAAAAACGGTACCGCGTATTTTTGTTCTGTTTAATCAGAATCGACGACCCAGATCCCCTTGTCCTTTCGTTATTTTTTGCTTACTCTTTCAGTTCGGTTTATATCTATTTCAAGTCACTCCAGACTTAAAAGGAGCAGTTTGTATAATTTTCACTCATTGAATTGTATTCAAGCTTATTATACAATCCTTTGCATGCTGTTGTTGCATTATAAAGAGGAATTTAAATCGGGCTAACTCCTTGATAAGTCCACGATATTTTATTATATGAGATCAAAGGATAAAAAATATTCTAGTCTATTTGTACTGGGAGAGGGCAACCTCAGTCATATTCTACTGACACTTACCTTCCTTGAAATACCAAAGTCTGCTTGCTTGTTTTATTAGCATCATACAGATATATCTGTTGTTCAAGATCTCCTCCTGATGAAGCGACGTGAGGGAACCTCTTTCAATTTTGCTCTCTACCTCTGTGTCACCGTTGTCGGAACTTCTCGTTCTGATATTTTCGGTCTTCCGGTCATTGTATGTTTGTGATTCTCCACGTGCTGAGGTTTGTATTTGAGTATGTGGTTTCATTTCTGCCTTCAACGGCCTTCATTTAGAATTTGGTCTCCACCCACTGAAGATGTTTTCCCCATTCTGTATTCTTAATAACCACAACTTATATACACTCCCGGTTTCTGCAGACCCGTGGATTTTATACCTCGGTATATGTTTCTTAGCATTAGTGTCTCCAACCCCATCCAGTTTTTCCTCCAATATCTAATTGTATGTTGTTGCGACTTTCATGTGAAATTCGCTTGGTTTAATTGCACTTAAAGACTTCAACAAGAGTTTCCGTCTGTTTCCACTTTTATTCAGCGAGATATCGGTCAGATATAGATCTAGCCGCTCCTGTGCACCATTATAGCTATCATTTATACTTTTTGATCTGAAAAAAAAACACACACATTCACACACATGAACTTCTGCCTGTCATTTTCCTGCGGTATTCGCTTATACATACATACATACACACACACACATATATATATGTATATATATATATGTATATATATATATATATATATATGTGTGTGTGTGTGTGTGTGTGTGTGTGTGTGTGTGTGTGTGTGTGTGTGTGTGTGTCTCGTGGTAGCCTTCACTGTACGTCCTGAATTCTTGGTTCCGTGATTCCAACCCACGAACCGACGAATTTCTTATCAAGTGAAAAATTCCCCTTCGGTTTTAACATATATGAAAATATATGAATTCCGAGGTCGAGCGATTCAGATATTAAAGGACATTTGTAGGCTAATGAGTGATAAAATCATGCATATATGTATATATGTGAGAACCCCAATACCCTCTTTAACTACTCGAAGAATTGGGGTAGAAAATGTGAAAATGGTGGATGCATAAGAAACAGCTGATTCCGAAGCGATGCCAAAAGTTCGAATCAAAGTCTTGATGGGGTTAAAGGCAACAGGAAGATGGATGCGGCGAAAGATAAGTATTGTTTCGCCAAACTTGGAATGGATCGCAGGCAAAACGTGAAAGGGGTCAGATGTTAAAAGTTCTGCATTCTGTGCAAGAAGATGCCTTTTTGATTTGTTTTATGGCTAAATAGTGGATTCGGTTTTGCAGCCAAAATCATTGATGTTGCTTTTTGTCTGATCACCTCATATTCATGAAGTATATTGGTATGTCTCCTCTATAACTTTTGTGCCATTGTGATTTCGTTATTCCAGATGAAAATGAAAGTTTTGCATTTAAGAAAAAATGAGACATTAAAAATTAAGTAACAGGAGTGAACTACGATTATGGTTGGCGGGGCATTGTATATATATATATATATATATATATATATATATTATATATATATATATATATATATATATATATATATTATATATATATATATACATACACACACACACACACACACACTACATTCATACATACATATTAACATACACGTACTCGCGTTTTTCTGTCTGCGAGTTGGCTTTGTGATCTGCATAATAGTTTTTTACAAGATATAAGAGCAAAAATGCAAAACAAGACTGTAAGAAAATTTATGTTGAAAGGTTGGCAAGTGAAGTTACCAAAGAATAAAACCTAAAATGAAGAATTGGGAATAATGGTATTTAGTCGATTAAAGAAAAAAACGCATGATTCGTTTATTTATTTGTGTGTTTGTGAATCTTTTGGGGCGATGTAGTGGAAATTAGGCCACTACTCAATTCATTTATTTTATATATTTTTACTTTACCACTTTCCTATTGACTTTCTGAAATAAGCAGTGTGACTGGCATAATAGTGTCTTACTTTTAAAGATGTTGAAATATGACCATATGTAATTTTCTTATTATGAGGCGTTCCTTTAACTATAGAACTATCATACTACTGTTATAATTTAATTTGAAACAATTATTTTATTATACGTTATTTTGATCATTAAGAGGGTTGTTGGCCAGTTCTGTATTATAAGTATTTAATACAAAAGTGATTTGGATATCTTATTTTATTTTGGACTGTCAGTAATCCATGGCATGGTAGAGTATGTTATTATGGTTTATATATATATATATATATATATCTATATATATATATATATATATAAATTTATACATAGCATCACGTTTTATATACTTCGTGATCAAGTTATTCATATATCTATATATATGTGTGGTATATATATATATATATATATATATATTATATATATATAGTATATATATATTATATTATATATATATATATAATATATATATATATATATATATATATATATACATATTATACATTATATATATATGATATATATATATATACATATATATATATATGTATGTATGTATGTATGTATGTATGTATGTATATTATATATATATATATATATATATATATATATATATGAATATATATTATATATGTATGTATGTATGTATGTATAAATGTATGTATATATATATATATTATTAATATATATATCTTTACAATATTATACATTATATATATTATATATATATATACTATCTTATATATATATAAATTATATATATATATATATATTATATAGTATATATACATTATTATATTAGAGAAGTGAGAGTTGTACTTGCTTATACATCTTTCAGTTATTTTTGTGATAGTGAAATTAATAGAAATATCGAAGGCGGTGAATATTAGTTGGCTGCCTTTGGAGTCTTCTCGTCTACAAGTGAATAGTAAGCTAAGGTCATTACTTCGAAGGATGTGAAAATTCGAAAGTCAAGCCCAAGCGTGTGTCCATTCTGTATCTGTTCACACCACACACACACACACACACACACACACACACGCGCACGGACCAAATCCCACTTAATAATGCATTGTGTACGAACGCTCGATAATGGTCATCTATATTCAAGTACCGACCATATATACATTTCAGTGCCCGACATCCCCTTATGTTACACACACACACACACACACACCACACACACGCACACGCACAACTCATATATATATACATATAGATATATAATATGTATATAATATATATAATAGTGATATATATATATATATATATATATATATATATATTATATATATCGATATGATAATAATATATATATATATATATTATATATATATATATATATATTATATATTATATATATATAGTATATTGTGTGTAAAAATACTCCTACTGATACTTATTTATTTACTGATTATTTATTTAAGACGTTTGGAACTTCTAAATCAGTGTCAGCGCTTCCAGCCCGAAATAGCAGCAGCACCAACTGATCAGTAATAGAGGTTACATCTGTCCAAAAAAGCAGGAGTAGGTCAGTGGTGGCCCCCATGAAGTCCCATTGACTTTTCACCCGGAAAACTAAGGCTGTGATTGGGGGTCGCCCTTCATTAATATGTATAGGTTTAGCCTGATCCCTTAATCTACTCTTTTACATCGGCGGGGCTCGATTGGTTCATAGTTTTATACACAGAGTCTATTCTCGATATATCTATTTGCCGCATTTTTCGGATGGTTCCTGGACGCGCCGGCCAGTTTTCCAGCGCTGGATGGATTCTGGTTGAGATGAAGCAACGGTCTTAAATATTATATTTATTATTAGTGGCTTGTGGTTTTACAAATCTTACTTGGCGTAATGTCTGTCCGCCGTTCCGTCTGTCATTCAATCACGGGCAAACGGCTGGTCCGATGTGCATGAACCTTGGCAGGGTTATAGTGGGGACCCCTAAGATGGTTTATAATGGGGTTTCATCCTACCTCCCCCCTCTCCGAAGGGGGTGGGGGTGAGAAGGGATTCCCTGATACGAAGCTGGTTCTGCCCGTGAAACAAGGCTGGATGTGCCCGTAGACCTATATAGTAACTTTACAAATTTCCATACATAATTTCCGTATACATATGTTTGGTAGTATACGCAATGGTGACACTTTAACGTTTATATGAATGTTTTCTTGGTGTTTGATGGATTTTCTTGATAAGTTGGCTCATTAACAGCTATATTTTAACTGCTACACGTAAGACGTGTGCTTGATAAACTTTAGAAACTGAATTAGTCGTAAAATGAGTCATATACAGGGTATCCATAAAGTCCCAGTACCATTACAAGTATTTATTGCTTGTAATGGTACTGGGACTGTATGGACACCCTGTAGTTTGTATTTTATTTCATAATCGCAAAAAAAAACTTGTCTGTTAATACATATAGCAGGTTTGTTCAGATACTGAGGAAAGGGTCTACTAAAACAATTTGCATTTTAGTATTATGTAAATCTTGAAAGAGAGCTGACAGTCTTTTATATTGTGGGTCACTTAATTCCAAGAAGTTACCTATTTCGTATTACCTGCGTCATCCTATTGAGAGAAAATCGCCTTTCTTTATTGTAATAACATTTTCCTTCTTTTTGCAGGTAAGACTGACCAAATTGTTTCGTTGTGCATCAAGATTCGGTGAGTACAAATATCTTTGATTTTATTCTGTTGTATAAATACCGACGCTTATTGAAGGTATTGGCTGTGGATGGGCAGTAATGTCATTGTTTTCCTGCACTTCATTATATTTCGCCAGTGTTTTGTGTGGATTGGCTGCTTTGTTCATTTATTGCTTATATATATATATATATATATATATATATATATATATATATATATATTATATATATATATATATATATATATATATATATATATATATATATGTGATGTGTGTGTGTGGTGTGTGTAGGGTGTCCATAAAGTCCCAGTACCATTACAAGTATTTATTGCTCAGAATGGTACCGGGCATTTATGGACACCCTGTATATATATATATATATATATATATATTTATATATATATATATATATCTATATATATATATATATATATATACACATATACATACATACATGAGTATATTTAATCCTCTTAAGAAGGTGAGTAAAACCCGGGACTTGGAACAAGTTTATTCTATACATTTTCAAGATCACATAATTGAAAATGTAGAAAAAACTACTACGAAAGTACTTCTTCCAAGTCCCCGGTATTCTCAACTCGTGGACTTTCATGCTACATTGAATATGTATATATGTGCGTGTATATATGTGAATAACTTGATCACGAAATATGTAAAACGTGATGCTGTGTATAAGTAAAGGTAATGGCACAGTAGAAAAAAAAAGCGAGAACTGCCGAGATCTTTCGGTCGTAACGACCCTTTACTATAGGTGTGTATAGTTTTTATTACCATAAATACTGATGCTTACGTATATATACCTATTTATTTACCCTATATACAAAGAACTTGAAGCTTCTATTCTTAGGGAGTCCTTCATAGTACATGTATATTCATCAAGTGTTATCATTGCTGAAGCAGAAGTGTTCTTTATTAAAGGGATTTCAGGAAACTTTGCTGAAAGGTTTACCATCGTGCACAGAGATCTGTGAGGGAGATTGTCAGTCGACCTGTCAATCAGTGTGACTGTCACTTTCCTCTTTTCATTGGTTGATGGGAATCCAACCACATTTGATGGCAAAAAGTTTTGCAGACAGTTTTTGTTGTGATAGATGGGAAATCTGGCGCATTTTAAAATGTTCCAATCAAAGAGTCCACAGGTTATAGATTTTCAAAAAGTTGTTCGACTGTTTTCAAGCAATAATGATTAATTGGTTTCTACTGAAACCTTCATTTGTGTGATTACAATCTATTTTCTTCTACGATTTTTTTCTTTCCTTTTCTTTTCTTTCAAATTTGACTTTGATGTTCAAGTATAACACACTGATAGTTGAATCATCATGAAGAATGAAGGTAGGATCATCGAAAAAAAGACTTATAGTAATAAAGAAAATCATTGCAGTGATTTGGTGGGCACCGTTCTCTCTTGTAAAATTGTATGGATTATGCATTGTATAGGGATGTATTTGGTATTATTTTAAAGAAGTGTAGTCACTTTAAATTTCATCTATAAAGTTGAAGGTGGTGCAATCAGCATTCGTACAGAGAGGAAAGTAAGTTTATGTGACTGATGAATTCCTCCAAGGGAGAGATGGGAACGGTGACAGCAGGAACAAGCGGAGGGATCATCTCTGTTTCTTTGAATAAGTAGATTTGGAGAACCTCTAAAACCAACGGGTTTATGACGTCAGCTGCAACAACCGTCATTTTTTTTTAGTGCCTCCGTCCGTAATGCTGAAGATTGATGATGGAAGGGGCATCTCTACGTCCTCCCCTGGCTGAGGATTGGGCTCTCTCTCTCTCTCTCTCTCTCTCTCTCTCTCTCTCTCTCTCTCTCTCTTCTCCTGCTTCTTTATTTTTCACACACATTGCCTTTACTCTCTCAAAATCTCTCGGGGCATTCCTCTTTGTGAGCTCTGTCCATCTTTTGGGGGAACGTCCTTTTTCCAACCTATTCGGATATTTGAAGGGCTTCCTTCACTTTATGTTAATATTAAATAAGCATTAAGCTACAAATGTCCTCTAATGTAAAATTCACTCTACCTCGGAATTAATATGCTTCTATATATATATGTCAACAGAATGGGATTTTTATTTTATTTTTTTTAGTTTGATAAGAAAGTCGTCGGCTCATGGGCTTGAACCACGGAACCAAGAATTCAGGACGTACAGTGACACGCTTTACCCACAGGGCTTAATGCTTGTTTATGAATATATATATATATATATATATATATATATATATATATATATATATATATATATATGTATGTTTGTGTGTGTAAATACACCTTTTATTTATTTATATACATTTATATATATATATATATATATATATATATATATATATGAGAGAGAGAGAGAGAGAGAGAGAGAGAGAGAGAGAGAGAGAGAGAGAGAGAGAGAGAGAGAGAGAGATAGTTTGAGAGAGAGAGATGACTCCTGAGTACTAATTCGATAGCTTTGTCCATTAAATTTGCCCTTCTGGTCCGTAATGTAGTTGGTTTTCTAATGGTGAAACTTTATGTTGTACGTGACATTTTTGTTACGAGGACAAATGAGTTCCTGCCCTTCTGTTCGAAATTTATTTGTTATTAAGAAATAACATCATTAAAGGAAATAGTTACTTCGTGTTTTCCATGATTCATTTTATTTTACTTCCATAAGAAATTAACAATACAGAATTCTAAAATAGGTTAGGTCAATATAAAGACGAAACTTATTAGACGAACAGAGAGTTAATATACATTCTTTGTCCTACGTCTTCATATTCTAAGGCATTTTAGGAGTGTTCCTTGTATAAAAAAAAGCTACAAAAGTATTTCCAGGGTATATGGTCGTATAAGTGTTATGGCTGTCCATAAACTCCCAGTACCATTACAATAAATAAATACCTGTAATAGTACTGGGACTTTATGGACACCAACTATTTTCGTACCTTTTATGACTCGCCTCCTCACTGTGTAGTAGCTGTGGCCGAAGTCTTCCCTGCTGTGTGGATGGAGGGCTCACCGCCTCCAGTTACGTGATCTGCGGACCAGAAGTAACGCCACGGTATCCGTGACAAAGGAAAGTATGTCGAAAGTATTCGGTCTCGTTTTCGGAATTTCTGGAAGGGTACGTTTTCCAGACCGTATGTGTGTGTGTGAATACGTATTGTCTAAAAATGTACATGGAATATAGTATATGTTATATATATATATATATATAATATATATATATATATATATATATATTATACGTATTTTGTGTAAATTACCTTTGCACACGTGTTTGTCAGTATATGTTTGTGTGTATGCATATGTATATGTGCATGCATATGTGTATATATATATATATATATATATATATATATATATGTATATATATATATATATATGTGTGTGTGTGTGTGTGTGTGTGTGTGTGTAAAGAAGATAGATATATTCAAGGAAAGAGTGGCATATGGAATAAAACCTTACCAAAATTTACGGCGAAAAAAAAAAATATAAGTCAACACATCTTTAGAAAATCAACAGAAAAAAATAAAGTCTATATACCTTCAGAAAATCTACAGCAAAAAGAAAAAATAAATTAAAAAACCAGTCAACATATCTTCGCAAAATATACAGAAACGAAGTGGAAGCAAGATCTACTTGTCAGCCATTATTCCTAAATTGAAAGGAAGCAATCGTGGGTTTTGTAGGTAACGGACAAGAAGTATTCCTGCGGCCGGTCTAACAAAACGTTTCTGATACATACAAAAATACTCTTGGCCCTTTGATTCCTCCCCTTTTGTAAGCTTGCGACCTACTCTCGCAAGTAGCTTTTGCTAAGAAAGGGGGAATTGAATTGGGGAGCATTTATATATATATATATATATATACTATATATATATATATATATATATATATTTGTGTTTGTGTGTGTGTGTGTGTATCTGAGGATATATTATTTCCCCAAGGAAAGAGAGCGAGTAAGAAGTCAAACTAAGAGCTCTGTCTAATGGGGTCGACAATGAATTCAACTTTAAAAAAACAATGTCTGAAAAAGTCTTGTATGGTAACTTTTACAGCCATTGCTGTTTTTAATTGTAAGTTAAATCATTGTCGACCTTCTCTCTTTCTCTCTCTCTCTCTCTCTCTCTCTCTCTCTCTCTCTCTCTCTCTCTCTCTCTATATATTATATATATATATATATATATTATATATATATATATATATATAATATATATATAAAGATTGTCTCTATATATAATGTTTGTAAAAATATATTCTATCATAAACCTTTTTCCCATATTTAGTCAGCCTGACATTATGACAGGCATTAGGTCGACAGCGATCCACGGACCTAGTAAACATGGCGTCCACGTTGGCTGATTACATCTTCCACAGGTGGACGATGGTTAGAAGCGCCCCTCAGTGGCGTGATCGGATCGGTACGGTCTTGGCCTGCCACCTCGGTGGCAGCGAGTTCGATTCTCGGCCATTCCACTGAGGTGTGAGAGATGTGTATTTCTGGTGATAGAAGTTCACTCTCGACGTGGTTCGGAAGTCACGTAAAGCCGTTGGTCCCGTTGCTGAATAACCACTGGTTCCATGCAACGTATAAACACCTTCTTTTATCTTGCTTATAGCACATTGGGTTTGCAGCAGGGAAAAGTGGAAGTATGTTTGCATAGAATGTATCTTATAGACAGAATTGCCATATTTATAAAGCACAGATCTGTATACACGTGTAAAGACAAACACTTAGAATATTCCCTTTACAGAAATGAGGTATATATTACTATCTGGAAGTGAAGCTCCTCTTGCAAAAGAATCACTGGGATGATAAGAATTCTCTCCTTTCACCCGAAGTACAAGAAACTAGTTACAAACCTACATTTGTCTCGCTCAACTCTGACACCTTAAGAGATGGCTGTGCCGTTGTCGTGAGCAACTTTTTCCCAATAGCACAGAACAGAAAAGCGTAGAGTTCGGGTGAGGTCATTTTAGGCCCGTTATTTTCAAATGCCGGAGGGTCCTCAATGCTTTCTTCAGCTCCTCTTCGTTTATGCATCATCGCCATCCCCCCTCTCATCCACTACGTACATCCACTAACACGCACACACAGCATTATACTATAAAAATAGTAGATTCACATCAACTGTGCATCCGATGTCTAGCCACTCCTTTACGACTCACCTGATTGGCTGTTGATAAGCCAATCACAGGGCTGTAAACTCACAGTCTTTCGAGAGTGTTCACATAGGGAGGATCTATGTTCCACTTCTCCCTGAGGGAGAGGCGGAACATACATCCTGTCTATGTGAACTCTCGAGAGAGACTGAGAGTTTTCAGCCCTGTGATTGGCTTATCAACAGCCAATCAGGAGCGTCGTAAGGACTGGCCTAGACACCATTTGAACCTTGTTCATCAATCACTTGATTTTCGGTCGTTGGTCTTCATTGGCACTCTACAGCTATAAATGAAAGGCAGAGCATCCTAAAGCCTGAGAGAGAGAGAGAGAGAGAGAGAGAGAGAGAGAGAGAGAGAGAGAGAGAGAGGCTATTTAGCATGAAGATTTTCTATACTGTCTTCCTTCTGCTCATTTGTTGTGTCTTCTTAAAGCTTTCAATTCCACTGTTTGTTAGAACTGTGTTGAATACGGTAAAATTGTGTTAAAGCAATGAAGCGATCTAAGCAGAATTGTTAAATTATGTGTCAAGTTGAGCATGCAGTAGATTTGTATTGAAGATATATTCATTTAGATAAATTTCAACATAGGATTTAATGATAAAATTATGAAAGGAGATTATAGTTTTAATGCACGTTTGCAACTAGTTTCATTGACTTCCAATGCAAGGAGAGAGTTTTCATTATCCCCGTGATTCTTTGTTTGTGAAGGTTTTACTTACAAACCCCCCCCCCCCACCCTCCCCCATTTAATTTCTCTCTCTCTCTCTCTCTCTCTCTCTCTCTCACCTTGTCTCTCTCTCTCTCTCTCTCTCTCTCTCTCTCTCCCCCCCCCCCTGTCGCTAGAGTAGTCATGCTTTCGATTGTTCGTCTTCGAACGCATTCATATTACTATTTAAATAGATACAGTATTTTTGCCAAGTAGATATTCGTTATTACTTTTACTTTCTCTCGTTGTAAACTCGATATACTTTGGAAAAAAAAACTGATGTATTTATGTATATATGTATGTATGTATGAATTAGAGCAAGGGTGGCCAGACTTTTACGATCTACTTTGACTACATAATCACGTTATTACCTGGGGAAAATTTCAAATAGTGCCATACTACGATAAAACAGGAGTACAGTTGCCTCTTCACTTATATATATATATATATATATATATATATATATATATATATATATATATATCTATATACTTTGTTTTTGTTTGTATGTAATTAGACTTAAAATGAAAAGAGTCCCGGCCACCCTTGTCAGCGCTCAAACGCCATAATGGGTTACAGACGACATCGACTTACTATATTCGACGCCACCGTTACGAGAAAGCACAAGGCGGCTGGCTGCTTTAGACGACGTCATCGCTGCCTTCCTCGCTAACGGCTTAATCTACCGTGAAGGCTGGGATACGGAAAGCTGAAAAGGGGTCTTTTATCGTTAGCTTTCCCGACGCTAATAATAATAATAATCCTGGTGCTGCTGTGGCGGCCTGGGTTGTGTGTTTGCGCGAAGCGACACAACGGCTTCCAAGTCACATGAGCACTTTTTACCTTACCATGAGAATGAACGCCAAGGGCAGGTGCGCGCCAGCCGGTGGGGGAGGGAGGGAGGGAGGGAGGGAGGGAGGGAGGTAGAGGGTATTTTGGGGGAGGGGCGGGATAATTTGTCTTAGGTCGGGGACACAAGGAACTGCAAAAAGGGTTGGGGGGTGAAAGGGGACAAATCATGCCAGGGAAAAGGGCTTTTCTTTTACTCGTTCGTTCTCATTTATTTTTCCAGAAACTGAATGATGGAGATTGCATCGCCAGGAGATTATTATAGGCTACGCATATCGGATAACTTAACACTAGCTGAACAAGGCATGATCCGACCTTCTGCTTACTCAGGACGCGTGCAAGATTTTCTCAGTGTGGATAAGTTTTAAACGTTATATTCCTAACTTTTGACGCAAATTAAAACGTGCTAAAATCTATGGTCAAATAGAGCCTTGTTTCAATAAGGAAAATTAAAATAAATATGTTATATTTTATTAGAAATAATTTTTCTCTGCGGTTTAACACGCACATTATTTTTTTTTTACCTTTGCATTCTAAGTAATAAATCATAACTATCCTATCTTAAAATTTCTGTCCTAACAAGAACAATGACAGCAAGAACTACATCAAGAACAACAAAGAAGTTTGTAGGCTTACCCCCCGAGTAATCGCAAAGGGCCTAACGAAAGGGAGGCGTGCAGATAGAGAGAGAGAGAAAGAGAGAGAGAGAGAGAGATTGATGCTGACAGGAGCAAACACTTTTCCTCAGTGATTCTTTCTGCCGCTCATCGCTCCAGCCGTCGGATAGAGACCCATGAAGAGAGACAGATCAAGAAAGGCAGGGAGATGATTAGAGAGAGGGAAGAGTGGAGTGGAGGGAGATAAAGATAGAGAGAGAGAGAGAGAGAGAGAGAAAGAGAGAGTTGTTGGGGGGTGGGTTGCCTCTATCTTCCTTCTTGCCGCCCGTAGCCCTCACCGCCCCCCCCCCCCCCTTTTATTACTAGTGGAAAAATGACACCTAACTGAAGGCGAGACACAACTAATGAGGATGGTTTTGATGAAGATGATGATTTAGTTACTACGGCCGTTCGTACCCTGTTGGAGAGAGAGAGAGAGAGAGAGAGAGAGAGAGAGAGAGAGAGAGAGAGAGAGAGAGATTCAAGTCTGTGGTACCTGAATGCCATGTATAGATGAATTTGCTAGTAAACATTTGAACAGATTTTCTTCTAGATTATTTTGGTTCTTATATTCTGTTGAGGAATATACTGCTTGAGTTATAAACCTTCAAGAATGTGTTTGTTTCCAAAATGAGTTCACAGTGCAGTTGATGGCACTGATTTACAGTATAATGAGGTAGAGTGATTATGAAGATTTTGAGATTTGGTTTTACGAGGCATTTCAAAGCTGCAAGAAAAATGTCCTATTCATGTATTCTGCTGTTGTAGTATTCATTTGTAGATTTGTAGCTGCAAATTGTATTAATTTCGCAATCGTGATCTTCTTAACCACACATAGTCCTAAACTCACCTCACAACACTTTGCCTACGACTGATGTCCTTTCTTAAGGGCTCCCCATACACTGAACGATTGCCTGAACGACTTTCTGTATCGTTCGTAAAAACATTGTGTATGGGCTTGTCTGAATGCAAAAGTGGGCGGAGCTTCGTGTCTGAACGATCTCGGCAGAATTCTGTCACGACCAGGTTGCTGCTGGCTTGCGACTTAAGTTTGTCATACACAGGTCGTTCAATGTATGTGTTTGTATGCCTGTATAGCAGCTGATATAAGGCTATCACGCACGTCTCTTCTAGAGATGATGCCATAGGTCTTCCCGAGACATAATCTTTGTTCAGACTGAAATTGGTGCGGAGATCGTTCATACTGTCTGAATAATGTGTTTGTTTGTCGATAACGACAATCCTTCAGACAATCGTTCATAACAATCGTTCAGACAATCGTTCATAAAAATCGTTCAGACAATAGTTCATAAAAATCGTTCAGACAATCGTTCATAACAATCGTTCAGACAATCGTTCATAACAATCGTTCAGACAATCGTTCGTAACAATCGTTCAGTGCATGGCGGCCCTTAGACCTCCTTCAGTAGTCCATCGTTTAAGAACTGCTATGGAGATGTGAAACACTGTATCTCAGACCCAAATTTATTCCAGACAAATGGTTTTCCAGTAGCGTGCTTTTTTTTGTTTTCACCTTTCACGCTCCTCACGTAATTGCTTCCTAAGAAAAACACTTTATTTATACAACACCATTTTTTTTTTTTTACAAAATCCTACTAATCATGTGGCGTGTACACGAAGTAGTTTTTTATTTTCAAAATCGTACCAGTCATGTCACTTGTACTCGAGATATATATATATTTTTTTCAAAATCCTATCAATCATGAGGCTTGTATACGAAGTTTTTATTTATTTTTTTTTTTACAAAATCCTACGAATCATGTGGCTTGTATAGTTTTTTTTTTTTTTTTTTTTTTTTTTTTTTTTTTTTTTTTTTTTTTACAAAATCCACCAATCATGTGGCTTGTATACGCATTATTTTTTTTTTAACTAAATCTTATCAATCGTGGCGTGTATACGAAGATTATTTTTTAAATCCTACCAAACATGTGGCTTGTATACGAAGTATTTTGTGGCTTGTATACGAAGTTTTTTTTTTAATCCTATCTATTGTGTGGCTTGTTTACGAAGTAGTTTTTTTTAAACATGTTATATATGGTATCAATAACCTGTATTGACTGAAATAACTTCCTCTCAGTCAAATCGACTTTTGGTGAATTTTTTTTCTTTAAGTATACCCCGTGGGGGTGGGGGGGGGGGGGCGTTAGTGCCGTAAGGACACGGCACGAGATGCACTGTAGGCATTACTTGAGGTTCTTTGCAGCATCCTTTCGGTCTTTGTATCTGTAACCTCTTTCCTTCCTTCCTTTTACTGTATACATCCGTTCATATTCTCTTTCTTCCATTCGTACTTTCTACCTTTTCCTAGCAGTTGTTTCATGGTACAACTGCTTTGTGGTTTTCCTCCTTTTACGCCTTGAAAACCTTTCTACTCTCGGTTTCCATTTCAGCGCTGAATGACCTCATAGGTCCCATTGCTTGGCTTCTGGTCAAAATTCTATAGTTCATTGCTGTTCTCTGATAGTGTTAGCCAGGCCTTCCCTTCCGGGACTTTGCGCTGCACGGGCGTTTTTTTATATATATATATATATATATATATATATATATATATATATATATATATATATATATATATATATATATATATATATGTACTGTCGGCCAAAAAACTCGTGGCAGAGTTTCATAATTTTTCGTTCACCTGCCTGACGCACGATTCATGCCTCATTTATCTATTTTTCTTTTCAAAGATGGAAGAAATCATGTGTAATGACGTTAAAAACAGTCACTGATATCTTTAGAACATTATGCTATGTTATTGTGTAAAACTATTTTCCATATAGCAAAATTGACGTGAACGAAACGAAGTGATAAAAAATGTCATATCACAACCATAGATATACATTACCAAATAGATAGGAGACACCTATCACTAGTAGTATCGCATAAACATAGTCCTTAAATTATCATTTCAATATCAAGTTGAAGGTAGTTGAACTATTCCATTTGTTAAATTTTACAGAAAACATTGGTATCTCACAAAATGCTATCAAATTTAAAAAAAAAAAGAAAAAAAAAACGATATCTAACAGTGTGAACCAGGCGACCTCACTCTATTGCTTTTGATGTTATGTGCACCGGAATCTAATGTCAATGTGTCATTTATCGTCTAAGAAACATCCTCGATGAGCGAGAGAATTATTGCACTTCATTCGGTGCAAGATCCTGTTGGAGAGATATCAAGAAAGCTTGATAACCGGAGAGAATCATACATAGATGAATAAAATTGTTTAAAGAACGGCAAAATTTAGAACATGGGCCTAGAGGTGGAATACCTCGAAGCACCACATGAGAGCAAGACAATACAGTAGTGTAAATGTTGCTGAGCAACATACATTTGTGAACTTTGAATTCTAGTGCCTCGTCACGACATTGCTGAACCAGGAATCATAACTAGCTCTACGCTTATGACTGGTGTCTGATGAATACTTTAGATGGAGAGGAAGAGATTTTAAATCTACACTTGAAGTCTTTGATAGTTGTCTAATGAATAAGTCTAATGAATAAGCAAACTTATCTTTGTGGATGGAGAGATCAGTTAGGCTTACTCTTTTTGTTTTGTTTTTTATCGGTGGCCAGTGAATACCACGGATAGGGAGGGACACGGTTTCAATGATGCATGCATTTTTTTCTTCAAAACCTAAAAAATACATTTTACTGGGAGATACTTTATTAACATCGGCCTAATCCTTCCATCACTCCTATACGCCACCTCCGCTCTCTTCTACAACTCAGGCGACTAGATCCGACTTCTCACTACGAACTCCATCTCGTGAAAGCATCACTAATGATAACAGTTTTAAAATTCCCCTTCCCGCATCGACAACGGACGCCTTAAAAGGCATGTTTAAAAATATTTTTCTGTTCAAAGAAACTTTATCTTTCATTCCACAAAAATATGTGCATACACTCGTGTTACACCTGTAGCGTCAAAGAGCAACCCTAGATTAAAGCAGTAGGTCTTTGCGAAAAAAAAAAAAAAAAAACAAAAAAAAACATGAAATAGACTTAAACGAGAACGTCACACCTTTCATATTTCTTATCCTTTCAGCTACTTATAATATGCTTATGGTAGTAGGTCTAGTAGGCATACATGTGAAACTATTTTGAATTAATTTCTATTTAGAAGAAATGAACAGCTACAGAAAGATCAACCTAAGAAAGCTTTAAGGAAAGTAAGCCTTTCTTAATGTATTCTTCAGTTTTGACTCCCACAGCTCTCCAAGGTGTCCAAATGAAACACGATGATATTCAAGGAATTCGATAAAAAATAAGACTGAATTATATTCGTTTGATTTTTTTATGATTGCTTTTTGACTTTGAATAGCTAGGACTGAGTTGATTATGTTAAGCACTTATGAAAAGGATAAGACGAAAAGCGAACATGGCTAATAAAACACGAAATAACGGGAATCAGATTAATATATATATATATATATATATATATATATATATATATATATATATATATATATATATATCTAGTCGATTTAAATATTCATTAATATTACGTATCCGAGAGAGTATGCTGCTGAAAAATAGACAAGGCTATCATGTGGGAAAATCATTAGTCCAATTTAGGCCCACTAAATGTGTCATGCAAATTATTTATTGATCAAAGGACAAAACTAGTTTAACTAAACACTCGTTTTCAAAGAATGTTAACGCCTTGATGTATTATTTATCGGCTGTAGGAGACGAAATGACAGCACCCCATTGCAGTACGATATGTGAGTCAAGACTCGAGCGGCAGCAAAGCCAACTTCAAAATCTTCGGTATGCTGTCACGAAGCTGGAGTTGAGAATAAAATTAGAAATCGTGACACATCGGTATAAATTTTCCTTACTTTGCAAATAATTTTCTTTAATGCGTTGAATAAGTCTACTCAATTCTAATGTAATTTATTTCAAGTATAGCACCTTTGAAAGGAAATGTTATTTATTGTTAAGTAAATAATCTGGCACCTGCATATGGCAATATTTCCATAACGAACAATGAATTAAGAAACTACCGGCCCCCCAAAATTCTTTGGCCAATTCTTTTCGTTGGCCGTCTGTACTACAACATACATTACATACATACATACATACATACATACTACATACATACAATATATATATATATATATATATTATATATAGTATATATTATATATATATATATATATATATATACTGTTTTCTGTAGTATGCTCCAGTATACTAATTCTGTCAGTGATAATCTGATAAAATCTAGTAGAACACGTTAGCCCCGATACAGTTTCTTTTAGATGTGATATATTTACATGTAAACAAAAATTTTTTTTATATATATGAAGACTATTTTTTTTATCTTACACAAAGGCCAACAAGACCCAGTAAATCATACTGACGTCTTTCATGGAGTTGGCTAAGAATGGATGAGTAGGAAAAACTAGAATACAAGGATATGACCCTGAAGAAAACTATAACCCCTGTATTTGTGAAATGGGAACTTTCTCACTCTAGTATAATCACATATGATATATAATCAGTGATGTTCGTTATCCGTTCATCATTTATAGCCCCGATGAGTGATTATGTGGAGATGTTTTTTTTCAGTTTGTTTGTGTCCTTGGATACCTCTCGTTGCCAAGTGAATAAGCTAATTTTAATTTTAGTTTTACGTTTAATGACAGATGGAAATCGTTCTTCTGTCATCGAATGCGCATTGCCAGCAGATGCTTCCATTCTTAGTGTTCATGAGCAAATATAAAGTGTCAGATTACCTGATGGTATCATAATGCTTTTTTTTTTTACAAGCATAATGTCGCCATGACCTGACTTCAGGTACGGTTCCTTGGCATTGGTTCCAAAGTGTTTAAAATTGTCACGATCCGACATTATGTGGAGGTTTGTTTTCGGTCTCCTAAAAGCGCAACCCAAAAATGTCAAGAGGAGAGACGTGAATAGCATTTCATACTAGAGTCTTCCTTCGCTTTATGGACCGAATCTGTCGTTTTCTGTTTGCTTCTGCCATCGTTTCGGAGCTCCATTGTCGCAGTTTGTCAGGATGCTTTTTTGTGGTGTAGAGGGAACCGAGCGATTATCAATTTCTCCCGGAGCTTAATGTAAGGTGACGTGCAGCAGTTGCTCTGCTTTCAAAAGTTTCAGAGGGCCCGGGAGGTAGAATTATGATTACCGCAGGAAATCTATTTTCTGCTCTCACATTTCTCCCGTTAAAAGTTTGTTGCAGCTTTATACGAGGTTTTGTCTCTCTCTCTCTCTCTCTCTCTCTCTCTCTCTCTCTCTCTCTCTCTCTCTCTCTCTCTCTCTCTCTAAGTCAGGTGGAGGTGCGTATGACGTCTCGAGAAGAAATGAAAGGTTGCATAGGACAACATGTATTCTGTTGGATCGCGTGAGGGCAAGAAAGGCGAGGGAAGTTTCTCTCTCTCTCTCTCTCCCAGATGGAGTGATTGAAACCAGGTGTAGGTGCTGAATACCGGGGTATGTAAATGAGTTGTGAATTGGGGATGGAGAAGAGAAACAATGTAAACTTACAGCAAAGTTAGAACGCGTTCTAAAGAGGCGAAAGTTGAAAGTAAGTGTGGGCAAAATTAAGGTTAAAAAGATGTGAATGGAAGCTAGGAAGATGGATAGTAATTGTTGATATGGTCTGTGGGATAAATCGAAGCGGTTGATTCGCTGAGGACATTTAGATGTAAATATAACAGATGACGGCAGGATGAGAGATGTGGCGAATCAAAGACTAGGTTAGTACAGAATATTGAGGTTTGTGTATAAAAACTACTGGGAGATTTCAAGTGAGTATATGAAGCCAAGATGGAAATGTGCGTTGGGGGTTGATGAGACTTTTTTTTTTTTTTTCTATAAGCGAAGTGTGAATATTTAAAAAATGACAGAAGGAAGGTCGAAGTAGTTCAGATGACTTGCTTGCATAGCGTAGCTCCTCGTAAGACGAACTGAAAGGATGAGAGATGCGAAAATCCTTGAGGAAAGAAATAGCTAGTTTTTGTGAAAGGATTCGTCAGAGTGTTTTGACATGTTTTGTGTTGGGTTGTTAAGGAGGTATTAAAGCCTAAAAAGGTCTGAAGAAGGTGTTTCGCGTTGATTTAAGGATAAAGGAATTGTAGGATAGGATATTTATGATACATTTATCAGAAAGCAAATGTACAAAATATATAATGTGCATGTTAAACAGTACAGAAAATTTATTTCTAGTAAAATATAGGGTATTTATTTAGATTTTCGTTGTTGAAACAACGTGGTATTCAACCGTAGATTTTATCACGTGCCCCGAGAAAGCTGGCTGTCGGATCACGCCTTGTTTGTAAAGAGGATTCTTCAAGATTTCGTACTTGGAATGCGAAAATGGTCGTGGCTACTGTGAGGTATACTATTTTTTCCTGGGATCACCCCGCGTACAGAAAACCACTCTTGTTGAAAGGATATATTCCTTTTATTCCTGGAAGCCTATTGTACCCTAGGGACAAATTTAGAGAAATAAATACGTTGCATAGTTTCTTTTCGAACCTTCGCCCACAGGAATGAACTCCTACACTCCCGATCTGCCACCAGAAGTTCATTTTCTCGTAAATGGTTATGGTAAAGGGATACTACTGGTCATGATTGCAATATATATATATATATATATATATATATATATATATAATATATATATTATATATATTAACCTACAAATGTCCTTTAATATTCCAATTCGTTCTACCCCGGAATTAATATATTCCCATATATGTTAACCGAAGGGGAATTTTTTTAGTTGATAATAATTTCGTCCTCTCGTGGGCTCGAACTTGCGCCCAGCGGACTGAGGAGAAATCAGGACTTCAGTGATGTTATCGAATCTGCCAACAAGTGAGGTTATAAGTTGATACCGGTTCCGACCCTACAAATCACTGTCGAACTCAGGTTTTTATAATTATAATGTATGTATGTATTCATGTATGGATTAGTGAATCACGAAAATATGGAACGTGATGAATATATGGATAGAAACAAAATCCAAGAAGGAAAGAGAAACGAGGGAGTTCTGCAATGCAGCCTTTCGACTTCTTGTTCTTGCAGAACTCCATCGTTTCTCTCTCGTGGAATGTGCCTATATATATATATATATATATATATATATATATATATATATATATATAGTATATATTATATATATATATATATATATCTCTTTGTGTGCTTGTCAGTTTGTGTGAGTACATACATATACTTGCACACTATGTATGTTCTTATTAAAGATAACCATGCGAGTCCTTTTGCAATATGATTGTCTTGTGTACATGTGAATGAACGAGAAGCACTTAATACGACCTGTATGCTTGTTGAGTACATATTTGAATGTGCAGGTAACATTATTCTGTACACTGTCACATGTTGCTCCATGCTGTCCACCATATTGGACTTCCAAACTGAAACGCGGAAATGGAGAGAATTGGGGATTTTTGTCGTTGTGGATGAAGCTTGTAGTATTTATTTTTGTGAATTAACAAACCATGAATAGCTGATAATTATTGTTTACAAATAGTACAGGTCTGTTGTTATTTGTTATTTGCCTCCGTCTCGCGAAAGTTCTGATTTTTAAAAAAACCTCATTTCAGTCGATTCATATTCCCCGGGATTGCGGCAATGCTTGATTTTTGTTCATAATGTTTTGTAATTTATGTCAGTGCGTTGTGGTGGTATAAGCTTTTAAGTTATATTGCTTTAAACTATATATATATATATATATATATATATATATATATATATATATATATATATATACATTACATACACACATATACGTATATGTCAGTGTGTTGTTTTGGTATAAACTTTTACGTCACATTGCTTGCTAAAATTATTTAGTATATATGTATACATATATATTAATAAATACGAATGTATGTATATATGTGTATATATATGTGTGTGTGTGTATATATATATATCATAAAAATTATATATATATATATATATATATATACATATACAAATATTAATAAATATGAATATATATATATATATATATATATATATATATATATATATATAAATTATATATATATATATATATATATATATGTATATATATATGTATATGTTATACATACATACATACATGCATACCTATATATGCCTAGAGACAGATATACAAACCACACACTGCTTTATGCATCATTATTAAACATCTACTAGTGTACTTGATTGAATTGTATTGTATATTGGTATGTTATTTTGGAATCGAAATTTTTCATTGAAGGATGATCCCAAATAAACGTGTTTATCGATAACAGATTAGGTTTATGTTATACAGCTGTATTTGAGCATATGTATTGCTTAATTTGATAAGAGTGGTAAATTTGTGTTCATATAGTAGTAGTTTATGAACACAAATTTATGATTGTGTGGATAAGTAAGAAGTAGGAGAGGAAAGTTTGGAAATGGAAAGATAGATGGAGGGACTTGAACATCCAGGTTAGCATGGTGAAAAGTGAACATTGTTGTGCGTGGAAAAGGAAGACCAGGTGTTCTCAGGGAGCTTTATCCGCAGTTTACAGTATGTGTGAATATGGCAGAGATATTTATCTTTTTTTAATCCTGAGCTCTACCCTCTGTTGAGGCGTAACTTCATTGCATATGTATATATAGTATATACATTCGTCCTTGACAATGTCTTATTAAAGACGAAAGCACTTGGTTTTCTGCCTTTCATTTTCCTGTGGTATTAATGAAGTCACGTGCATCTACTACGATTTTTTAAGCATATGTGTATTCATATTTTCGTATGTATATGTATATATATCTTTATGTATGTGTAAGTATGTATGTATATGGGTGTATTTAGTAACTTTCTAATATTTTTAAAGAGGAATTTTTATATTTCATTTTCTGTATGCTCCTTTTTTCCTCTAGTTTATAGCCTTACTGGTGAGGGATCCGATCGCAAGACCTCTTTGATGCTCTCTCCGGTTACCACCTTTATCGTTAAGCGATTACACCTGCATAGTTAGTCATCTCGGCGCCATATTTCCTCCAGATCATATGAATATCTTTTTGATAGTAGGTCAGGCACCGATATAACATCATACGCTTCTTACACTGTTGAGTAATATTCAAGTAAGAGATGTTTCAGTATATCGGTGATATTGTATATGTAATGCGGACTTGTCGCTGTAATTGTAAGGCCTTGAAACTAAAATGAATGACTTATTTCATCAAGAAAAATCTTGTTCAAGTACTGAAGATAAAGACGATTCTTCCTAAAATTGTCTTCGCGTTTTGGGTCCATCCTTGGATATCCCCCGTACATAGAAGGTCCTCAAAGCCTATTAATGAATTTTTACGTACCAGTAAACTTTACAAAATAGTAATGAATGCTTGAGGCCGAGTGCTGTGAACTGGTAGAAACTGTTTATGCCAATATAAAGGAACCTTTCAATTCAGATGAACAAACATAGGACGATCAATTGATGCTCCCTGTAGAAGTATTTACTTATATATATATATATATATATATATATATATATATATATATATATATATATATTATTATATATATATATGCTGCTACTTTTATAGCAAATATATCTTCTCCTAGACTGTATGAAATGTTAGAATAGTTTTGCAAAATTTTTTCAGATTCCTTAGCTAGCTTAGAGTTATAGGATGTTGAAAATGTGTGCTCAGATTTCACACAACATAATGTAAAAGAATATATAACGTAGAATGAAAAGAGAGAGAGATTAACTTTGTCCATTCCAAGATAGAGATTGTTTTGGTTACTTTTCATCGCCTCTAGATTAAGGGAGCTCGCAGTCTCCGTGTTGTTTTCAAAACATGTCAATCATACTTGCTCCAGGAGTCTGTTTTGTCGAGTACATATCTTTGTTGAGCTTGCTGGTTTCATACTCGTATGTCTTTGTCGATAACCAGGTGCAGATTTCACGATTTTTCTGTAAATTTACGTCCTCTTAGAAGCTTCTAGAAGGATTGCATCATCTTTCGCATGCCCAAAACGTTTTGTGCCAGATCCACTGTCCAGTTTCCAAAAGGAAGAGAGTTTCATTCAGACTTAAATCCTCATAGGATTCTCTCTCTCTCTCTCTCTCTCTCTCTCTCTCTCTTCTCTCTCTCTCTCTCTCTCTCTCGCCACTTTTGATTTAATATTAACGTAAAGACTTTAGTGTATGTAATTGTTGGTCACTCATATAAATTTCATATTTGATATTTCTTAGAGTTATTTAGTATTATTAGTGCTTTTTGTGGAATCTGAACAAACATTGTACAAGTGTGTAACGGCACCTTTTAGCACTTGCGAATTAATTTTCAAATTTTAATTATTACCTAACACTTTTGAATTTTGATTTAATTAATTTTCTTAAATTTTGTGATAAATTAATTTTGATTTAATTTTATTCAGTTACTTCAAGAATTAATTAAACTTTGCTTTATTTTCAAGTAACAGCAATTTCCCCCGATATTGTGAATTTCACTTATAAATTTTATGTTTAATAATTAATTTTTTGTATTTTAAATTTTTATAAGTGTTTCTATTTACCAGTATTTGTATGATTGATTTATTGTTATGGTTAGGTAAATAAATTCAGAGTGGTATCTGAACAGTTTTCCTTCAGTTTACTTGAAGTGAGTTAGAACTTGGGAAGTACTTAGACTTCTGAAATCAGGGAAATACTTAGAGTTTTAAAGTTGTTGATGGAGTGGTGCCCTTTGATTAATTTGATTACCTGAGATTACCTCACACCAGTTTTGATGAACTTAGTCTGATTTTCTGCAATACTGGTAAGTTGTTTAAGGGATCACTGTTGCCTTTAGAGTATTCAGTCTTTTAGTACCTATGATAAAGGTTCAGGTGTCTGGCTGTTGTGAGGTAACAATTAATGATTGGTAAGTGTAGTAACCAGATACTTGGCACCTCGCCCTCCCAATATATATATATATATATATATATATATATATATATATATATATATATATATAAAATTTGTGATGTAGAAAATATATGTACACATGTATAGTGTTCATACATATATTAAATTACCGCTGTAACTGCAAAGTGCAACCTCCATCCTGGTTTGATATAGAAAAAGATTGATTAGCAGGAGAGAGACCTTACCTTACAGACCTTACAGTTCGTTCGGGTTGCCCCAGGTCCCTCAGTGTGAGGCACCTCTAATGTCTACCAGAGATTGCTAGTACATCTTCGGTATATTTTGCATCTTCCAATTCTTGGATGGTCTGGGATGCAGTTTAGATATTTGTCGAGCTTTATTTTCGTTAACAAAAACATCTACGCTCACTCCTGATATATTCCTCAGAGAGCTGGCAACGCATTGAATAGACGCTGCATTATCGATGCTGGTGCGTAGTGGATTAATGTCCTGTGTTTCTTTCCTTATTTTTCTGGTATAGTTTTGGGCACTATTAATCTACCTCTGCTTGCTCTTTCTGATATTTTTAGTTCCATGATATTTTCTGCTATTCCTTCTATCTGTTTCCATGCCTGAATTATCATGTAGCGTTCTCTTCTCTCCCTTTAGACTATATATTTTAAGGATTGTAGTCTTTCCCAGTAGTCAAGGTCCTTAACTTCTTCTATTCTAGCTGTAAAGGACCTTTGTACACTCTCTATTTGTGCAATATCCTTTTGATAGTGTGGGTACCATATCATATTGCAATATTCAAGTGGACTACGAACATATGTTTTATAAAGCATAATCATGTGTTCAGCTTTTCTTGTTTTGAAGTGCCGTAACAACATTCCCATTTTTGCTTTACATTTTGCCAACAGAATTGCTATTTGATCATTGCATAACATGTTCCTCATCATCACACAAGGTCTTTAACTGCTTCCTTATTTGTGTGATTGTCTCATTTATTAGGTCCCCTATATGCATATAGCTTTCTTTCTCTGTCTCCATAATTTATTGATTCAAATTTATCAGAGTTAAATACCATCCTATTTACCTCTGCCCAATCATATACTTTGTTAAGGTCTCTTTGTAGAGAGTTCCTATCTTCATCACAAGTAATTTCTCTACTTATTCTCGTGTCATCTGCGAAACTACTCACTACCGAATCCTTAACATTACTGTCTATGTCTTCAATCATAATAACAGAGAGAGAGAGAGAGAGAGAGAGAGAGAGAGAGAGAGAGAGAGAGAGAGAGAGAGAGAGATTTTTCTCGGGTAGCGCCGGGTTGGTCAGCTGGTTAATGATTAAAGGATAGGAAAATAAAATCAAGTAAAGCAACTAGCACATCAGATGGTATTACAACAAAAAAAGGAAATAACTCAATTTGCAATAGGCAGCGTTGCAATTAACAAGACTAGAAAGTGGAATTAAATTTACATTTACTTGAACATAAACCGAAATAGCTACTGAAAATATAGCGAGAAAAGGCTACATTTCAGTAAAATAAATTATAATATAAATTCAACTTTTCCTCTGTTAAAGGCAGTGACTTAGACAATTTAAAAACATAAAAAATTTCAAGTTAGACTGTATTAATGTTTGGTTGAAGTAAATGTCGATAGTACCGGCAACAGGCAAAATGAACTCTGTCTTCCATAAGGTTCGGCATTTCATTAGTAAATCTGTTGTACAAAAGCAAAATGAATGAAATTCGCTCATCCATCATTTTTGACGTCTGAATAAGCTTCGAGTTTTAATGAAGTCCCTGATATTGAACGATAGTTATACGCATTCATATGGACGTCATTTTGAGCTCAGCTTACCCTGCAGTGGCCTTCAAAAGCCAGCCCGGGTGAAATAGCTTTTGTTGCGGGGAATAACGTTGATGGAGATTGTTTATTTATGGCCCAGCTCAGCTATGCGGTGGAAGAGTAGTCTCCTGATATATGCTGTTTTTATATGAAAGAAAGATTCAGAAAATTCTTCCACGTTATTTGGCTTGTGGAGATGTTACAGTTAAATTTGTTGATACAATTATTATCATTTTCATGCGAGATTTTGCAAGTCGATGATGCTGATCAAAATTCATTAGGAAAGTTTAATAGGAAATGAGCTTAATTCTCTCTCTCTCTCTCTCTCCTTGAATCTTGAATTGCTCAGTTCTGTAATGCTTTAGCAGTAACAAAATGATTATATTTATAGTTGACACTTTTGGCAAAGAAACCTCCAATGAAAATCATCCTTACTTTCACTGCCGTTTCTGACAAAAATAGGATTCACACTTATAAAATGGGATATATTTATAAAGAGATGTGACCTTTTATAAAAAAAAAAAAAAAAAAAGAAAGTAGTCAGACGCAATATATATGTATATTTATCTAGTAGCTATTAATATATATATTATATAAATTATATTAATATATATATAATATATATATTATATATATATATATATATATATATATATATATATATATATATATGTGTGTGTGTGTGTGTGTGTGTGTGTGTGGTGTGTGTGTATGTAGATACATAACTGGAAAAAATAAAATCTATCAGGGACATATTCCTTTTAATATACGTGTGTTTTTAAGAACTGTGCATTATGATAAATACATATTTAAAAGCCACGTTCGACCAACCACTCCTTGCAGTGATGCGGGCTTGAGTATGAAATTCTTATAAAAAAAAAAATAAATAAATAGAAAAAAAAATAAACAAAATACCCGTCAAAAATGTGACGAGATTTGAAAGTTCTCGTGCCCAAGAACCAGAAAAAATATTCGGCCAGAATTCGAATCCCTGAGCGACTAGAGTTTACACATCTCTCTCCTGTGTCTCATTTTTTCCCCTCAAATAATATTTGGGAAACCGGTCCGAAGGTAAGTAGATCTTCCCCCTGCACCCCCCCCCCCCCCCCAACCCCCCCCCAGAACCCCTCCTCCACTGAATTGAGTAATGCGCCATTTCAGAGAATAAACCGTTTCTGTAACGAAGTGTTCTCGTCGCAGAGAGAGAGAGAGAGAGAGAGAGAGAGAGAGAGAGAGAGAGAGAGAGAGAGAGAGAGAGAGAGGTTTACGTGCCAACTTCTCTTGGTTTGGATTCTCAGGACTGAAATATAAACAGTGTTAATTGTCTCTTATCTTGTTCGCATTTCAACTTTCTTATTGATCCTTACTGGGTCCACGGTTAATTAATCTTGTTATACGTTGGATGACCGCTGAGCCTAATGAATTACAGATAGGAGTAAACCAAAATCCTTCCCAGAATCTTCTCAATAGAATTGTTATTATTCTTGCAAACTAAACGTTTTTCCCCCGTAGGGGGTTAAGGCCGTATTACTAAAGGTTTCTTTGCAGCGTCTCTTCGACCCCTAGCTGCAACCTCTTTCATTCCTGTAACTGTACCTCCGTGCATATTATCTTTCTTCCATCTTACTATCCCTCTTCTAACAATTATTTGGTAGTGCAACTTAAGTTAATTGTATCTTAGTTTAACCAAACCACTGAGCTGATTAACAGCTCTCCTAGGACTGGCCCGAAGGATTAGATATTTTTACGTGGCTAGGAACCAATTGGTTACGTAGCAACGGGACCTACAGCTTATTGTGGGATCCGAACCTCATTATATCGAGAAATTAATTTCTAATTACCAGAAAAAATCCTCTGATTCCACGTTGACAGCGTGGGGAATCGAACTCAGACTACCGAATCAATAGGTGAGCACGAAAACCACTCTTCCAACGAGGAAATGCAACTGCTTTGAGGTTCTCTCCTGTTACACCTTTCAAACTTAGCTGCTCTCAATCTATAATGCTTTTCGAGGATACCTGACATTTTAATTTCCTAGTACAAAATGTAGGTTATCATAATTATAATCAATAGCAAACCTATGTTTACAGAAATTATGTATGAAAATTCATAAAGTAAATAAGTCTACGGGCATAACCAGTCTCATTTCACGGGCAGAATCAGCTCTGTTTCAGGGATGCCCTTCTCACCCACACCTCCTCCTGAGGTGGGTGGAAGAGGTAGGATGAAACGCCATTATTAACTATCTTAGGTGTCCATAACCCTGCCAAGTTTCATGCCCATCGTACCAGCCGTTTGGCCGTGATTGAATGACAAACGGACGGACAGACATAACGGCCATTATAGTAAGATGTAGTTTTACCTTTGGCTTATTTGTGTTTCATGGTCATTTTAGGGTTTATTATAAGCATAGGTATTTATGTGTATTTATCGAGGATTATATGAATGACGTTTTGCGTGAATGTCTTTTCTTAATCGTTTTTTATTATTATTAACTAAAAACTGTATTTGGGATATTTTATTAGCCTTTTCAGTGTCCATAACCTTTAAGTATGTGGTGATAGAATACAAATAAATCAAATAAATCGGTCCTTCACACCCATTCCTGTGGCAAATTTAATTCAGATAAATTCAATTCAGACTTTTTTTAAATATTTGGACCGGGGTCACTTTCCTAGCACCGCTGAGAGAATTACTTAATTACTCAAAAATTGATTCCACGCTTTGATTCAGTGACAAATGGTCCGCTGCAAAAGAAGTAGCTCATTCAGTGATTTGTAAACAACTAGTAATGACTCAAATGTTTGCTTATAGCTTATTTTTGGATGACCTTTCTTTTCTGATGTGGTGGTTTTTGGCGTCAGGCCAC
>NC_061102.1:47629178-47704178 GCF_015104395.2 Macrobrachium nipponense | reverse complement strand
TTGCAGTTGTTTTGTCTGAATGATAAGTACATTTATATATAATATATATAATGTAGTATCAAATTGTACCAAATTGATGCCAAGACATTTATTCCTTCTCGACCTTTCTTTATTTTATTTGTTTATTTATTTATTTATTGATTTATTCCTTCTCTACCTTTTTGTATACAGTTCTTGCGTCTAGAGGAAGGTATTTTTATCTGTTCCTTTAGTATCAGATTGTACAAAATTGATGCCTAGACATTTATTCCTTCTCGACCTTTTTGTTTACCGTTCTTTTGCTGGAGGACAGGTATTTTTTTATATATATATATATATATATATATATATATATATATATATATATATAAATTATATATATATATATATATATATATATATATATATGTATTCTTTTAGTATCAAATTGTAAAAAATTCATGCCAAGACCGGTAGAGAAGACCACAACAGGTGGATGGGAAAAAGCTGTTGATGACGAAGAGAGAAAGAGTGTAGACGAAAGATCTGCCCAGTGAGGAACGAATCTGGAAATTGGGGAGCGGAGCCGATGTTGACCCCGTCAGCAAATACCGGGTATAACGAGCGATCAGAAGAAAAGCGAGAAATAGGTGTATCGAGAGAAAAGGAGTAACAGATATACCAGGGGCTTGGTTTAACGGAACCTTCTTCGTCCTGCTTGATTTATTTGTTTATTTATTTTCTTTGAAAAGGTTTCTCTGCTTAACTCGTCAGTTAGTGCGTAATTCGTGTTCACTTTTTTTTTTACATTTTTTTCTTTCTTTTATTATTATTATTTTTGGGGGGAGCCTAAGAAATATCTTCCGCACCATTTCTTATCCATAGATCCCTTCCTTCATTGAATTTGTATTTTGTTTATCAGCGTTAAATTTCTCTATTCATGAATGTCTCCCGTCTAATTCATCCTTTTAGTATCGTCTCTGTTTATCCTGCGTGGATCTTAATCGGCTTTTATTTCGTCCAATCACTTTCCTTGCACTAATGGCGCATCTTCGACATCTGATATATCAGCGTCATCCCTTCCATCGTTCTTTTTCAACCTCATTTCCTTTCTAATTCCCCGTCATAATCCCGTTAATCAGCTTGGCATCTCTCTTTTAAGTCTCCTGTTATTTACTGTGTTCGTGTCTCTCCCCTTCGTCTGGGAGTCCTTGTCTCATTTCTTCTTCTTCTTTTTCGCCCTTCATGCAGGAGTTCTGACGTCAAGGAATTTTCTCCAATAAGCTGTTTTTGTTGTTATCTGTCTTCTCCCTATCTCTTGTCGGTTAGTTTATTAAAAAGGACGAAATTGTAATTCTTTGTTGTATGTATATATATATATTATATATATATACTATATATTATATATATATATTTTCTTTCCACCACCGTGGAATCCCTACATTAAGGGGTCGGTTGCTGATGTGCCTTCTCCTCTATTGCCTTCTATCAAAGGCATGATCCTCCACCAAACCTCTTCTCTCCATATCTTCCTTCACTTTATCTCGCCATCTAATTCTCTGTTCTCCTCTTGATCTCTTTCCTCTAATAGTTTCCGCTCAAACCCTCTGCACTCTTTCTTCGTCACCCATCCTCAACACATGCCCATACCATCTCAATCGTGACTCTCTCATCCCCTCTGTAATCTTGACTAAGCCTGCCAATCTTATTTCATTATTTTCCAATCTCTCAAGCAGCGATATTCCCATAATCCACCTCAGCATTCTCATCCCTATTCTCTCAAGCTTTACTTGGTCTTTTCTTCTTAGAGCCCATGTTTCTGCTCCATACATTAACACTGGTCGTATCACTGTGTTATATATCTTGACTTTTAGCTTGATTGGTATTTTCTTATCACATACCACTCTAGCTACCTCTCTTCACTTCCCCTTTGCAGCTTTTATCCTACTGTCAACTTCAGCCTCATATCCTCCCTCTTTTCTTTAAGTAAATCATAAGTATTTAAACCTTCTTGTATAACTATTCTGTCTCTATCTTCCCTACTGCTCAGCAAAACCTCTGTTTTATTTGCATTCACCTTTAAGCCACCCCTCTCTAAAGACTCCTGCCACTCTCCAGGGTTTCTCTATAGGTCGTCATTTTCAGCAGTAATCACCAGACCATTGGCGTACAACAACTCCCACAGCTCTTCATTCCTGATCTCTTCACTCAAGATATGCATGATCAGCACAAACAAAAGTGTACTTAATGCTGACCCCTGGTGTAATACAACACTAACTTCAAAGTTTTCAGTTTCCCCAACTGCTGTTATCACTTTTGTGCTCGTTCTTTGATATATCATCTCGACCAGCCTAACCAACTTTTCTGGCACTTTCCTTTTCCTTAAACACCAAAACATCCCTTCTCTTGGGATTCTATCGTATGCTTTCTCTAGTTCTATAAATGCACAATTGAGGTCCTGGTTTCCCTGTAGCCTCTTTTCTGTAGATGTCTTACTATAAAGATTGCATCCATCGCCCCTCTTCCTCTCATGAATCCATACTGCTGTTTCCCGATCTTGACAATCTCTCTTAATCAATCGTCCAGTATTCTCTCTTAAAACTTTCAATCCATGATATCTTGGTTTAATTCCCCTAGGATAGTTTAGATTCCGGGATCCTTAAATTCCGAAGTACAAGCTTCTGAAGATATACACAGCCTTGTTCTTGGGGAACTGATGAACTTTGCACTTTGTAAATTAAATAATCTGGAATATAAACCATCCTGTCTTGTTGAAGCCTAACACGAGTATTAATGAATGTATGTATGTATTATATATATATATATATATATATATATATGTATATATATATATATATAATATATATATATATATATATATATATATAATATATATATTTTTACAAGAAGAGAGAGAGTGAGTGAGTGAGTGATAACATGGTTCTCACCTCCACTACCATTATCGTCATCATCAAAGATACTATTAGGTAGATGTTTATTATTACAGAAACTTTCACGACTGAATTATGATAAGCGTCTTGGTAGCTCTCTCTGCCAAAGTAGGTCAAAGAGCTTTGAAAAAAAGAATGAAATAAAAAAACACTAATCTACTTGTGATTTGTGACCCCTTTTATGAGTACACCTGTTCATCTTATGAGGTGAGCCTCTTGATGTGGAACTAAACGCCACTAGTTTGCAAATTCAAACGTTCTTCATACGATTTTACATGACAGGTGAAACACAATAATATCTTCTTAGTGTTACCCTGGCGATGTATAGGATGATTGTGGTCGTCTCCTTCTTTGCATGATTTTTAGTTTCTCTAAAAGAAACCATTGTGTCTGCTCTGTCCGGCCTTCCATCCGGCCGCCCTCAGATCTAAAAAATGACTGAGATTAGACGTCTGCAATTCGGTATTTTCGTCATCCACCCTTCAATCATCAGACATGCCAAATTGCAACCCTCTAGCCTCAGGAGTTTTTATTTTATTCAAGGTTAAACTTATCCGTGGATTGTACATCTGGCAGCATTTAGTCCCAGACACACCTCTGAATAAACTTCCTTCTTCTATCATCAATATTATTATTCGATGATTCATCTACTCGGGTTATATTCGGTTCAGAAGTTATATATATATATATATATATATATATATATATATATATAATATATATATATATATATATGACAAAATTGTTCGTAAACCACAGCTGTCATTTATAAGAGCTTTCTTTGTAAACTTATTTTTTCATTTCTTCACTCTGCTAAGTAAAGGACAAGAGTCGGAATGGCCTGATAGAACCCCATCATTTTGTTTTATTTATAAGTTTGTTTCATATTTTCGTGATTCACCTGTGATATATATTATATATCTATATATATATATATATATATATATATATAATTTTTTTTCTCTTTTCACTGATCTTGATTGAAATACTGCTGCCTACAAATTAAATGTTTAAATATATGAATATTACATAGATATAATGCTCCCGATATCTATTCATTTCCTTAATTGTGGAGTTTACAATTCAACAGCCATTACTGATATTTTTTCCTCTTAAGTATATGATGGATATACTGATTAATTTCCGTGCTTCATCAATCAGGTGGACCAAATTTCGATCAGTAATTGTACCTACATTTACTTATTTTTATTTCATGTTGTTGCAAGCGTTTCATTATCTGATGAACTAAGGATATATTCTCGTCTGGATTGTTGATTCTAACAGAAAAGGAAACATTTCTTACTTCTTATTAAAAAAAGAATCCATGAAATAAAAAGAACTGGATAAACGATGCCATAATTTTCTGCCAGACTCCTTTCGTACCCACATCTGAGATGATAATGAGGACTTTGTGACTAATGCAGCGCCTTTGAGAGTATTCAGACAGTTGATGGAATATAGATTAATCTTTAATACCTCTCTCTCTCTCTCTCTCTCTCTCTCTCTCTCTCACACCTTCGGGTGTCCGGGAGACATATTTGCGAGCTGTAACAGAGTGACGAGACCTTCCCTGGAAAAATACGGGAGGCCATATCTTAAAAACTAACCTTAGAACCTTCTTGAAAATATTGGGTATAGGTTCGTACTTACTTAACCTAACCTACCCTAACCTAGGGGCATGGCTAAAAAACCTGGGCTGGTGCAATACTATAGCTGGTTCACTTAAGGTAGATTCTTGGGTGAACCCTATCCGTACGAGACGTTGGTTTGGCAGTCGCTGATTGTCTAGGAGCTACCTACCTCCCGGTACCAGCCAATCAGCGGCCGCCAAACAAACGTCTCGTAAGCAAAGGGCTCATCCAAGAATCTACCTCAAGTGAACCAGCTATAGTATATACATCTCGGGATTTGCATCCGGGAGAACCCTCTTGAGTAGTTAAACGTCACAGGTTCCGCTCAGATGTTAATGTGTTTTTACTTGAAGGTATCTTTTAAGAGGCAGAATTCAGTCTGATTACATATAGATTGATATTATATATGTTTTTTATTGTTTACTTCCAAGTAAGAAATTCTCTCTCTCTCTCTCTCTCTCTCTCTCTCTCTCTCTCTCTCTCTCTCTCTCTCTATATATATATATATATATATATATATATATATATATATATATATATATATATATATATATATATATATATATATATGTATGTAAATGTATATAGATATACTTATACATTATATAAAAATTAAGCAGAATTTTACAATCTCTTCATTGACTCGATCCTTCTAAGGAGCCAGAAATCAGATATCATAAAAGTTGGTTTTTCATAGCTTGAGAAAATACCTTACAAAATGCAAGAAACGAAACCCAGCAGTTCATTCAGAATCGACCCTTCCAAGAATTCGGCAATCGAAGATCTCGAGTAAGTAAGTTCTTTCTTGGCGGTACCTTCTTCGTAAGCTCTACATAATATCAATGATTTGTAATTTGACAAATATTGCTTTAAGAGTTGAATTAGTGACATCATTGTGGTTAAGTGTTATTGCAAAGACAGTGACAGGTTCTGCGACCTGAATTGAACTCAATTGTTGAAAGGGAAAGTTAGCATGATTCGGAAAAGTCAAGAATATTGTTGACGAAATTCTTTTCTTTTTAAATTGATAGATACACCTGTCCCGGCCAGGATTCGAACCTGACTGGGTTAGATGCTCTTGTCATATATACGTAGTTCACCTTGTGTGTAAGTTATTTTCGAAGGTCATGTGAGTTCGAAATTAGATGGTAGTTGTGGTTAATGTTGTGAGTACTAAAGGTCACGTGTGTATAAGTGAAAAAAACTTCATTTAGTATTTGTGTATATATATATATATTATTATAATATATATTATATATATATATATATATATATATATATATATATATTATACACACACACGATGCTTTTAATCATACTTACAGCGATTTTATACTTCAGACACGGTTGTCAATCCCAGCCGGTGTCGGCTTCATTGCTAAGCCATTTTCAGTCGACAGATACTGAGTTGTAGAATTTCCTAGTAAATATACGCCCACAGGACGAACATACTAACAGTTGGAAACCAAGTATTTGCACCTGACATGATAGTATAAACTGATCCGTTAATCTCAAAAGAAGTGTGCAAGGATTTTAATTTTAAGGAAGGTACTTGGTAGGACTCCCGCCTACAAATACCCATCATGTCCAAATATTTCTTTGCAATCGTGTGTTTGTTGTTGTGTACGCTCGTGCTAGTTTGTATATGAATTTCTACCACTTTCTGTCAGTCCTCTAAAGACGGCTTAGCAAAAAACCGACTAGTTTGGGGTTTACAACAGTTTTTTCGTATTTTCTCTGCTGCTGGTATATATATATTATATATATATATATATATATATATATATATATATATATATATATATATATATATATATATATATATTATATATATGTTATATATATACATATATATACATACACTAAATGATGAAGTGATGATGAGAAATTGGCGATACCTGCCATTTCATTTAATTACTTCAGAAGGCTCATCCACGTTTGTTGACCCACGAACATACCCTGTGTCACTCACTTCTCTGTGTATGCGTAATACAATTTATATAAGAGACTTATGAAAGAATTGGCGTACATACACTCGCATACGCGGTTTGTTTTGTATGTGATCCAAAAGGAAACCCTTAACTTTTTAAACTCCCGAAATATGATCAACCCAAGTCCTGTTAAACTCAGACTTTTCTTGCCGGAGTTGATGCCTTTTTCGGGGAATGGCACTCTTGCCCCCCCCCCCCCCGGCCCTTCCTGGGAAGACTCGAAAGAGTTTTCAAATGGGAAACTGAAGTATTCACGAAAGTTTTTTACGAATTTTGGAAGATGAAGTATTCCCATACTGTGGACACGTCAGTTTATTTTATTTATTTTATTAAGAACATTGAGACGAGCAACGAAATACACTCTCTGATCAATATATAATAATATTTCACACACACACACACACACCCTATACCTATATATACATATATAATATATATATATATATATATATATAATTATATATATATATATATATATATATATATATATATATATATATATATATATATATATATATATATATATATATATATATATATATATATATATATATATATATATAAAACCGGGTGTCCATAAAGTCCCAGTACCATTACAAGTATTTATTGTTCAGCAACCATAATAACATAGAGTTTTGCAGTATTTTGTGGAATGTTCTACATTTCCTCAAGTTAACATTCAGAGCAATTAATGCAATACATTCCACATGTGCGCCTCTAGATGGCCTCACAGTGTCGAGACGATATTCCATCTCCCTCCATACGCGCTGCAGTATACCAGCTTTAGTTGTCTGGACAACTTGAACAATGCGTCTACGAAGTGTGGCAAGATCTTGAACAGGATTCTGGTAGTCACGATCCTTGACGTATCCCCAAGGGAAAAAAATCCAAGTGGGTAAGCTCAGGAGAGCGAGATGGCCGTGCGATTGGTCAGTCACGGCCAATCCATCTTCCAGAGAAATGTGCATCCAGAGGGCAACTGGAGGTGTGGCTACGAGTTCGATTCTCGGACATTCTATCGAGGTGTGAGAGATGTGTTTTTCTGTTGATAGAAGTTCACTCTCGACGTGGTTCGGAAGTCACGTAAAGCCGTTGGTCCCGTTGCTGAATAGCCACTGGTTCCATGCAACGTAAAAACACCATACTCAAACAAAGCAACTGGAATGTATTGCATGAAGTGCTCTGAATGTAAACTTGAGGAAATGTAGAACATTCTGCAAAAAAACTTTATTACTCTGTGTTATATGGTATCTGAGCAGTAAATGCTTGTAATGGTACTGGCACTTTTGAGAGTCTACTGTGTAAGCTGCACATATGAAACAACATTGTGCTTTTCGTGTATCAGGTTCTTTTTCCGACATGTTCTCTTTCTGCAATATGAATGATGCCAGTTCAATATTCAATTAGGTCTCTGTTCGTTTAATCGTTATTAACGATAATAATAGTGATGGTTCGTTGAACAATAATGTCGAGATGTAACTTACTGTACTGATTAATTCTCTCTGTTATTTTTAATTTTCAAGTCAATGCCAGCTGAACTTAATGAAATCCCTCTCTCTCTCTCTCTCTCTTTCTCTCTCTCTCTCTCATCTCTCTCTCTCTCTCTCTCTCTCTCTCTATATATATTATTATATATATATATATATATATATATATAATATATATATATATATTTTTAAGTAAATGTCAGCTGAACTCTCTCTCTCTCTCTCTCTCATCTCTCTCTCTTCTCTCTCTCTTCTCTCTCTCTCTCTCATTGCTACTCGCTTCTCACACACAGCAGCAGAGCAAGCTCGTTTTTCGATTCGTGAACAGGACACGAATGGTTGGTTATCCGATCCTCCTTTTAAAATTCAGTGTGACGCTCTTCTGTTTATTTACCAGCCAGTAAATTGGGTACCTGGTTCCTTCGGTTTTCGTGGGACATAGCTGGTGGTGGTGAAGAAGAAGAAGAAGAAGAAGAAGAAGAAGAAAGAAAGAAAGAAAGAAAGAAAGAAAGAAAGAGAAAATATAATTAAAATTGAAAAAGGGAGGTTCTTTTCGAGGTAATTCCTAATCCCGGCGTGGGGGTCGAGGCACTCATCAGATTTTCAAAAGATTATCTCTCTCTCTCTCTCTCTCTCTCATCTCTCTCTCTCTCTCTCTCTCCTCTCTCTCTCTCTCTCTCTCTCTCTCTTTGTTGCCTCAACGCAGACTTCGACAGTTAAACTTTTGCTGCTTATGGAGTGGTGATCATTTAACCCAGCTAATAATAATAATAATAATAATAATAATAATAATAATAATAATAATAATAATATAATAATAATAATAATAATATAATAATAATGGCCACAGAGGGGAGAGCTCAAGAAGAAAACTTGAAGGAATGATAACAGCGGCACAAGATCAGGCCCTAAGAACCAGATATGTTCAAAGAACGATAGAGGAAATAATATCTCTCCCATATGTAGGAAGTACAATACAAAAAATGAGACCATAAACCACATAGCAAGCGAATGTCCGACACTTGCACAGAACCAGTACTAAAAGGTTCATGATTCAGTAGCAAAAGCCCTCCACTGGAACCTGTGCAAGAAACACAAGCTACCTTGCAGTGATAAGTGGTACGAGCACCAACCTGAAGGAGTGATAGAGAACGATCAGGCAAAGATTCTCTGGGACTATGTTATCAGAACGGATAGGGTGATACGTGCAAATAGACCAGACGTGAAGTTGATTGACAAAATCAAGAAGAAAGAAAGTATCACTCATTAATGTCGCAATACCATGGGACACCAGAGTTGAAGAGAAAGAAAGTGAAAAAATGGATAAGTATCAAGACCTGAAAATGGAGATAAGAAGGATATGGGATATGCCAGTGGAAATTGTACCCATAATCATAGGAACACTAGGCACGATCCCAAGATCCTTGAAAAGGAATCTGGAAAAATTAAAGGCTGAAGTAGCTCCAGGACTCATGCAGAGGAGTGGGATCCTAGAAACGGCGCACATAGTGAGAAAAGTGATGGACTCCTAAGGAAGCAGGATGCAACCCGTAACCCAACACTATAAATACCACCCAGTCGAATTGGAGGGCTGTGATAGGCCAAAAAAAAAAAAAAAATGATAATAATAATTTGCTGGAAGTAAACTTTCTTTTAAACATGTTTTATTAAAAGTAATTGCTGCCCTCAGCTGCATTAATTTTATATAGGTTCTTCTCTATTTTTCTAATTAGAAAAATACAGAAGAACCTATATAAAATTAATGCAGTTCAGGCAGTAATTACTTTCAATAATAATAATAATAATAATTAATATAATAATAATAATAATAATAATAAATAATAATAAGAGCATCAAGGAAATAGATACCAATCATGACTGTAAGGATTGTATCTGGGGACATCAGGATAGAGTTTGGAATAGAAAAATGCGCCTTAGTCAACATACAAAAAGGCAAAGTAACGAGAACTGAGGGATAAAGCTACCAGATGGGAGCAACCCTCAAATCAAACACATAGATGAGACAGGATACAAATACCTGGGAATAATGGAAGGAGGGGATATAAAACCCAGAGATGAAGGAGACGATCAGGAAAGAAAATATGCAGAGACTCAAGGCGATACTCAAGTCAAACTCAATGCCTGGAAAATATGATAAAAAGCCCATAAAACACATGGGGTCAGTGCAGTAATCAGATACAGCGCAGGAATAGTGGGAATGGACGAAGGCAGAACTCCGCAGCATAGATCAGAAAACCAGGAAACATATGACAATATACAAAGCACTACACCCAAGAGCAATTACAGACAGACTATACATAACACGAAAGGAAGGATGGGAAGGAGACTCTTAAACTTATAGAGGACTGCGTCAACATCGATCGAACAGAGTACTGGGCAATATCTGAAAACCAGTGAAGACGAGTGGCTAAAGAGTGCATGGGAAGAGGACTAATAAAAGTAAACGAAGACCCAGAAATATACAGAGACAGTGAGAATGACAGACAGAGCAGAGGAACTGCACAACAAACCAATGCACGGACAATACATGAGACAGACTAAAGAACTAGCCAGTCGGAATGACACATGGCAATGACTACAGAGGGGAGAGCTAAAGAAGGAAACTGAAGGAATGATAACAGCGGCACAAGATCAGGCCCCAAGAACCAGATATGTTCAAAGAACGATAGGCGGAAATAACATCTCTCCCATATGTAGGAAGTGCAATACGAAAAATGAAACCATAAACCACATAGCAAGCGAATGCCCGGCACTTGCACAGAACCAGTACAAAATGAGGCATGATTCAGTTGCAAAAGCCCTCCACTGGAGCCTGTGCAAGAAACATCAGCTACCTTGCAGTAATAATGGTACGAGCACCAACCTGAGGGAGTGATAGAAAACGATCACGCAAAGATTCTCTGGGACTATGGTATCAGACGGATAGTTGATATGAGCAAACAGACCAGACGTGACGTTGATTGACAAGTCAAGAAGAAGAAAACATCACTCATTGATGTCGCAATACCGGGATGGGATAGAGTTGTTTGAGAGAGAGAGGGAAAAAACAAATGGATAAGTATCAAGATCTGAAAATAGAAATAAGAAGGATATGGGATATGCCAGTGGAATCGTACCCATAACATAGGAGCACTAGGCACGATCCCAAGATCCCTGAAAAGGAATCTAGAAAAACTAGAGGCTGAAGTAGCTCCAGGACTCATGCAGAAAAGATGTGATCCTAGAAACGGCACACATAGTAAGAAGTGATGGACTCCTAAGGAGGCAGGATGCAACCCGGAACCCCACACTATAAATACCGCCCAGTCGAATTGGAGGACTGTGATTTTTTTTTTATTTTTTTTTTATTTTTTTGCTCTATCACAGTCCTCCAATTCGACTGGGTGGTATTTATAGTGTGGGGTTCCGGGTTGCTTCCTGCCTCCTTAGGAGTCCATCACTTTTCTTACTATGTGTGCCGTTTCTAGGATCGCACTCTTCTGCATGAGTCCTGGAGCTACTTCAGCCTCTAGTTTTTCTAGATTCCTTTTCAGGGATCTTTGGGATCGTGGCCTAGTGCTCCTATGATTATGGGTACGATTTCCACTGGCATATCCCATATCCTTCCTTATTTCTATTTTCAGATCTTGAATACTTATCCATTTTTTCCCTCTCTTTCTCTTCAACTCTGGTGTCCCATGGTATTGCGACATCAATGAGTGATACTTTCTTCTTGACTTTGTCAATCAACGTCACGTCTGGTCTATTTGCACGTATCACCCTATCTGTTCTGATACCATAGTACCAGAGGATCTTTGCCTGATCGTTTTCTATCACTCCTTCAGGTTGGTGCTCGTACCACTTATTACTGCAAGGTAGCTGATGTTTCTTGCACAGCTCCAGTGGAGGGTTTTTGCTACTGAATCATGCCTCTTTTTGTACTGGTTCTGTGCAAGTGCCGGGCATTCACTTGCTATGTGGTTTATGGTTTCATTTTTCGTATTGCACTTCCTACATATGGGAGAGATGTTATTTCCGTCTATCGTTCTTTGAACACATACCTGGTTCTTAGGGCCTGATCTTGTGCCGCTGTTATCATTCCTTCAGTTTCCTTCTTTAGCTGTCCCCTCTGTAGCCATTGCCAATTGTCATCGCTGGCTAGTTCTTTAGTCTGTCTCATGTATTGTCCGTGCATTGGTTTGTTGTGCCAGTCCTCTGTTCTGTCTGTCTTTCTCCTTTCTCTGTATATTCTGGGTCTTCGTCTACTTTTATTATTATTATTATTATTATTATTATTATTATTATTATTATTATTATTATTATTATTATTATTATTATTATAAGGAATAAGAGAATTGCAGGATTTTTTTTCTTCATTTTTATGAATAAAGTTATGTGAGGATTATAAATGTACGATCGTAGGTAATTTGGATATTTGACTCAACTTGAGTATCGTATAAATTGCGTCATCATGCTGCAATAGAGGAATAGTTTTGTAGAGTTTCATTGTCCCATACCTACAGTTCGCGTAGTTTGATCCACTGCATCGATTTAGGAAAAATAGATAAGAATAGAAAAGCGGTGAACAGTGAACGCAAACTGATCGGTGTAACGAGAAACAATTGAATAAACATGCGCCGGTTTTATAATGCTGTATAAAACCATCAGCTATTGACCGGTGGCGTTTCAGTTGCTCACCAGATGCGATGGAGTGAGGCTGCGTCCCATGCCTCTGGAAAGTGCTGCGGCCAGATGCACGATCCATGACTAAATATAACCTAACATAAAATAAAATATACTGAGGTCAGAGGCTTGCAATTTGATATGTTCGAGGATTGGAGGATGGATGAACGAGATTCCAATTTGCAGCTCTCTAGCCTCAGTAGTTTATGTATTTTTTATTATTATTATTATTATTATTTTTTTTTTTTAGATCTGAGGGCCGAGAGAATAAAGTGCGGACAGTCGGGTAGAGAAAGCCGGCATAGTTATTTTTTACAGAAAATTAATAGTGGAAAACATTGTAAAAAACGACTCGTCTTATGAGATCCATTATGAAACACAAATGTACTTCGATGCTATCTTATTTTTTAATGTTTAATTATATGTTTACAGAGTGGTTAGGATGCCGAACATTCAAAGAGATTGGACCTTCACTCAAAGGAAGTGGAAATATATTTTGCCTTTGGCATAATAAGTAAATTAATTTAATTATTGACAATTAAAAGCCATAGTAGTGTAAAAAATCAATTTTTGTACAATGCTAAAAATTACTAGGAGGGACTTTCGGATATTGCTCCGTATCCCTCTTCAGACCGTGTGGTAATGTCTTATTTTTTTTTTTTTTAATCCTATCCTAGGACTATCCGAAAGCCTCTCTTAGTATATTTTAGCATTGTACAAAATATATTTTTAACGCTACTTTGGCTTTTAATTGTCAATATTATAGCCTCGTTACGGAGGTTCCTTAGTTCAGTGTTATTATTTTTGTTAAAATTTAATTTTGTCGGCCCCAATTACATATAAACATTACATTCTGCGTAGAGAAAAATGACCCGCGAGTACGGAAATAAAACCATTTTACCACCAGCACGAAGTGAGAGTCATAATTATACGCTTTTTAATCCGATTTCGGCTCCCTGCGTTGCCAGGGGCCCCAAAAAAAGTGCGACATGATAATTAGGGCTATTGGGAGAGTGTCAAGTGCGGAGGAATTATCCGTAGGATTCCCACGAAAATGTCGCCGGTTTTATATCAGTCGTTGAACTCGACCTGTGAGTCAGATTTCTGGTCTCTTAGGACTCTTTCGAAGAGCTTGTGAATTCAGTGAGAATTGAAAATTGGTAGAGTGAAAGAATGTAGATGGCTACGAGGGAAGAAATCGTCATTTACGAAAAGTAAAGGACGAAAGCTATAAAGCAATATAGGATTGCAACGGTTAGTTGGTATTCCTGTTAATTCGTCCAACTGGCAGCAGTCGTCCTGAGCGGTTTTGCGTTCGCCGCCGTGGTTACATCGGTGTGGACATTGCCATGGTGTGCGGGAAATGTAAATCATCAGTGAAGTTTAACCTTCGAAGAGTTTTGATGTCAGAGGAGTAGACCAGCGAGTGATCTTGATAGATTCCTGTGTTATCGCAATAAGAACAAAGCATATTTTAGCTAACAACCTTTTGATTTCTAGTGTATTGAAATAAACGTATAATACCAACAGTCAACCTTTTTGGCGTTTCTGGTTGTCCAACGATGGAGCGACGGGGTTGGATGATTTTGTGGAGAAGTACAGGAAATGTCCCGTAAAGGTTTGACAAACTCGATTGTTCACAAACGCGATTGTCGTACTATACCCTGTTTTAGGGAAGATATTGGTTTCGCCCGAAAGGAAACGATGCTTAAGGTAACCGCGATCTACCTCCCTGCCAAACTCAATAAAAACAGTTCCTTCCCTTCATTCTTCGTCAGCCTTTTTTGAATCACATAATTTGGTTTTACTCTTCATTAACAAAGCCGAAAGATATCGTAATTTTTATTTAGACCTCTAGTTTTGATGAAGTGTTCACATATTAAAAAAAAACAAAGCTAGCTTTGAATAACGATTTCATGTTTTCCTTCTCTAAAGATAATTGCTCTCTTATGTTAAACCCAAATTTCTGTATGAAGTGTGGAACGTTCTTTGTGCCAAAGTAATTTAATCGTTTGGAAGCTTCCGCTCAGCATCTTGATTCGCCTTTCTATCCCCGGTTTTGTCTGCTCTTCATTTGGACATACGGTTTTTATAACCAAAAATGCCATGTGGTAATGTCGGTTTTTTTGTATTGATCCTGGTTGTATGAATCATTTTTACACTGTGGCATTTATTACATAACTAATTAAGTGCAAGTTAAAAGCACATGAATATTCTCTCTCTCTCTCTCTCTCTCCCTCCCTCTCTCTCTCCTCATCTCTCTCTCTCTATGTCGTTTATGTATCATATAAGATAGATATTATATATTAATATATATAAATATACTATACATATTATATATATAATATATATATTATTATGGAGGTAGTGTGTACGTGTAAGTGGGTTTATTATGTTTCAGTAAAAACTCTGATATGCACTGAACAATTCCATTATTGACTTTACTATCTGGGAAACAGTTACTAGTTACGACAACACTGTCACCAAAGGGGGTGGGGTTAGGAAGGGGTAACATGTAAAAATAACAAAAAAAACCAAATGACAGGATTATTAGTGTCTAATTAATTGTTTTCGATCGGTCGCTAAAGATAAATATGGACACTCTTGATGCTTTTCTTTTTAAGTCCAAGTTCAGCGACTGGATAGGAATTGGGGCAGGGGGCGGGGTTGGTGAGGAGGGGCCTTGAAACCATAAAAATTGTCAGGTGAATGTAACTGGAGCAAGCTATCTTAACATGAAAAAAAAGGAGAGAGTCAGAAGGAAACGATGGAAGTGAGAGAGATCTTGAGAAAGACGGTTAGCTTTATCAGTTGCCATTATTCAGAGTTTTTCCCAGGCAAGGCGCTGGGTTGGTCAGCTAATTTTATGTATGTGTAAACATACCACACATTACATACAAATGTAATGTGGGTGTATATATAAGATTATATATATACTTAATATTATATATCTATAAAAATATTAAGGTGTATTTGTGTTAATATATATATATAAAGGTGTATTTGTGTTAATTTTGCACCAAATGCAATATGAATCTACTTAATATTGCAAGCATAAGGAAGATAGATATATTAAAGAAAGGTAGATGGATAGTGATTGACGTAGTTGATTCAGTTATAAATTACCAAAACACAGAATATAATGAAAAAATTTATGGAAAAGGTTAGACTTTGATTAAACTGAAAAAGGCATATTTTTGTATTTCAGCATTATCAAGCCTTTTGCTTTTCAACTCCTATTTTAAAAATCATGGCAGATGCGAAGATCAAATGTTCTTCATAGAATTATACCCCTCGTTAAAGATCGTAGTCTATGGATTTTTTAAGTAAGTTAATTGTTTATGATGTTTAATGCAAAGTCTTTTGTAACTTTTAACTTTGCCAGTTCGAGAAATCACTGAAACTCTCTCGAGTATGTATCCCCTATTCATTTGAAAAAGCTTTTTTCCTCTTGCGACCTGAATACATGTAGACTTTCGAGTGTATGTGTGTACACATGTACATAAATCACATAGTTGGATGTTATTGCCTATGCATATAATGTATTTGCGCACAAAGCTAATTACAGGAAGACGGTGAGAAGATGCATTGTAGTTAAGGAGTTAGATAAACTGTCAGGGTTGGAATAGATACATTGTGCCTAAATTTGATCGACTGCAGTGTGCGTTTATTGATATGGAAATTGTTGTTACCCGTTTAATTAATATGAAAATGGTTACGTTGTATGATTGCAGTATACCACCTAAATGCGTTCTTTTTCCCCTTGGTTTACAATCAGAAAATTAAATGTCACTAGTATTAATTCCCTCCAGCGAGTTTTTATTTATTTGTTGTTTTTCCCTAATTATGAAATATAATCTTAGCTTATAGCTTTATTGTGGGTCATCTTTAGCAGAAAAACTCCTGTGAATGTGATTAGAAAGGAAGATGTTCAGAATTTTTTCATCTTTTTTATTTTTAGCTCAAGTGGAAAATTCTATACAAGGAGTGTAAGTTGAAAGAATTAGTTTGAATATAAAGTTACATTGCGGAGACTATTTGCCTTGATAAGCTTCTAACGAAAACTTGCTATGCCATCGAACTGTTGTAGTAAAAGATTACTAGAAAAAGTTGTTTGTTGTGAGAAGTTGTTTATCAATAAGTATCTGATCTGTAGTAATGCTTAAAAAAATCACCGGCTAGATCTCTGCCGGTGAAGTAGTCTATCATCATTTTTTAGTCTAAACACTTAACCCAGTCTTTCGTCATATTTCAGTTGAAAACGGTTCATGGCATGGCAGATAAGCAGTTACGTAGTTATCTTTTGAATGCTCACCTTACGAAACAAAGTACACTCTACGAACAGTATTTTGAACTGAGGGCCTATACGCTAGAATTCGGAAAGCAGCAAATTTGACAAGTTTAGTAAGTGGCGGAATCCGTACGTTGATTTCGAAAAGTAGCGTGTCGTCTATTGAGCAATTTCAACTTCCTTGTTATCTGCTTTGGAGTATTGTTTTAAAAAAGAAGGAATTTTATGGAGTTAGGTATGCGAGAAGAATGGATGTTACACGGTGAAACCCACATTCCATTTTTTTTTCTTGTTTCTTGCATGGCTGGTAGCAAAATGAACTCGGTTTTTAAATTGTTGCATGCAGAAAGCTAAGCTAATAAGTTAAACAATGCGTGATCCGACCTCCAGCTTAATCGACCTTCAGCTTACACTCGGGTTATGCGGTACTAAACATTTTCCCCTCCCCCTAACGCATAGATTCAATGCTAAATTATTCCTAATTTTTGTAACGTAAAAGTTAAAATTTAAATGTACTAAAATCTAAGGTCAAACTAGTGATTTTGTTTCAAGCAAACGACAAATTAAAATGAAAAAACACATAAAAAACACTATTTATTCCGTTAAGAAACTAATTTTTCTGTGGTAAATTTAATTTAACATGGGCCCATTATTATTTTATTATTATTAATTTTTATTATTATTATTTATTATTACTTATTCTTATTATTATTTTATTCATTATTATTATTATTATTATTTTATTATTATTATTGCTAAATAAATAAGTCACAAATATCCTACCCTAAAAAGAATTCCGGTGGCCTTTAACTCAACGCGAAAACCCCCACCTCTTCAGCCTTTTTTAGTTTTTAGGTCTTTTTCTTTTCCATGGGTACTTTTCGTACTAAGCCCCCCCCATCCCCCCCCAAACAAGTAACAAAAGTAGTTTCGTAGGATTGCTCAATAATTAAGTTGGGGCTTTAATATGATGTATTGATAAAGGCGTCATTATTATGGGTTCGTACAACCCCCCATGAAAAATCATTCAATTCTCTTGACATTTTCATTCATTCCGTTTTCGCAATCTTCCCTTGAATTGGTTCCATGGGCTTTGTGAATTCAAATGGGTGTCCGGGCTAATTCGAAAAGGACATCGGAGGATTAAAGTTCAATTGTTTTTACCCTAACCTAATAAACAGCAATGGTGTCCATAATGGAGCGCTATCCATTATATGGACAGTACGTAATTTATTTTTAGATCATTCCAGCGTTAATTTAGAATGGACGTCCTCTTCGTGCAAAAAAAAAGCCTCCTCTACAAATGATTATACATAAACTCTTTTAAAGAAGTTCTCTCTCTTTCTCTCCATCTCTCTCTCTCCTCTCTCTCCTTCCCCTTTCTAGGTTCAATTCGCTCTCTTCTCCAAATCCGTTTCTCTCAAATCTCCCAATCGCTAAGACCTTCCCCTCCGGCCTCACAATCTCTCGCCCTCTCCTCCATCTTCTCCACCTCCCCTCTACTTCTCTCTCTCTCTCATCTCGCTCTCTCTCTCTCTCTCACTCGTCCGGTTGTTTTGTTTTAAATTTACCAGAGGCATTTTTTTTTGTAAGGAAATGGACAGGCTATTCCATTTCAAAACTAAAATATATAGTACACTTTTTAATTGCTCAGTATTCTCTATGAATGGACTTCTAAAATAAAGAGAGAAGTGTTCGTTAGGGAAATTAGGGATGCTACTAGGTTATCTCGTTATTTTTTGTCCCGCCAGTACAGTAAGTTTATATATATATATATATACTATTATCTATATATTATATATATATATATATATATTATATATTATATAATATTGCACATGGCAAAACTTAATTACCTTCCCCTTTTTACTATTCTCAGTTAACCATCATTGAAGGATATTTGGATATGCTTTGTTGTGAATTTGTTGAATTCAAATCATTTCTGTGGGTGTCTATTGTGAGTTTCATTCATGTTTTATGTCAATACTTTGTCGAGTCGCAGCCTTCAGTTTATAAAAGCAGTTGTTTTTGGAAAAAAATAAAAAGAAGCTTTTAGGCAACTTGGGCGCATACCTCAATTAAAGATATTAAGTAAAACATATGTATACAGAACCAGCTCCGTTTCAGGGAATCCCTTATTAACCCCACCCCCTTCGGAGGGGGGAGGGGGCGAGGTGTTAGGAATGAAACCCCCACCCCATTTATAAAACCATTCCCATGGGGTCCCCCACATAATAACCCTGCCAAATTCCAATGTCCATTCGGACCCAGTCCGTTTGAACCGGTGATTGTGACAGACGGACGGACAGACATTACACCTATTATAGTAAGAAGTGAATTTCTTCATGACTGCAACCAGTTACAAATGAGTAATAGCATCCATATATAATTATAATCACGTTTGATATCTGATTTGTATATATCAAGCGCAAACACACACCCTGAGTAGCCTCATTCCAAAGCAATTGTTAGAGACAATCGCTCTGTAACGGGGAGCACAATCGTGCATTCCCTTATATGTTAGCATTTGCGTATGTGGATACTCACACACATATACACACATGCTCTCTTTCCCTCGGTGTCTTCCAGATAAAATGTGATGCTATTTGAAGTGGCAAGTGTATAATGTCTCCATGGTTACGCTCCCACGTTCATTACGTATTCCGCAGAAGATTTCTGATTGTTCAGTGCTTACTTTCCGAACGATCTCTCCGTATCTTTTTCCTCTCACAGTGCATTAGAGAGTGAGAGAGAGATGTGATCGTCCTGCCAGCAACCGTCCCCGCGATGATACCCGGAATGGATAAATGGGATGGCAAATCCCTCCAAAGAGAGTTTTTCCAAAAAAGACAACAGGCAACAGCCGTCCGTGTTTGATTTCAAGCTGTGTAAACCCTCCGTCCTCACGTCTGTCGATAATGGAGCATTTGAAGGGGGCGTGATTTTATGCGCCTCCTCATTCTCTGTCATGCCCTTACTGGGTCGCTCCGTAATGGAGCAGTGGAAGGCGGAGAGTGATTTTATGCACTTTCTCGTTCTTTTTCCCACGGTCCGATTCTCATTATAGCGTTTTGATCGGCTCACTTTGCTGGGACGGTTTGAGGGAAAATTGCAGCAAATAAATTCTTTATTAAAAAAAAATTATAACAACTACCACCTGTTCGCTGTGGTATTTGACAGTCAGTTTCCTGCTTTCTTAAACTATGTTGATCAAGATATGAGTAGTGCGACTTTCATTAAAATGGGTCAAATTATGACTGGAAAATTTTGTGCAGAAAATTGGATGAATGTCTATGTAGTTTTGATATATTTTATGTATTTTTCCATTTTTGCCATGAATAATGTACAGTTCACTTGTCAGAGATTTGTTTGCCAGATGACTTGAAAAACAAATTCCCGTATTCCATAGCTGATTAAAAAAATATATGTATATATATATATATATATATGTATATATATATATATATATATATATTATATATATATATATATATAATATATATATATATATATATATATATATATATATATATATATATATATATATATATATATATATATATAGGTCGAATGTGAATTTCCTTGAATACGAAAAAAAAAGTATTGCCAGATGCAGACATACTTACAGTCACACAGACACACATATATGCGTATATGTGTGTTGTTTTGTTTATTGGGAAGTGTTGTTAAAGAGAAAAAATATCACTTTTATGTATGAAAATTTAATTTGTGATATGGGCCAGTGATATACGACCATAAACAATGGGATGGCACTGAAACTATATCTGATGTCTCTGATCGATTTGGCAATTAAAACTTTTAATTAGAAAAAGATAAGTCAGATGCCATGAGGGAGGTAGAGATTATACCATAATCTTACTGTTATAATGGGCATTATGTCCGTCCTTCAGTCTGTCATTCAATCACGGCCAAACGGCTGGTCCGATGGACATGAAACTTGGCAGGCTTATAGTGGGGACCCCTTAGATGGTTTATAATGGTGTTTCATCCTACCTCCCGCCACCCACCCTCCTCGAAGGGTGAAAAGGGATTCCCTGGAACTGAGCTGGTTCTGCCCGTGAAATGGGGCTGGTTATGCCCATAGATTGCTAGTGAATATAGTGGAAGATTGCCACAACTCGGGTATATCCTTCTCTAGGCTTCTATGGGCACTGAGAAGAATTGATAGACCCTTCGGGACCTATACCTGCATAAGAAGTATGAGACGGGAGGCTGGGAGATATGTGGAGATTCTTGGAATTGAAAAAACAGGAAAGACGTGAGGGGCGTTATTTTGCAGCGGCCTTTTACGTCTCTCGTCGTTGAGAATCGATGATGAGAACCGGTTTGCAAAATGCTCCCGCTAGGTACGCTGGATACATTCCATCCATTGGGGTATATTTAGCACCTTGCGTCATTTTCCGACTCTGGTTGCAAGAGGTACATTGGGTACATTTTATTCATTCGTTGCATCAAAGAAATTCTGTGAGACCGACTGATTAACTGCCGCTGCTTCATTTCAGAAATAACGACTGATTGAAACTGTTCAGAGGGTTTTAGACTCCGCCTTTGATATCAATAGGTAAGCTCCCACTTTCCCCGTAACAATACAGTGTGCTAAGCCTCCAGGGAAAAGAGGGTTACGTAGGAGAGACCCTTGCGATCTCAAGCACTGGTTTTGAAACAGAATTCCCCTAATATTCAGGTAACTCGATTGTGAAATAATGGTGAAATTGGAAGGCTGATTGCTGTTTCCCGATGCTTGTGAAATTGCTCATGATGTGGAATTTTCTGCTCCAGTTAACCTTGGAAGTTATTGAGTAAAAGAACTGACGTTATATTGCCCGGCGTTTATTTTCTGGATTCAACCAGTATTGTGGAGAAATAACAGGTGGGTGACGTGTATATATATATATATATATATATATATATATATATATATATATATATATATATATATATATATATATATGTGTGTGTGTGTGTGTGTGTGTGTGTGTGTGTGTGTGTGCGTGATATGTGTATATTTACTAAATTTGGTTAACAATTGAATTGAGAATGATATTCTTATAATTATAGTGATACGCACGATATCAACCAAATCCTTTGGAAATATTCAAACCGATTACTGTTTCTGTATATGTATATATATGTCAGAAATCCAAGCGCTTTCGTCTTTATTAAGACATTGTCGTTTCTTGACAATGTCTCAGTAAAGACGAAAGCGCTTCGATTTCTGACTATTATTTTCCTGTGGAATTGCTTATGTATATATATATATATATATATATATATATATATATATATATATATTATATATATTCTTTATGTATTATTTACGGAAATATGTTCGTTGTATGCCTGATCATTGTTATACGTGATATGGAATTTTTATTTTTGTTTATATTGATGTCTGCGCCCATTCTGGCGTGTAATAATTTTAAAGCAGTTGTAAGTTGTAACTGACAAGTGCCAGTGAAAGGAGAGATGCCAAAGATGATTTCTCCTTTACAGTTTTGGTTGGTGTTAATGCTTTTGTATGATCATGATATCCTTACATCAGGTTTTCGTAAAAAATTAGCATTTGTACAGTAAATACATCGTGAATTAATGGAAATTAGAAAAACGAAGAATTTTATATATATATTTTTATTTGACATATATATTTTTTTATTTGAGTTGACCGGCTCAGACCTTATTTTTTTCAATATAATATATATTTATTACAGTTACATTGCGGTGCGTAACTTGAGATTAATATGTAGATTGTATCTAGAAGGAAAATTCCAAAAACAGCTTTAAATTGCTTTTAAGTTTTTCGTTTTTCAATCTCTCTCTCTCTCTCCTCTCTCTCTCTCCTCTCTCTCTCTCTCTCTCTCTCTCTCTCTCTCTCTCTCTCCGAGGTGGGATAGGAATGTAAAAACCGAATAGTAGATCGGCTTTTGCGAAGCTGGACGTGTAATGAAAACCTAAGTGTCACTTGTGGACTATTTGACGGATAGCTCTTCGTTGCGGTCTTCTGAACGCGATACCTCTCGTTCAGAAAGTTTTACGGCTTTTTTACTCGTCTGTCGGCTATGTCGGTCTTTTGGATGCCTGTTGGGCTTTTGATATGGCGAAAAAAAATTATGAAGTTTTTTGGCGGTATAACTTAGTGGGTGACTATTTTCCCGTTTAATGTTTTCATTCTTGCTGGTGCTTGCGCAAGAACTTAATTTATTCCTGCAACTGCCTGTTGTAGTTTCTTGAAACGTTATGCATGCATAATTATCTTCCTGAGAAATTGTTTTATACTTAGGTCTATTCCCTGAAGAAATTACTTGGTAATTGCTTTCTTATAGGTAGTAGGCACTGTTTGAGGACGTTTATTCCAACATCGGTCCCAGTAATACTGAATACATCACAATTGTTTGAAGTAATTTTTTTTTCCAGTAGTGTTATATTAATTTTACCCCTACTAAATGCTCTATACTATTAAGTTTACGAAATCTGAATTAGGACACGAGAATTATTTTTATTTGATTTTTTTTCTTGCGTTTCCTTCGTCAGTTTAAAGAGAAATTTGAAAATAAAAGCACCAACTCCAATGCATTGACGCTTTTAGAGGTAATCACATCGCCACCTCTAAGATAGATATAGTCATTTGTTTGTTTATTTAGTATGTGGTTACCTTCTAATGAGTGTGGTGGTGTGGTAGATAATATTGGCTCTCCTTTCTAACTGTACAAGGTTTTTCCCGAAAGGTTTCTATCAAAAGAGATTACAGTCATTTTAATATATAAATGGCACTGCCTTCCCAAGGCGTATAAATGTGGTGGTTGTTAACGAGCTTAAAAGCTTACTGAGTATAATAATTGTTAATGACCATACTACCTCGAGGGACGTTGTAATTATGTTGCTGATAATTGTTTCATGTCTTTTGGGCATGTGCTTGTAATGGGAATGAAGTTATCGCCGAAAGCATTGTAATTTTTGGTTTTTATGGGCTATCTGAATCGGGTAAGTACTAGTTTTGTTGGCTTGCCTAATCAGGATTTAATAGTTTTCCAATTATTGGGCTTATCTGCGTAAGATTTACGATAATTTGTGTATCAGTAATCATACCTCCCTACGATATATACGACATTTTTCTTGTTATCGCCCTCCTGGGGAGTAAGCCTGCAAACTACATTGTTGTTGTTCCTGTTGATTGGTTAGTAAAACCTATAAAGCTCTGAAAAAGATGTTTCGCGTAGAGTTAAAGATACAGGAATTTTATGATAGGATGTTTATGATGTATTTATTAGAATGAAAATGTAAAAAATAACTAATGTGCAAGTTAAATAGTACAGAACAATTATTTATAATAAAGTGTAGCTCATTTATTTTAATTTTCGATGGTGAAACAAGGATCTGTTTGACCATAGAATTTAGCATGTTTTAATTTACGTTAAGTTAGTTATATAATGTTTACATCTTATTGGATTCCGTCTTAAGGAGGAACAAGTATCTTTTGCTGTTGTTCTGGAGGATATTTATTATTTCTTTAAACAAAAGTCTTTGCATAGAATTGATTGAGTACCTATCTCATATGGTCTTCAATTATGTGTTGATTATTTGTTTAGGAGAGAGTTTAATCCAAGATTAAAGATGATCAAGCAACAGTAATTTTGCAAAGAGGCCTATAGCAATATAATGTGTCGTCTTTTTTTTTCAACCAAATAAGACGAATAAGGATAACATAGTTGATCGTAAAAGCTAGAACATCTTCATAATACGATTTTCAGTAGCCGCGTAATTTCAGTTGCGTTTTGAAAGTGCTCCATTTGAATAACGATGTTGATGAGACTTTTAACCAACTAAACTAAACCCAGCTTTGACTGGAAATTTGTTTTCATAAAACCCAGCTCATTGGAATGAGATGAAAGCGATGCGGCAGTATCACCATTTTGATAGCATCCTTGGTAGGTTTTAGATATAATTCCATCTTGAATATTCATCATTTCATATCCTTCCATCATCATCATCATATTCTGGCCATTTTTTAGGGTTGATGGATGTTCTTTAATGTTCAGCCGAATCCCGCAGATCTCAAGGTATCGCCTTAAGCATCATTTAGGGCAACTAAAGGAGCCGGCCTGGCTTTGAAGGGGTTTTGAGAAGTTGGTGCTCAGTATTCTGGTTTTTGGTTGTTGGGCTCTTTCTCCTTCTTTCGTCGCGTTGTGCTGTCCAGGAACCTCCAAATGTAACCCAACAAACTTTTATGCTGTCAAGGAACCTCCAAGTCTGACCCAACAAACTTCATCGCGTTGTGCCATCGAGGAACCTCCAAGTGTGACCTGACAAACTTCGCGTTGTGCCGTCGAGGAGCCTCCGATCTGACCTAACAAATTTGAGAGCATTTCATTTCTTAATTTCTTTTTTGGGGTTTCATGAGATGCCAGTAAGACGATTCACACTTGCGACCTCTGGTTTGAAAATGCGAAATAAAAGGGGAAACAAATGCTTTATTTTAGAAATAAATCTGTTTTTATATTATATACAAGAATATTTGGTGCTATAGTTTATAGGTCAATGAACCAAATGTTTATTGCGGGCTAGTAACCGTTTTTCTATATGCCACCTAACACGATATCCTTGTGACATGACATGATTTTAGTTATTTCATAAACGCCGAACTCGTTGCCTCTGTTTTTCCTTATTTTAAACTTTCCTGAACACGTGATGGTGTACTAATGGTATTGTGACAGGCGGCGAATATAGAGTCAACATCTGAGACGAGGATAGTAACTGTCGCCACCTGCTGGAGGATTGAGTGGAAAAGAGACTCCGTCCATATGATATTTGGATGACTTCTCTCACCCGTTTCTGTTCTTGTAATGGTCAAGCTTGATTTAGGTAATTTTGCTCGTCAGAGATTGTGATCTAGGCGAGCATGCACGCCTAATGCCCCGGACGCAAGGAACCCAAAAACACTGCCATAAACAACACCAGTGGCATGACAGAAACTATAACTGGTTCACTTAAGGTAGATTCTTGAGTGAGCCCTATGCCTACGAGACGTTAGTTTGGCGGCCGCTGATTGGCTGGGAGCTGCCTACCTCCCGGTACCAGCCAATCAGCGGCCACCAAACAAACGTATCGTAAGAATAAGGCTCATCCGAGAATCTACCTTAAGTGAATCAGTTATAGCTACATAGACACACCTGAGCATGTCGCAAACGCGTAAAATTGCCTTAAGAACACCTTCGCTCGTCATCAAAGCACAATATTATTCCCAATTCGCACTGACATCCGAGCAAGGACTCATCTGTCAGGAAGAGAATCTCGTTCCAGCTGCAGCTGACGCAGTTGTGTCAGGAGGATCAAAACCAAAGTGATTGTAAGATACTTGGTTCGTCGAAGTTGGCAAATGAATATCGCCAACCTTTGTGTAAAGAGGCAATGTTTGACGATGCAGTCTGAGAACTTTAGCACATGTCTGTAAAAAGGTCTTGATGAGATAGTCAATAGAATGTTATCCGTATTACGAAAGAAAAAACGAATATATGGAAACATCTTCCGAGAGATACCTTTGAAAGGAAAGGTGGAACATAGATCCTACCCAGTTCAACTCTCGAGAGAGACTGAGAGTTTCCAGCCCTGTAATTTGGCTTATCAACAGCCAATCAGGATCGCGTCGTAAGAGCGGTTTGTTCGTTTGCGCATGTATGTTTGGCAGAAAATTAATTTTTCTTTCCGGCTCAGGAGCAGCGACAAAAGCTCTTTTAAAGCACACCAGCGTGAGGGACAGAGGAAATCACTTCTTCGCATAACACTTTATGAATGTTCAGGGGACTTGCTATTAATGTGATATATATATATATATATATATATATATATATATATATATATATATATATATATGAGTCATATAAATACCTCAAGCTACAAATGTCCTTTAATATCTAATTCGCTCTACCTCGGAATAATATATTTTCATATATATTTAACCGAAGGGGAATTCTTTAGTCGATAAGAGATTTGTCGGCTCAAGGCAGCGAACCATCGACACCTACAAATCCAGGAGACACAGTGAAGCCTTAGACCACACCGCCACCGCAAAATTCTATAAGTTTATGCGGTGTGGTCTAAGGCTTCACTGTGTCTCCTGGATTTGTAGGTGTCGATGGTCCGCGGCCGTGAGCCGACAAAGCTCTTATCGACTAAGAAATTCTCCTTCGGTGTAAACATATATTAAAATATATTAATTCCAAGGTCAAGAGCGAATTAGATATTAAAGGACATTTGTAGCTCGATGTATATATATATATATATATATATATATATTATATATATATTATATTATGTATATATATATATATATATATATATATATATATATATATACTATATATATATATATATATATATATATATGTAAGTCTCATCGCTTGACGATAGATTTGTTTTTTGTGTCTCCTTACGACTGTCATTCGTAAGTATTTCTGGTTCCTCCCATCTCCTTGGATATCTTAGTAGAGTGGTTCTTCTTAACTAAAGGAGATGATTCAAACAGTAAGTTGAAACAAAGATAACAACTTTATTCTGTACTCCATACTAGGAGATGCAGCTCGGTCGGAAGACCGATATGTTTGATGGTTGGCGTGGAACTGCCATTCTAAAGCATCGCGTCGATAGCGGAACATTAGCTATCTCAGCAATTCATATAAAAAACATACGTAGTCCGCCGCTCGGAAGTTCAAGTTTTCCGGCGTAGGTTAACAGGTCAACCGCTTCCCATGGAAGTTGTTGTGCAAAGTTATCATAAACATAAAATGTTTGACAAAGCTCTGAGGCTAGATCAGGCTACATGCAGACAGCGCATAGCGTAATCTAGGTCTGCGTTGGTCACGTAGAACCCTCCTTATGCCATGACCTCAGGTCATGGGTTATATTTACAGATCTTGTAAATTTAATAAATGTATCTATTACATTAGGCTCGGACTGCTACCTATTCAAGCCTTGAATAACAAAAAAAATTACTTTAAACATTGTTCATAGGAGCGTGCTCGTAACATACGTCTAGGTATAACATAATAAAGTGATTAAATGCATAAAAAGGTTCTGTTACATACCCTTGTTGACATATTCATAAACAAAGATAAATGCATGGAAAATATAGATCCATGTTTGGTAATAATAATGATTAGGTACCCAAAAACAATAAAAAAGGTAAAAAACTCAAAAGATTAACATGTATACATGATTAATATGATAACAGGTAACCTGATTAAGAATAATGGTTACTAAATAATGATTATAGCATGATCATGGATAATTGTTTAAAGAGTACTTGACACTCTTTGTGATAGATAAATATAATTGTACAATGGTATAATATTATAACTATGGAAATCTGCAGAAAGCAATATATAGGGCTGATATATTTTATTAGGTGCCCGAAAAATACCTTTAGGAATATATTAATGTATAATATTGGGCTATAATGCTTTATTAGGCGCCCTGGAGATACCTTAACTGTTCAAATGCAAAGGCGTGAGTCTTTCTTGTCCTACATTTTTGCCAGCATACGGACCGCTTTTCACACACAACACAATTCCAGACAGTTCCCTAGGCATGAACTGAATGTGGCCAGGTTTCAGGCGGCCCTAAACTCACGACTTGAGTTTAACGGGTACGTCATCTAGACGGGCCAATACGTTCCCTTGGAGATCCTTCTGTTTACGCCTCAGCCTACGCCAAGCAAAGATGTTGACGGCGATAACCAATATGGCCGTCACGCTGAACACGGCTAGCAGAATGTAGTAGCGAAGATTTTCTCCACCTGCATAAGTCGGTGACGCATGGGTCATCTCAGCTAGTTGCGTCAAACGATGAGCCACTCGCGCGTTGTATGGGAGAGGTAGTGACGGGATGATTGTGGAAGCCCACGTGTAGTTTGCGAAATACGCCTTCTCACGTATTATCGTGTTGACCCCTCTGACGGTGTAGTTTGTAGATGTCCCCGTACAACCATCGGCTGCTGCTACGAAGATAGGGGCATGGGCGTGGTACCGTCCGGACACACTACGTCGAATCCGGCTTTATCATAACGGATCCAGGAACCATTATTCATCCTGTAATTGAATTTATTACCGTAAAGGGATAAAGTTTCCCCAGACAACCTTCGCTTGTATGAGAGAGAGAGCCGTTTAGCACTATGCCTAATCACATGAATCCGTTGATATAGGATAGAATTCAAAAGAGTCATTGCTGTACAAATTTTTATTATTCATGGCTTCTGAACAGTGAGTGAGTTATCTAAGTCTTTAATGACTGTAAATGATTTCTTATCAGAAGAAATCAGTACATGCCCCGTTAAATTGGATATTACTGGATTTGAGTTATTCGTCATGAAAGTAGGAAAAAAAACGGTGCTATTTGTATGATTGCCAAGCATCGGAAGAATCAAAAGGAATTGTGATCATAATTCTATAATTTTCAACGCTGACTGATATTAGGCTATAATAGAACTCTACTTTATGGGCGTCTAATAAAGGAATATAACCTAGCTTCTCCCGTCCGTTTTCCAAAGTTAACGTCAGATCTTTAATAGGCATGAGGTGAGGAGATAACACACCCTTTGTTGCTAAAGTAATTGCCTCTACGTAATCTTTTGATTTTTCAATAAAATGTGATATTTTCACACGGATATGATCTATTTTCGAACTATAGTAAGCTAACGTAGCCAGCAAATGTTGAACTTCCATGACCTGATCGATATTATTTGAATGTTCATTAACGATACTCATTATTTGATTGATCGAAGATAACTGGCTGCGAAGTTCAGATAAAGCCAATTCTGTTTGTGTGTTTGCAAAAACTCAATTCTTTTATTTTGATTATTTATCTTAAGGCGATTTGAGATTCCTAAGCCTAGATTCGCAACTGATCCTAAGATGTTTAGTCCGGCCAGAATAAGCGGGTTGCGGCGTTCAAGAGTATTGTGCCGCACAGACCACATCAGCAGGTCACGAGCGAGTTTCTTCTGCCTCGGCGGTTTATTTCGTATGTCATAAGACAAACATTTCCGCGACGCTTAGTGTTGAGCTAGCGAAATCTCTGAGTTAGCATGAAAATTACGTTCATGCATTTCCTTAAGGGAAATAGCAAACCTCATCAGGTCATTCTTTAAGTTAAGGACGTCATCTTCAGGCAAGAAAACGCATGCATATCTACTTCTATAACAATATTGCTTGACACGATGAATACATCATCTATTCTTCTCGATAATCGAGCCATGATTAAATTCTATTTTCTTTCGTCCAAGCGCTCTTTCCATACAACAAAGATGTCTGAATACACAATATCACTCCTAACAATAACAGATTCATTTTTGAAACCTGCAATGAGTAAAACATATGTAATAACTCGCGTAAAAGAATAGGTTTACATACAATATGATTAATAGATATATATAAAATTTATTATACAAGTTTCATAAATACAACCATTTTTCCCTCACTCCATCTACCTTTCTTTAGATTCTGATATGTGCCAATGGGACTATTCTCACATCAGTGGGTTTGGATACATTTTGAACCCTAACTCTATTGGCCGTTTGAAATTTTCTAAAAAATGTTACAAACGGGCCTTCAAACTTAGGTGTCAGTTTATAATTTAAACCTTTACGTACGTATCTTGTAGGTATACCTGATCGCCCACGGCATATGTTCTAGTTGGCTTAGCTATTTTATCATGATTTTTTTTTCATTATTATTTGTGCTTCTTCTAGATTCTTACGAATTATATTATATCGACTTATGCTTGCATCCATAACATCCTTTAGAGGATTTGATAAATTAGTTGTATGGCTTTAAGATGTGGAAAGGCGTTCGGGCCGGGATACCGTACAGTGCCTCGTGCGGTGTCATTTAATAGACACATGATACGAGTGATTAAGTGTGCTTAGTACCGCAGGTATGGCAATGTCCCAGTTGGGTCTGCCCCCCTAAAGTGACCCTTAAAATGTTTAAAACCTTACGATTTGCCCTTTCCACTAGCCCATTAGACTCTGGGTGATAGATCATGGTATTGATTTTCTTTATACAAAGGAATTCGCACAAGGAGTTAAGGAAATGATATTGAACTCCCCGCCCGAGTCTGAGATAATGATTTGTGGTTGGAATTCCATGTTTACAAATGTAGCACTCGTTAAACTTCCTAGCGCACTCGACAACCGCGGTTTTTGGTTTTTGGGGTTTTAAGCGCTATAAGTTCTGTATATCGAGTCAAAGCGTCTATAATTACTAGGAGGTGCTTATTTCCTCTGTCCGACTCGTAAAATCCTGTAATAAATCTAAATGTACTCTTTCAAAGGGTTGATTTGGCCCGGGGTAAGCCCCTAGGCTGACAGGTGTCTTCGTGTGCCTTTGTATTCTTGACAAGTGTGACAATTTGCTATGTGCTTTTTTATATCTGTAAGCATCGTATGCCATAAAATAAGGATTTGCTGTTTCTGTGACATCAAGGTATAACCCGGGTGTCCGTGCAGTGGATTTTCATGCAACCATTTTAAGACAGTGGGTATGAGTGAGATAGGCACCACCACCTGGTTGTTATTCAACTGCGGTGTGTTGCGGGTTTTCCTCGTCACGGATCTACACAGGATATTGTCCTGTATGATATAATTCTGCTGCTTATACTTTAGGTATTCCTTTTCCTTCGGATTTCCGTTTAACGCAATGATGATTTTTTCTATTTGCGGATCTTTTCTTTGTTCTGTCTGTAATAGTTCAGCACTCCAGCCCAGATCTTCCTGTTCAGATATAGTTTTAACAATGGGCGTGGAGGTTGAGATATCTATTAATTCAGCTAATGGCTCGGTACAAGATGAAGAGGGGTTGCGTGATAATGCGTTCAGCAATGATATTTTGCTTTCCCAGGTAAATACCCGATCCTCGCGCCAAAGTCCTGAATGATTAGTGCCACCGAGTTCGCTTGGGGCTGTGACTAAAGCCTTTAAAGAAGTCGGTTAGGGGCTTATGATCAGTGAGAACTTTGACGGGATAACCGTATATTATGAATTTAAAATGCACGAGTGAATTAACAATAGCGAGCCCTTCCTTGTCTATTACTGCATATTTACTTTCGGAAGGTCTCAGTTTACGTGAATAAAAAGCTATAGGGAAAAAACTGTTTATCATATTGTTGAAGCAATACCCCACCTACTCCTAGGTCTGAGGCGTCTGTTGCTATGAAAAATTCCTTACCGAAGTCAGGAAATTTCAAGATAGGAGAACTACACAGTTCATCTTTCAATTTATCGAACGCCTGTTGATGCATTTCAGACCATACGAAATCTACGCCCTTTTTTATAAGATCGGTTAAGGGAGCGGCTATGATTGAGTAGTTGCGTATGAAGCGGCGATAGTAGCCGCTACATCCTAAAAATTGCTGTATTCCCTTGACGTTAGTAGGTATCGGAAAGTTACGGATAGCCGACACCTTATCATGGACGACTTTAAGACCTTCACTAGAAACCGTGAAACCTAGATAGACTAGTTCTGTTTTAAAAAAATTCACACTTACTTATCTTTACCCTTAAATTATGCGCCTTAATCTTTGTAGCACTAACTCCAATTACGTAAATGTTCTTCTAATGTGTTGGAAAAGATTACTAGGTCGTCCATGTAGGCATGTAGGATATCTCCTAACAAGTCTCCAAACACGATGTTTATCATATGAGTAAAAGTTATAGGAGCACAACGTAAACCAAAAGGCATACGCAAAAATTCATAATGTCCCCTGGCTGTGCTGAAGGCAGTGTATGGGATACTCTCTTGTTCCAACGGAATCGGATGAAATCCTTTTAGTAAGTCTAGGCTTGTGAAATATTTATTCTGACCTAGTAAGGATAGGATATCATCGGTACATGGTACTGGGAATCTGTCAGGGATTGTTTCTTCATTCAAAACGACGAAAATCTACGCATATCCGCCAAGTTCGATTCTTTTTTCGGTACTACTATTAAACGGAAAATTATAAGGGCTGTTTGATTCCTAATGACTCCTTCTTTTAAACATTTTACCTACTTCCTCTGTTATCTCATTCTGAAATTTCATAGGAAGTCGGTACGAAGGTACATAAATTACTTTCTGTTTGTCCTTGAGCCTTATTGATGCTCGATGATGACATCCGTTTTTCCTAAGGTTCCATCCGTAGTGGAAAAAACATCATGATATTTAGTTAAAAGATTCAAGAATTTCTGCTGAATTTCTTCTTCTTGAATGTCCTTATTGATTTTGTTCTTTATAGATTGCAAAAGGGGTTCATCCGCAACTGATTGAGCGTGATTTATCTCAGCTACGAGTTAATAAAAGAATGCGATGTTTATAAACTTCCGCATCCAAGATATGTTGATTTTTGTGGATTACTAAAGTGGTATTCAAATGATTACAGACTTCGATGTTACATTGTTGTTGTGAGCCGACTGTATAAATGGCTTGTGTGACGGATAATCCGTGGTGTTTTCAGAGTTTCGGAAAGGATAATGTTTCAGATCCTGGAACAAGGTTCTCTTTACACGCACTAATATAGTTTTGAAGTTACGTTAGGCTCGAGAGTTTGCGTGCAAGTGATATTACGGGTGAGCGAGAGTTCTGTTGGTTGCCTGTATTATTTCTTGGTTCATGAGACAGTGATTGGTTCCGTAATGTAAGTGACAACTCTGTCTGTCTCTTTATTATCTAAAACTGATTTTAGGGTATTAGAAGACCTTATAGAATTTCCCTTTGATATACACGCCGTGTTTTGCAGGTGCTAAGATAATATTTTGAGTTGCCCATAGACGGGTATCCGATAATTACTGCGGGATACATATTAATGTTTTTGTACAACGACAAAGGTATCAGCAAACGTGCGCTTACCGACCTTGTACTGTACATGAGTTACGCCCACAACATTTAATTCATTATTCCCTATGCCTGATAGCCTTATTCCGGACTTTTCTATAGGGAAATTTGAAAAGAGTAAATGATGAGGTCCTTAAATCCATGATATTACGTGGACTACCAGAATCAAAGAACAAAGTGAATGACTTATGGTCCAAATTTACTGCATGTAAGGTTGGTCGCAACTCGTCTTGACTAATAATTGCATGAATTTGTTGCAAATCTACGGGAACCTGCACAGATTTTTTTTGATTCGGCCGTGTGTTTCATAGGAAAAATCAATTGCCTCACAATGATCTGATAAATGATTAAACTGATTATTTGATACAAAAGATGTTGATATTGATGACCCAACATCGCCCTCTCCCCCTTGGAGTGAACTACGTGGTATTTGTTTTGTTTATCACACTTGAAAATTCGCTTGCCCTTGCAAGTTCTGGCTAGACGGCCCAGGAACAGAGTACCTGAAGCACGGAGTTGTTTGTTTCTGCGTTGTTGGCAGAATTTCCGTTTGGTTGTTTCTTCTTTATTAGTTACTGAGGAACCCTTCGTTTTATTTGCAACTGGCAATGGTTTGCGTGTTTTGTAGGCATTCTGCTGGTTTGATTCCTCGAGTAGCAACGGTTATATGAATGAGTTGAACTATGTGTATTGAACAAAAAACGCGTCCGACAGTCTGAAATCATGTGACCTGGTCGTTACAGTTATAACAAACCATCCCTGCAACTTGATTATTATTATGTACCACATTTACTTGTTGTGGCTTGTTCTCATTTTTTGCAAAAACTTGAATGAGCGAAGGATCTAGGTCAGTACATTTAGACATGTGTTTTTTGATTTGTTTATACACATCTAATTCCGTACTGTCGGGCTGCAATTTTTTATCAAAACACCGTACTAACGCTTCAGGCAACATTGCAGTGATAGACGTAAGGTAGATCAAACGGATAAAATCTTTCACTTTGATTTTATCACCCGCAACCATCCGGAGTTACTTAAACTATCCCGATATTCATTTAGCCGGTCGGCAATTTAGCCCGCCGCCCTTCGACAACATTAAGCTGAGTCATGGAGGCTTGGTTAAGGATATTTCTCAATGCCAATACTACATCTAAAGCCTCTTCACCCCCATACACGGCACGTAATCTGATTTTAAACTCGTCCCATTGTAAGCGCTCTTGGAAAGAAAACCCCCCTTAGATACGCACTTGCGTCACCTTTTGCAAAGTCAATGAAGCTCTGGCCTCCTGTAATTGTACTGCTGGGTCTGTGATGCTTTTTTGCATTTAAATGAGCGTCTACAGATGAGATCCATGCCATCAACATTTTGAGGCAGGAACCCATTGACCCGACCTTGAAAAGGGACAATCGCTGACCTCGCGCTAACGATAGTCACCACATTGGGGTTGCCAGTCGGAGTAGTTGCCATTTTCGACTTTCACTTTTTCTTATCACTTCTATTCCTTGCAATCCTATCAAATATCTATAAGAGTACACTCGACCACTACGTAAACGCATATGCAATGTACTGTAGAAGTGTGTTATAATAATAGGAAAATCCCCCAAAAGATACAAAAATACAGATAATATGATAAAATATTATACGGAGAATTCCTGCAAGAAACGATTAACAACAGCGAGAAGAGAAAAAAATTAGTCTGCGGGTGAGAACTCGTAGTTGAAGATTGATTCTGTAATGAAGGAAGATTAAATATGGCGGAACAAACTCACCCCAGGAATACTTGGATTGATCGACTCCCGATGAACAACACACTTCACTGAGGAAAAGACCTTGAATAGATAAAAAATGGTACTTAGCTCCAGATTATATTGCGAAGGATTGTTGACATGGGATGACGTCTCAGTTCCTGTCTAAGTCTCGCGTCAGAAGTCGTGATGACGTCACGGTCTTCTATCGGTGCACGATGCGTGGAGAAGTCCAAGATTGATGACGTCACAGCCTCCGTCCTTGCACTACTGCCTCTAGCTGTGTCTCTGCGTCCTTGCTCGTGATCGGGTGATGTTTCTGTGTTTGTTTTCTTCTTTCATGATGTTCGATGCTGCTCTCGTCCGGTGTAGATTCTCGAAGATAAGTGACAACAGTTGCTCAAACGTCCGGTGTTAATGCTTGGTCTTCTTCTCGATGAAGGACATATCTGCGTCTTCATAAACTGTTGCGTTGATGAAGATCCGTTTCCTCTGTTTAGTTTGATGTTGAAGGTGGAAGTTAGTTCTTGTAGACCTTCGGTCGGCTGATATGGGTCTTGTTAATTTATTCTTCGTTATACGTCTGCCATCACATGTAAGTCTCATCGCTTGACGATAGACTTTTTTGTGTTCTCCTTACGACTGTCATTCGTAAGTATTTCTGGTTCCTCCCATCTCCTTGGATATTCTTAGTTAGAGTGGTTCTTCTTAACTAAAGGAGATAGATTCAAACAGATAAGTTGAACAAAGATAACAACTTTATCTGTAACTTCCATACTGGAGTTATGCAGCTCGGTCGGAAGACCGATATGTTTGATGGTTGGCGTGGAACTGCCATTCTAAAGCCATCGCGTCGATAGCGGAACATTAGCTATCTCAGCAATTCATATTAAAAAAACATACGTAGTCCGCCGGCTCGGAAGTTACAAGTTTCCGGCGTAGGTTAACAGGTCAACCGCTTCCCATGGAAGTTGTTGTGCAAAGTTATCATAAACATAAAATGTTGACAAAGCTCTGAGCTAGATCAGGCTACTGCAGACAGCGCATAGCGTAATCTAGGTTGCTGCTTTGGTCACGTAGAACCCTCCTTATGCCATGGACCTCAGGTCATGGGTTTATATTTACAGATCTTGTAAATTTAATAAAGTATCTATTACATATATATATATATGTATATATAGTTATATATGATATATATATATGTAAAATATTTATATATATATATATATATATATATATATATCTTATGTAATATTATATATATATATATATATATAATATAATATATATATATATATATATATACACACACACACACACACACACTCACGTACGTATATAGCCTATATATGTAAAATCTGGCAATGTACTGACCTCTAGTGGGCAGCACTGGTCGTCTTAGCTTATGCTTAAATCTTAAAACATGTTAGATAGCAATTAAATACACAATGTGATTAAAGGTAAGAAAATGTGGATAGTCTCTCGAGATGTTCGAGATTAAAATGCACAACAACGAACGTAGATGAATATAATATATATAATTGTGACATAAATAGCTGAAGTTTTACACGATGCAAATACTGTAGTATACATTGTTAGTATCTTTCTAATGATGTAAAAATAAGTGTCTTCAGTCAAACGAGGATTTTCGAAGATTTCTGCAAATATATTCCAAGCCAAATTTAGAGCATGTTTCTTTGCATTAAAAACAAGTAGAAATGGAGTTTTCTGTTCAAAGCGCTTAATGCGGTATGGAACTCTCAGTCAGAGCCCATAAAACTTTCAAATATTGCATTGAAATTTATAAATATTGCATTAAAAATTTTTAATGTTGCATTAGACATATAAAATTCTTATATATGTATAATTTTATTTAGGTACCGTAGGAGCCCTTAATATTACTTTGAAAATCAGTTTAAAACCGAATTCCCGCCTTGTTTGCAAATTCTTTGCAAAGAATTCCTCTTGTTTTTATTAGCACATCATAATGCACGGGAAGGGGACGCCACAGTAACAACAGATATGTCCTTCGATTGTGATAAATGAAGGGCGGTATAGGAGATCCCATTTGTCTCTCCAAAATTGGTTTTGTCCTGACATAGAATGCAGATATGACACATGGCTGTTTTTTTTAAGTGTTCTTATTTTTCCTGCCAATTTTGAGGCATTCGATGTGATTTTTTGCTACCTTGATAAACGTCAGCTGTGTATATTTCTGTCTGAACCTTAAAATACGTCCTTCTAAATATTCTAACAGTTTAGTAGACCAAACCAGGTTTCCTCGAAGATCTTCAATAACCACCTCCACAGTTTTAAAAGTTCTTACGTCAAACACGTCACAAATGCTGCCACATAATTAAAGTTGAAATCTATGAGCTCAGACTTGTCTGTCTGTCTGCTGTTGGGAAGGATTCAGTTCTGTACCCAAACTTATCAGTGATGCGGGAACAAGTTTGACTGACGTGGTTTATCGCTGTAAATAGATATCTGGCTCGTATAATTAATCTTGCAACATCTGTGCTTAAATGAGTTGCTAGAGTGTAGGCGGTGACTCTGGTCTGCAGTTTGATGAACTTAACGTTTAACAGTATTTTATTTTTTTGCGAAACTTGCCCAGTTCAACATGTCTTCCCGTCGTGTTGTTACAATACCCTTTTTTTCGAGACGAAATATATAAACGGAATCTTTGAATGATCCTCATTATAATAACATAAACTATATTTTTAGTCATTATAATGAAAAAACTATACATTTTTTATTCTTATTATAATGACAATTATTCACAGGCTCCATTTACACATTTCGTCCAAAAAAAAAAGCCATTGTAATATCACAGCAGGAAGACAGATGTCATATTGACCAAATTTCACCATAAGATGTTATCAGCTACGAGTTATCAGATACGAGTTATCAGCTGCAAGTTAATCTCGCGACGGGAATGTTATCATTACTTGTTTGCTTGTTCGCCCTTCCCGTTGCGCCTCTCCATGTGCTTAGGTTGTTGAGTTGACTCGCAGGAATGAGAAGCGAAAATGAATTGCCACTACTCCTATAATTTCTGAGCATTTGGAATTCGAAATGAAGTTTTAATTACTGCTGTAATTACCCCCGAACAGGATTTATTGACTAGATATCGGCGGAGCGCACCCAGAGGTTATTGGTGAAATATGAGATTGAAGAGAGGTCGCCAGAGAGAGAGAGAGAGAGAGAGAGAGAGAGAGAGAGAGAGAGAGAGAGAGACTCATACTAGTTATATCAATCTGTCTATTATTATATATATATATATATATATATATATATATATATATATATATATATATATTAAATATATATTGTGTGCGTGTGTGTGTATGTGGTCAATTTGTATATACGTAATTACATATAGAGAGAGAGAGAGAGAGAGAGAGAGAGAGAGAGAGAGAGAGAGAGAGAGGAAAATAACTCATGTACGTATTAATATCAATCTGTCTAATTTATATATATAATATATATATATATATATATATATATAATAAATATGATATACCTAAATTTGTGTTGCGTGTGTGTGTATGTGGTTCAATTTGTGATATACGTAATTACATATATATCCAGGAGATGAGAGAGACGAGACGAGAGAGAGAGAGAGATAGAGAGAGAGAGAGAAGAGAAGAGAGAGATGAGAGAGAAGAAAATAACTCATGTACCGTATTATATCAATCTATCTAAATTATATATTATATATATATATATATATATATATACTATATCTATATGATATATAAATGATGTTTGTGTGTATGTGGTCAATTTGTATATACGTAATTACATATATACAGAGAGAGAGAGAGAGAGAGAGAGAGAGAGAGAGAGAGAGAGAGAGAGAGAGAGATTCAGTTGAACCATAGGCTCTGGCCTTCAAGAGAAAGGCACACGAAATACTAAGGCATTCTATACGTAAACTTTGAGAAAGAAAGGAAATGTCTATAGTTTAAGTACGAATGTATGTATATTCGGGACAAGATATGATGATGATAAGACGATAACTAATCTACAGTGACGAGTTACGCATATGATGGAGAACAAATTGTAGTAGTGCCTGTCATGCCATTTTATTTATACGTTTCCACTCAAAAAGGATGTGACTGAGAGAAAAACCACAGGAACAATATTGAACGTTATACTCATTTCAATCTGATTCTGAATATACTAATTTTTGAGTCTAATTGAGTATTCTACGTGCTCCATTTCTTTCCGTTATGATTACGTATTATTGGCAGATAAGTTTTTCTAACACATTTATGACCATACCCTTTGTATTTTACAGTTGACCTCTGTCTTCTCATCTCAGATGTGTCTTTCGATTGTCTACCACTCTGATGTTATTGTGTGAATATTTAGATTGATATAGAACCTTTATCACTTCTTTTATTACACCCCAGCCTGTCGTCACGTTAGTTCTAGGGTGACTGATTTGTCCAAAGGTATTGTGTGAAGGAAATATAAAACAGTGAGTGGTCGTTGTTTATCCAAAGGTTTATTGCTCTGTGTTAGGGTTTTTTGATGGATTGTGTCATGAATATTTCTTAACTTGTCTGGAACTATATTCAGGAAGGAATATGACTTGACGATTGTACCTTTATTTTCAGATTTCAGATGCTCATTATTGTAATTTTTTTAAAAGAGATTTGGATATGAGTGTGTATTTTCATTATGAATTGCAAATTATGTTTTATTTGAAATTTTTGTTAAAATACAAATTATATCCATTTATATGCCATGTGGAAAGGAGTGTCTAACGTGAACTTTCACACTTCATTTATTAAAAATTGTAATGCTCCATAGTCTGAGATTTTCGTTTCTCTCTCAGTTTCAGATTTCACCGCTCAACTGTCTCGAATCCACGAGCAACACGCGGAGGAGATTCAGCGATTAGTCGAAAGCTTCAGAAAGAAGAATTCCGAACTTCGTAATGAACGGTAAGTAGAAATAGTGACAGTTTTGCTCTCTCTCTCTCTACGTGTTCTACCTGAATGTTTTCTCTTATTTGCTTTATTTGCTTTAGAAATGTGGGTAATTTGATAGATTTCTACGTTATTGAAAAATGAATGAGAAGCTTACTCCTTTTATTGACTTTTTTTTCCTCCGCGATGTAGGTTTCATCCCGTCGGAGTTCAGCCTTCGTCCGTGCATCTTATGATCTGATTCGATGTGTGCAAGTTTGGTTAGATGTGGAACCTTGAATAGTGTATATATGGTGTCGCTTGTGTTTTTAGAACCTTACGCTATAAAGGTTCAGCTCCATTCTTTCCATACTCTTACAGGATAGGAGCGTCTATTCAGTTTCCTCATTCATGAACACGGGCGTCACTGACAGTTGTAACGAGGTCTGGGCATTTGACAGGTAGAAGACGCGAACTTTTTTTCTGTACAGTGAATCTACATCTCAGACTGGTCAGATTCCAGCGCATATCTAGTCAGATAATCTAACCAGTTTTCTTGCCATTTGTCAGATATTTTTCAGCATAATTTTCATGCCATTCGATGACTAATGACTATGACTTAACAAAGGTGTACTGTTCGACTGTTAATTCTGACATAAAACATGGGATGTATTACATCCCCTTTTGCGTGTATGAACTACCTTCGAATACTGTAGGAATTTGTATTCTTGAAGAGACAACACGACTCTATCAGTAGTCAGAGTAAGTTTTCAGGTAATATTAGTCTGTACACTCAATTTAGATTGAAAATTCTGTCCAAGATCACTAAATGCTAACGTTAGTCGAAGCATAGAAAATAAAATACTAAATAGAAGAATTCTTCTTTCTCCCAATTGCATATTTTTGTTCATTATTATTTGAATAATATTTTCCATTATCATTGAAATAATGTTATGCTTAGCAACTTCTGACTCTTAATTGTGGAATTTTTGTTGACGCAGGATTCTTTTTTATTGGCGAAATCCATTTCTACTTTTTTTTTTTTAATGAAACACTGCATTAGCACGATTGTCATTGCCTCTAAATTCTGACGTAAAAAATCGCTTTTAATTCATTCCATTATGTAAATTGTTTACTAGGACCCGAGTTCATCATACAGATAGAAGGGGTTTTTACACAGCAATATTTTTAAAAAGTTTACAAAATAGAGAAATGTAACCGACGGCGTTTTACGTGATATATATATATATATATATATATAATATATATATATATATATATATATATATTTGTTCATCCAAATTACTCGTAAAATATGTAGTTACCCATTATATGGTATTTTATTCATTTTCAGTAATTTATTATATATCTGTATAGTTGCTTGTTTGTAGGTTCTTCAGATGTGAACCAGCCAGCGACATTCTTCTCTTTATTATTCACACATATTATTATTGTTCTTATTGGTTACGTTGATGATACTGGTGGAATTAAGGATGTAAAGTTGATGAAGTGATATTGTACGACACGAAAGGAAGAATCATTGCTTACTGAAGATCTGATTATTATGATTAACTAGCAAACATATGTATACAGAAATTATGTATGAAAATTCGTAAAGTAACCTGTCTTGTTTCATGAGCAGAACCAGCTCCATTTCAGGGTATTCCTTCTCACCCTACCCCCTTCGGAGGTGGGGAGGGGGGTGGTTAGGATGAAACGCCATTAGAAACAATCTTAGGGGTCCCCCCCACCATAAACCCTTCCAAGTTTCATTGTTTCATGCCGTCAGACCAGACTGTTTGGTTTTGGTGGATTGAATGACAGAGGGACGGACAGACATTACGCCCATTTTAGTAAGATGATGTTCTGTGTTATTCGTTAAGTGAGTTGTGGTTTTTGATGGGGCTTTCAGTATCTGCATAATTACAAAAATAATAGCAGAAGTTTTAGCAATGTTGGTAACTGAAGAATTGACGAGAGGTAGATATTTGTATTCTGAATTTTTTGGGTGAATGCTCTTATCTAACTATAGTCCTGTGGAAATCCTTTAATGAAAAGTTTTCTACTTTCAGATAAGATTCATTTAGAATATCATGTTGATTATCATTGAATTTCCTCATTAGCTGGGTATATTGATATAGCTCTCTCTATCTCTCTGTGTAGGCGGGTTGGCCTACCAGATCTTGCCCTGACCTTGTTGCTTTGGATCTTGGTACTACTATTTCCTCTCACATTAGCAGAATCCCGAGATGTCTACTGGTATTGCATCAACCCCAGTTGTTTTTGGCCATACCCCTAGGTTAGGTTAGGTTAGATTAGTTCAGAGAAGTTTAAACGTAATTGGGGTGTAGGAAACATAATGAGATTGTTCTCAAGAAATTCTATGGTTAGTTTTTTAGATATGGCGTCCCGCTGTTATCAGGGAAGGCCCTCGGTTAAAGTTCAGGAATATGTACCTCATGCTGTGCACTGTAGGTATTTCTTAGGGTGAGTTTGCACTAGGCTTCACCACACGCTGGATGCGTAAGACTCATCATCAACCCTTCCCAAATTCTGGTTGGCCCTGCTTACTGGACTGTTCATTAGGGTGAGTTAGTGGTGTGGCGCGTGTCTTCATGAGCAGTCCAGTAGGGGGGCTAACAAGAATTTGGGAGGACCTGGTGATGAGGTTTACATATGCTGTGTGTGGTGAAGCCTTAGTGTAAACTCACTTTTAAGGTTCTTTGCAGCCCCCCTTCGACCCCTACGAGTAGCCCCTTTCATTTCTTTTACTGTATGTCCGTTCATATTCTGTTTCTTCCATCTTACTATCCAGCCTCTCCTAACAATTTATTTACAATGTAATTGCCAGGTTTTCCTCCAGTTATACCTTCCAAACCTATTTTACAGTCTAACTTCCATTTCAGCGCTGTATGACCTCATAACTCCCAGCGCTTGGCCTTTTGCCTAAATTCTCTATTCTATTCTATCCTCCTCTTTCCTCAGTAATCTGTCCCAAGACAGTTTTTTCACTTTCTTGTCATCAGAGTTTTTCTAGATAGGAAATTAGTTAAGCTGTTGAGAATATGTGATGGAGGTTCATTATGTCAAGTTACTTTTATGGAACGCTGTACAAACCTTCTGCATATTCATGAAGTTATTAAGGCTCAGGAATTTATGATGCTCTTCCAGTTGCACGACCCTTTCCTCTCGCTTAAGGTCCCTGTCTGTACCCTTAGACAATTGACATCATTTTCATCAGTTTGAGTTTACCAGGTTTACCAGTGATTATCCTCAAGGTGTTTGGCATCATAATATATTTTGAATGCGTGGAAAGAGTGTATTATCAATATTAATGACTATTATATGTCCTTATGGAACGAACCGAAATGCAATTGGTTTACAGAGCAAGATTTCACCGAATAGGAAGTGATGTTTGAATAAAGGAAAACCAGAGGATTGAATAATAAATAATATGAACTGTATAAAATAATTAATAAAGCAATACATATAGCTAATAATAGATAGCAATCAAGGAAGTAACGATCAAATAAAAAAACTTGTAGATTTTTAGGTTGATACGGGCAACCTCTTCTTTACGGTTATGGAAATCAGATCTGCGACATATCCAGTAAAGGGGTTGAATTTAATTTTGATTTTTAGAAAAGAATGCCAGTTTATAATAAAGCTTTTTGATCGCGAATAATTGATGAAAAATTATATCGTAAATGAAAATTATATAAACAAGGCGCGATCCGACATCCAGCTTACTTGGGACGAGTGCAATATTTCCCCATCACGCATAAGTTGTAAACGTTATATTCCTAACTTTTAACGTAAATTAAACCGTGCTAAAATCTACGGTAAACCGATCCTTGTTTCACCAACGTAAATTAAAATAAATACGGATTTTCTGCTTAACAGAAGTAAAGTGAATCAAATTCCATTTTCTAGTCACGAAGATTGATCAGGCTATTAATCATCTTCCCCAAAAGGAGAGGTGGTGGGGTGGGGGTGGGGTGGTCGTGTGTTGAGTTGTCATATTATATAAGTCACTTTTTAGTTTTCCTTTTGCATGATAGGTGGTGTTCATTTAGTTAATAAGAAAATCAAGATACGTTTACCTTTTAAAATGGAAGACGAGATTGTTCCATTTTCTTTATGTCATATATTTTAAGCCACTTTACGTTGGCTTTTAAAATGGAACACGAGATTGTTCCAATTTTCTTTGTGTTCATCCATCAACTTGACACCTCAGCATTTATGGAGATTTCTTTTAAAAATCCCAGTTTTCATCAGGCTACGTATATACAAGATGTTAATAATCGATTTTTTTTTCTGTCTGTATCACGGTAGCGAAAGCATCACCTTGAATAAAGGATGAAATCCTTACGCTGCTAAAGAAGCTATGAAAACACGCCTGGTGTCGTAAGATAACGAATGATTTACATATTCTCTGAGATATGGGCTTCTTATGTGCCTACTTTGCTGGGGAGCGCGATGTTATGATTTGAGAGGTAAGGTATGGATATAACTGCTGCATAATGTATTCATCTCAGCCGGTCCTCTCTCTCTCTCTCTCTCTCTCTCTCTCTCTCTCTCTCTCTCTCTCTCTCTCTCTCTCTCTCTCAAAATTTCTGATACTAGAGTGAGATATTTATACTTACCTAATTGTAATAATTATGTTATGTTGAACCTTACGATACACAGTCTTATCACTCCTTTTCTTTAGGGTGATGCTAAAAAGGTATTATTTTCGTTCAGAACTGACAGCAAAGGCCTTAATACTTGGGGATTAATGTGAGTAAAGTACTGGTCACTGCTAAAGAATAAAACCTTTCTTTTCTGTCAAACTGAATTGTAAAGCAGTTGAAACAGAATGCATCAAATTTGATAGGATATTAAAGATTTCACAGGTCTATGTACAGTATCTCACATAATGTATATTTTGAACAGTACAGTCCAGATGTTTTCAGTTCATTCTGAGGAATTATTTGTGGTCAAGAATAGGTCATTGTTTTGGTCCATGATCCTTCTTCTTGGCATTTAGATGTTAACAGCCGTTCCTCTGTCTGCACATCATTGCTCATAAGGGTCAACCCCGATAGGAATGGGGGTGAGGAGAGGTGAAAATAATATGTAAAAAATGCTGGGGAATGTAATTGTAGCAACTTTCTCAACAGGAGAGAGAGAGAGAGAGAGAGAGAGAGAGAGAGAGAGAGAGAGAGAGAGAGAGAGTTTATCAGTTGGCATTCTGAGTTTTCCCGGGCAGTGCTGGGTTGGTCAGCTACTAATATATAATCTATAATATCTTATATATTATATATATCTAATATATATATATTATTATATATATAATAGATATATATTATACAATACATCTAAATATAGTGAAAGATTTATCTGTTTTAACAGACTGATGTTACCCCGTCTTGAATACATCATTCATCATAATATATGCGTTGTTAAACATAGTTCCAGAGACAGAGAGATAGAGATCACACCTGATCTATAAATTGTCCTGGTGGGGTGGAGGTGCTTGTCACCTTGTCGATTCCTTCTCGTAATTCATTTCTTAGGTCAGCAGAACCATTCTGGCGTTGAGAAGAATAGTACATCTTACTGTTTCAGATCTCTCTGGGTTCGGATTGAACGCAAACGAAAGAATTGTCAATGCCATCACGAGAGAGAGGAGAACAGTACTTGGCTAAGCAGCGTCCATGCATAAACCTTTCGTATTCTCTTATTTGATGTAAACTCTGATGGACGTAATCAAGGACGAGACGAGTAGATCTGTCTTTGCCTAAGTATAGGTATATCACTTGCATAGTGACGCCTCACTTACTAAAGTAGCTGTGAGTATATTTAGAGGTTTATTTATACTTTGCAAAAACCCAACTAATTTCTCCATGTACTACTAGATGATTTCATAAACAAGCAGATAAAATAAAGTATTAAAACAACACAATAAAAGAAATATTGAGGCGATTGGTTAAATACCTGTGACGCAGTGATAAACCATAAGGCTTCACGTTACACCGGTATTCATTAAAGGTAGAGAGAGAGATGAGTATGAAGGAGAGAGAGGCGAGAGAGAAGAAGGAGAGAGGAAGGAGAGAGAGGTTGAAGAGAGAGAGAGAGAGAGAGAGAGAGAGAGAGAGACTTTATGGAGCCAGATGTCATTCATTCTATTCTGATAGAAAATGATATTTTTTCCTGTTTTGATCCACAATTGACACCCAGCGCGTTTTGTACGGCATTGGTGGTAGAGTAAGATATTGATTTCAAGAAGTACTGCTCGGAGTGCTTACGATACTGTCAAATTACTTGATATTATATTTCCTTTTCAGTATAAAGGACCTTTAAAGGAAATACTAAATTATTTGACCAAGTGAGGCCCTATTAACCTAGAGAGAGTTAGTGTCACTGAAAAAGAAAGGTCAAGATGAAAGTGGGACGATTGAATGAGAAAATAGAGATCTATAAATAAGATAAATAAAAGGACGATATTTATCTGAGCTATGGTGAAAAGTTGATGAGAATTTTGAGTTTCATTTCATCCTAATTTGTACTTATTTACAGTGCTCTCATTACGCATGGGTATGGTGTAACGGCTTAACAATAGCCGTTCCGAGGAGGAATATGTTACAGGGTTCCAAACTACTAGCAATTGACCAAACCTTCCTAAAAGCATATTCATCTGCTGCTTCATATAAGTGACTCGCTAGTGGTTTCTAACTATTATGTTATTGATGTTTACCCCATAGTATTCTTTTCCAAATAATATGTCATATGTACAGAAATTATGTATGATGAATTCGTAATGTAACTAAGTCTACTGGCATAACCAGCCCCGTTTCACGGGCAGAACCAGCTCCGCTTTAAGGAATCTCTTCTCACCCCCCCTTCGGAGGGGCGGGGGGAGGTAGGATGAAACCCCATTATAAACCATCTTAGGGGTCCCCACTATAACCCTGTCAAGTTTCATTCCCATCGGACCAGCCGTTTGGCCGTGATTGAATGACAGACGGACGGACAGACATTACGTCCATTATAATACAGTTAAGATTATAAGGACCTAAGTTTCGGTGTGACTTGAATGCATAATTATTAGCGTAAACGGCAGACATTTTGTCATTGCTGTTTAAGATAAATGTGTGTGGTGTGTGAGTGTTTGAACTCATTGATTGCTGGCGGATGGGTGATTTCAGGCTGTGTATGTTAAAAAAAATTATATTTAAGCTGCCGTCGTCAGTAACTTGAAATTATATTCAGTGAAAATGATAGTAAAAATGGAAAGGATTATGATTATCATCGTTGTTGACTGTCATTGTTATCTTTTTCAACAATATTGCTCGTTGTTTTCGACATTATTATCATCATCACGAGAAAATTCAATGATCTTGAATATTTTTTCAAGTACGGTCTTGATCCAGTATTGCGCCGAATACAGTTAGTTTCAGTAACAGCAATCGTGTTTTTTTCTTCTTCTTCTTTTTGAGCTGCCGTTGGAACTCGTTATGGAGGGATTGGTACGAATGCAATTTCCTTGTAATAGCGTTGCTTCTTTCTTATTCCCAATAGTTGCCTCCTCTTGGGCTTCCCTGGGTTGTGCTTTTATTTATTTCATTTATTTCTATTTTCACATTTAACGATTATTGTAATTTTCAGGGATTTGTCTTCTGTAAGTGATTGTTTGTTGGTTCTATGCGTCCAGAGTTCATTGTGCTAATCAAATACGGAACATTATTTTCTATTTTCCGTATGAATTTTTTGACTCTTTCGTAATGTATATGTTTTCACTATTTTTATGTCAGAAATGTGTTTTCACTCTATTTTGACGTCAGAAATAAACCCCGGAAAGCTTATTAACGTATATCATATTCATATAATGGCCGATGGTTCGGGAATAAACAACTATTTAGTCTGTACGCCAATAACTGTGATGAAGGTTAATAGGGCTCTTACGTGTTACAGTTTCGACAAGAGGTTCTAATTCATGTGCGGTGAGCACGGGGCAGCTTGCAGCAAAATATTATCAGCCTGACTGAACGGTTGTTTTTATATCGTACGCCCATACAGGATTCGTTGATAGCCATGGAGAATTCAGTATCCAGATCGCTTTTATAACTTGAAAAAGATGCAGGTTTGAAGAGAAACATGCATCGGTGGCCATGTGAGAAATACGAAGGTTGTAGTACATATTTTTTGTATAAAGATAATAATCTTCACCCACTGCAATTACTTGGGAGATATTATAGTTTCAGAAATTGTAGATTATTACAAAAATGAATATTTTCCTTTGCGCGGAAACGAAAGGATCAACTAGCAGATAGACGTCTTGGTTAGGTGCAGATCCACAGGTCCAAACCAGGCCTCTCGTTTCCCTTAACAGCATATCAGACACACTGCTGCAAATGCCCCTATGGGCAAGGGCCCCTTCTGATACAAGGCCTTTTTTTTGGCCATGCCCCACCTACTAATTACCTTTAAATTCCTGATGCCTCCTTTGGTGATATATAATTCGTATATATTCACGTGGAGGAAGCCTAAAAGACCATTAACTTGGTTTATTATCCCCCTGGTGGGGCATAGTACACCCCAATTTGGGAACCACTGGTCTAAACCAACCAATGCCGATGGGCGAGGCAACAGAGAATCACAGGAGAGTTCATTGAAAATAGAAAATAACGTTTCCTTTCGTCCATTGTGCTGTCCAACCTCTGTAACTATTACATCCTAGGGGGGTAATGCTGTCAATGCACCTCATGCGTTTCACTGTAGGCATTACTTAAGGTTCTTTGCAGTGTCCCTTCGGCCCCTAGCTGCACCGTTTCATATTCTCATTCTTACATCTTACTTTCCTTAACCCTCTCTTAACATTTGATTCCTAGTGCAACTGCTTTGAGGTTTTCCTCCTGTTACACCTTTCAAAGCTGGTATTGTCAATTTCCATTTCAGCACTGAATGGCCTTTGACCTAAAATCTGTATTCAGTATTCAATATCACATCTTAAAACAACTGTTGGTTATTTTCCATATTTTTCCTCGAGATATTTTTTACTTCATCTGATTTATTTTCTCATGGAAGCCACCCACTCTAGTTCCCTCTTTTCATGCATTGGCTTGAGTGCTGAATGGCTGAATCTGCCCAAATGTTGGCCTGTTTAGCATCAGCTTCTAGATGCATTCTTTCATAGTCGGTATAACCTAACTAGAATTAAATTACGTTGTTTTAAATGCTACTTTTGATTAGCTTCCTCTATAGTATATGCGCATAATTGTTTTAGCGATACTTGCATCATTTAAAGGGAAACCCGCCACATGAATATATGAACAATTAGTTGATACCGGTAATATCATGGTATATGTGCAGTCACTGTGGATAGCTGTTAATAAAAGTTGTGGCTTATTATATTATTTGTATAATATTCAAAGTTGAAAAGTTTAGCCCGGGAAGGGCAATATATACTTATAAGGTTCCCATTTTGAAGAGCGGTTGATAAATGACTTCCTTCTCCTCGTTGGACGAGTGGTTTACGTACTCGCCTACTGTCAAGCTTTTATTTGCATAGATGGAAATGCATTAGGCGCTTGTTACCTAACACTTTGGCTAGACTGGTATCAAGTAAAAATAATTATAAAAATTATTAATTTATTAACAATAAATAGAATAACTTATAATAATAGAAATAGATGACACGTAGGTTGGAATGTGGGTACACACTTGAAATTATCTAGATGGCTGAAGATGGTACGTAGTGGTTTAGAATGTGGGTACATTCTTGAAATTGTCTAGATGGCTGAAGATGGTAGAGCCATGACGACAGATCTTGCACCAGGTAAGTAAAATGGTACATCCAACAGGTCATACAAGTTGTAATACCAAGGACACTAAAATAACGAACAGAACAACCAACGCCATCTATCAAAGCGAATGCAAACAACACCCAAGGATGATAGAAGGACAACCAACGCCATCTATTGGATGAAAATACAACCAACACTCAGATTCTAGTTTTAAGAAAGGAAATACCTGACAAACCCCCATACCAAGAAAAACTAGAATATCTAAATAAAACTAAAATATTCAAAATATTATCTACATCGGCTAAGCATGTCGGAACAGATATTATCCGACCCCTTGATACACTCAACCAGGAAATTATAAGGTTGCAGGCTAAGAGCCCATCGCATTAAGCGATCATTCTTATTCCTCATGGAATTTAGATAAGTTAATGGAAGATGATCTGTTAGCAGGATGAATTCTTTCCCATACAGATATTCCTTAAATTTTAAAATAGACCATACAATAGCGTAACACTCTTTATCAATTGTAGAGTAACGTCTTTCTGCATCTGAAAAATTTCTTTCCAGCATATGACACAGGCAAAAGCACATTATCACTTTCGTGCAATAAAACTGCACTAATACCATCCATGGATGCATCCGTTCGAAGATAGAAGGTCTTATTAAAATCTGGCAGTAACAAAATAGGAGATTTAGTTAGAGAAGCTTTCAAATTATTGAAACTTTTAATTTGTTCATCAGTCCAATTCAGAATATTGCAACTCCCTTTCTTAAGCATAGTTGTTAAGGGTGCAGAAAGAGGAGAAATGTGGAATGAACTTATTATAAAATCCTACTCACTGCGCAAATTGTCAAGCTTTTATTTGCATAGATGGAAATGTATTAGGCGCTTGTTACCTAACACTTTGGCTAGGCTGGTATCAAGTAAAAAGAATTATGAAAATTATTAATATATTAACAATAAATAGAATAACTTATAATAGAAATAGATGACACGTAGGTTGGAATGTGGGTACACACTTGAAATTATCTAGATGGCTGAAGATGGTACGTAGTGGTTTAGAATGTGGGTACATTCTTGAAATTGTCTAGATGGCTGAAGATGGTAGAGCCATGATGACAGATCTTGCACCAGGTAAGTAAAATGGTACATCCAACAGGTCATACAAGTTGTAATACCAAGGACACTAAAATAACGAACAGAACAACCAACGCCATCTATCAAAGCGAATGCAAACAACACCCAAGGATGATAGAATGGACAACCAACGCCATCTATTGGAGGAAAATACAACCAACAATCAGATTCTAGTTTTAAGAAAGGAAATACCTGACACCTACCCATTTAGTAGTCCCGAGTTCGATTCGCCGCTCTGCCAACAAGGAATCAAAGGAATTTGTTTCTGGTGATTAGAAGTTAATTTCTCGATATAATGTGGTTCGGATATCCCACAATAAGCTGTAGGTCCCATTGCTAGGTAAACAATTGGTTTCTAGCGGCGTGAAAATATCTATTCCTTCGGACCAGCCCTAACAGAGCTGTTAATCAGCTCAGTGGTCTGGTTAAACTAAGATATACTTAATTTCTTCAGCTGTATCATCATATTTCATTTTACTAAAGGTTCTTTGCAGCTTCCCGTCGGACCTTAGCTGCGACTCCTTTCATATCCTGTGCTGTACCTACATTCTTATAATACTTCTTCCATCTTACTATAGACCCTCTCCTAACAATTATTTCATAGTGCAACTGCTTTGAGGTTTTCCTCCTGTTACACCATTCAAACCTACCTACTCACAGTATCCCTTCTAGTGCTGAATGACTTCATAGGCCACAGAGCTTGGCTTTTGTCCTAAACTCTGTATTCCATTCCATTCACACTATATCGTTTGCTTAGCATGGCCAAGGCTAATGTCATCAAGTAGCCTTCTTTTGTGTTTTTAACAAAAAAACATAATGGAAACCGGCATTTAGCTAGGAAGACCATATACTCTTATTACATCAATGTGTTTTTATCAAAAGGCTAGTACATTTGCTAGCGTGTTAGCCTCGTCATCTCGGGGCCCGCGTTTGCTGGGGCCGGTGTTCGCTCCCCGTCAAGGGGTTGAATAGTGAGACTGTCTACTGGATGGTTATTGCCATGAGTGACGTCATGGTAAAGGGCTGGGGTTACCCGGCTGACGTGTGAGACCGGGGTCGATATTGCCTATGATACCACCAAACTTTGAACTTTATTAGTAGTTCCATACTGACAATGCCCGGGACTGACCGGGCATTGTTGTATGTTGTATGTTTGTCAGAACTTCAAATTCTTGAATTATCAGACATTCTAAAGACGCCATTTAAAAAAAAAAATAGGTTGAAATTATACTAGGACGATGTAGAGGCAGCCGCAGAGTTGCAAACTGTAATACTTAAATCTTAAACAGCAGGATATATAATTGATTTTATAAGAATATATATCATTCGTAATGACACTATATACCAGATTTATATTATGAAATCATAAGAAAGATAAACCTCAAATCAATCTAGTTATATTTTGAAAACCGAAAAAAGATTCAGTCAGATGTAACCTATGAAGAGCATGAGAAAATGATAATGATGACGCGGGAAATATTATTATCAGGGTGGAATCGATTGTGTCTTGAATTCCACACCCTCGCTGAAATTTCCTCATGAAGACCCAGATTTTATTAGAGTCTTCCCAGAAAGGCCAGAACCGCGGTTTTTTTTTTTCCCCCATCGTGTGCAGATGCTATTACTGCAATGCAGATGTTCCTCAAATTGCCGATAATAATAGCAGTCATCTCGGATCTTGTGTAATTTTGCCGCTTTTTCCTTTTAGTTCATTTGTTGGAATCCTTCGTTCACTCTGCTTTTTGGTCAGGAAGAGGACATCGCATCGTTTGCCAAAGGTTTCAGCTGTATAGCGGATATTTCTTAAGAAGGCCGATGGGGCTGGCAACTAAATGACCTTGTTTCCCGTTGACTAAAAAATTTGGGAAGTAAATAAAAAAATGACAATAAGCTTTTAATGTCTAGATAGCGATTGTCTTAATCGTATTTTTTTCCTGAAATTTACATAAAAATCAAATAATTCTTTTTGAATTTTAGTTTTATTTATCATTGACCTAGATTCCAAAAATTACTTGGAATGATTTTTCTGGAACGTCAGCATTATTCAAAGTATGATCTCACTCTGACATTTATTTTCTGTTTGTTTTATATCAGTTCATGTGTATTGTCATTCTGAGACAGTCTTCTGTTATATGATTTATCACGTTGATTATATTTGGTGCCGATAATTTCATTGGTTATACGCATTTGATGTTAAATTGTTTCTCCTTGGGAAATCTGAACTCTATATTCAATTTTAGAGCACCTTGTAGCAACTCTAATTTATTCAATTTCAGAACACTGTGTAGCAACTCTTATTTAATTCAATTTCAGAGCCTCTTGTAGCAACTCTATTCAATTTCAGAACACCCTGTTGCAACTCTTATTTATTCCATTTCAGAGCACCATGTATATGCAACTCTTATTCAATTTCAGAACATCCTGTAGCAACTCTTACTTATTCGGTTTCAGAACACTGTGTAGCAACTTTTATTTATTCAATTCCAGAACACCCTGTAGCAACACTTATTTATTCAGTTTCAGAACACCCTGTAGCAACTCTTTATTTATTCCATTTCAGAACAGCCTGTAGCAACTCATTTATTCCATTTCAGAAGACCCTGTAGCAACACTCTATTCATTCATTTTCAGAACAGTGTGTAGCAACTCTTATTTATTCAATTGCAGAACATCCTGTAGCAACTCCTATTTATTCAATTTCAGAGCACCATGTAGCAACTCTTATTCAATTTCAGAACATCCTGTAGCAACTCTTATTTATTCATTTTCAGAACACTGTTTAGCAACTCTTGTTTATTCAATTTCAGAGCACCATGTAGCAACTCTTATTTATTAATTTTCAGAACACTGTGGTGTAGCAACTCTTATTTATTCAATATCACAGTCCCTTGTAGTAACTCTTATTTATTGCATTTCAGAGCACCCTGTAACAACCACATGTTCGACGTGTGGGAAAGCCTTCTACAGGAAGTGGAGGTGGATTCCCAAATCCACGCCGACGTGGCAGGCACCCTCAACAGACAGATATCGCGTCCACTCATCGAGAAGACCTTCTTCAGGAAAATTCAGTCCAGGAAGGTGTTCACCCACAGAGAGAGCTTCGATACCATACTTTTAAAGACTGAGGACATGCTAAATAAGGTAAGGGAGTGTTTTAAGGTCCCCTAGCTCCATGATTATGATAAGGCGTGATCCGACCTCCAGCTTACTCAGGACGCGCGCTCAAGATCTTCCCTTCACGCATAAGTTGTAAACATTTTATTCCTAACTTTTAACGTAAATTAAAACGTGCTCAAGTCTATGGTTAAATAGAGCCTTGTTTCACTAACGAAAATTAAAATAAATACGCTATATTTTATTAGAAATAGTATTTCTGTACTGTTTAACATGCACATTATTTATTTTGTTTACATTTTCATTCTAACAAATAAGTTATACATATCCTATCCTAAAATTTCTGTATCTTTAACTCAACACAAAACACCTTTTTCAGACCTTTTTATGCTGTTCATCCATAGATCTTTCCTAACCCCCAACTAAAATAACTACAACAACAACAGAGTATTTTGTAGGCTTTCTCCCTGAGTAAGCGAAAAAAAGAGAGAGGTATTCAAAAGAAGTTGGCAAACTCTAATATAGTTGTGGTAGTGAAGCATTAACCACTACACTTGGAATAATTATAAAGTACTAAGTCCACTCCTAATAGATATGTATTCATGATATCCATCTCATGATTAAGGAGTTGGACGCCAATCTTTTTCGCTTAATCGGGGAGTAAGCCTGCAAACTATTTTGTGGTTGGGGGGGGGGGGGCGCTTAGGAAAGCCATAAAGAAAAGCCCAAAAAGTTCTGAAAAAAAGTGTTTGAGTTAAAGATAAAGGAATCTTAGGATACGATATTTATGGTTTATTAGAATAAAAATGCATATTTTAGAATAAATAATGTGCATGTTAAACAGTTGAGAACAATTATTTCTAATAAAATATAGCGTATTTATTTTAATTTTCATTGGCGAAACAACGAGCTCTTTGACCGTAGATTTTAGCACGCCCCTCCAAGTAAGCTGGCGGTCGGACCACGCCTCGTTTACTAGAACATTGAACATAATCGGTGCTTTCATCACTGATGTTCCATCAGCAGTGATCAGTGCTGAGCGAAAACTAATTGGCCTAACATCTTTGAGTAGTGCATTTCATAATACGAAAACGTTGCCAGCAACCGTTGTTGGTTTACTGATGAATTAGAAAAAGGTCTTGCTGTTGCATCAGGCCTCAGATAACCAAGTGGAGTGATGCAATTGGCTTTTGACAGAGAATCAGTTTAGTTATCAGAGAGTGCGATATTATTTTATTTGGTATGTCAGGTCGAAAACGGATCATTCATAAATGTTAGTTTTGGAGCATATCCATAGCTATGCATTATTCGTGTCACTGAAGGCTTGGCCTTATTTTCAATTTATTGCTTCAGTATTTTAATAACGTAATGTAATACTTGAACTCATTAAATGTTAGTAAGGTTACTATTGCGACTCGGCTGATAATTATTTCAGTGGCACTGGAAGCTTTACACTATAATAATAGGCTTTTGATAGTTAATGGCGTATGTAAGAAATTTCATATTAAAAATGTAAATGCTGTATAAAATTACATTAATCAGTCATAGAGAATCTCACGTAATTTTACTGAATTGGAAGATTACCTTCATTTTTGTATTGGAATGCTATGTGGTTGATTATTTCAACGCGAGGGTACCTCTTCTTGGGAATGGTGTGCTTGTAAATAAACCCTATCTTTCATTATTCGAGAATTGAGTTCAGTTTCATATGAAAAAAAACTGAAGACGTGAGACACTTATGTTTTGGCACAAGGGGAATGAAAATGAGTTCTTTCAAGTCTTTGGTTAGAAGACTACAGGAGGTGCTGTCAACACAGACGCTCTCTGATAAAAGACATACGCTTATAATCGATCATTACGTGCAACAGCCACTTAAGAGGCAGGATCCAAGTGAAGGTAAATATTTGTTCACCTAATAATAGCAGTGATATCATATTGATGAAAAATTTGATCAGTGTCACATTTCGCTAGGATGGTTTAGGTGGTCTTGCATGAGCCCTATATCCTTATATATATATATATATATATATATATATATATATATATATATATATATATATATATATATATATATAATATATATATAAGAGAATTGAGTTGAATGATTCCAGTGTAGATGGCACATCTAGAGACCTTAAGATAACTCCAGTTTTCTTCGCTAGGAAAACAAGTGAATTCGACCCTAATTCTCTGCTTGGCGTGTTATTTTGTTTAGAGGAGAATGAAGGCAAGAGACCCAAGAATCTTAGGTGACACTCATCGAAAATGTGGTTCATGAAGCAGTCGGTTTTCGATGAGAAAGAAACCTTTCATTTCCCATTTTGATCACAATTACAACCCTTGATAAGGTACACCTTTAACTTCATAATAATGAATGTCACACACTGATGTGAGATGAGCGCCGCTGTGGGACTTTGAGATTTTTATTTTAATTTTGTAGCCCAAAGGATAGAGTTCTGTATCTGGATGCATTATCCATTGTAAGTGAATATGCTGTGGTAATGTTTGAACGATACCAAACAGGGTATTGGTACTGACGATTTCATTCTTCTCGAAAGCTGAAGTGGCTGCTTACTCGGATTTCATGAAGGAGGCTGGAGTAACCCTCTCAGGATCCGTGTACATAGCTATGTAATATACCCAGATGCTTATGACTGAGGCTGCATCATAGTCTGCAAGATGAAAGTAAGCAAATGAAACTGGAAAAAGGTCTTGAAGGTTGTGTAGTTCATCGAATAGAGTATCGAGAATACAACTATACTATGACGAAATTAATATTGTGTGAGAAGTACAATTTTTTTAATCATATCCTTCATGATTCAAATGTATGAATGAAGCGCCTCAGCCGCGTGGTTGGTATGGTATTAGCGTCCCACCTCGGTGGTCGCGGGTTCGATTCTCGGCCATTCCATTGAGGAGAGTGAGATGTGTTTTTCTGGTGATAGAAATTCACTCTCGACGTGGTTCGGAAGTCACGTAAAGCCGTTGGTCCCGTTGCTGAATAACCACTGGTTCCATGCAACGTAAAAGCACCATACAAACAAACAAGTGTATGAATGTCTCACGTCTTAGCGAGAGAGCGTAGCTTATCAGATTGTTGAAAGAAGGATGCTATTCCAGGTCTGGTTACAGCTGTTCTAGTATTAACTAATTTTAGATTTTTTAGTCGTGCCTGATTTTCCCAGCGCTTACCAAGTTACAGAGTGTAGAGGAATATAGGCGATCAGAAGTTCCAAAGACTAAAGTATCCTCTTTTTTATGGAAAATAGGCGTTTCTTAAACTTTCTTGTGCAGAGGAGCCCTTTTATTAAAATGACTTATGTAGCGGACCCCTTATTGTAATAAGTTCCCTCTAGGTTTTAAAAGTGTTTCCAGTGTATAATATATGGCAGCTACTAAAATTGCTACTGAATTATTTAGTAATGGCTTATTTTCAATCATTATGCTTACATTTTACTTAAAACAACTTTCACAACATTATTAATTTTGTAATTTTGCACACAAGAGCCACGTTTTGGCCTAAAATTTATCTGACACCGACGGCCAAATTATCCTGCGGACCCCTTGGAACATTCCACGGACTCCTTGGCGTCCGCGGACCACACTTTAAGAAACTGCTTTACAGGCAGCCGTTACCATCGGTTACATTATCGGAAGGATCTTTCTTTCCTGACATTCCAAAAATCACGATCTACTCCACGAATCGGTAGACGGAGCGAGAATTGTCTTTGTCTGTGCAAAAGCAGCGTTTTGTCTGACCCTAGTTTATTTGTTCACTAAACCTTTTGTCATTCGTATGACCTCGATTTTCTTCTAAGTTATTTTTTTTATTATAGAGATCGCTGCATGAGATTGTGGGAGGCCGAAGCTGTAGAGACTGAAAGAAGAGACTGGCTTTGCGAGACAAATATTGTCTACCTGATTCATTCAGTATCACAGAGTGATGTCAAACAATCCTATAAAGAGGCCAAGTTCCTACAGTGGTTTTCTGTGGAGAGATAAGGTAAAAATCGCAAGAATTCAGTCAGAATCTACCAGATGAGACAATCAGACCGATTGACCTATAAAGGACTTTTTTTTGTGTACCTAGTATCTCATTCGTGAATAATGGAAAATAATTAACTCGTCATAAGAGATTATTATCATTGTTATTATTATAATCATGAAGAAATGAAGTTATTGGCCTCAGGTCTCAGGTGGAGGATCGTTAGGGACTAATTAATTTTACATAACAAAGACAAAGTTTAAGAATAGTATCTGAAGTGGAACAGAACTTGGTCATTTTTTATACTGAAAATTTTATTCCCGTTTATCTCGTACTGCTTTTGAGCGCCTCAGTGGCGTGATCGGTATGGTCTTGACCTGCCACCTCGGTGGCCGCGTGTTCGATTCTTTGGCATTCCATTGAGGTGCGAGAGATGTGTATTTCTGGTGATAGAAATTCACTCTCGACGTGGTTCGGAAGTCATGTAAAGCCGTTGGTCCCATTGCTAAATAACCACTGGTTCCATGCAACGTACAAACACCAAAGAAACAAACAAATCATACTGCTTTTGGGTTTACGTATGAATGTTTTTGGGAATCTATAATATTTCTAAGTTATCCGATTAAAATAGTGTCTGGAATGAACTGTAAGTAAACTCTTTTCGATGAAAGTGACTAATTTTTGTACCTGAATTTCCATTAACAAAAGCTGTTATACGATGTCAGTATATTTTTCATTTTGAGAAACAAAGTTGTTGTTCTCACTAACTACAGCATTTCAAAAAAACGTGATTTCCCTTGGCTTGCAGCTAATTACTTTATGGCAATTTTGCTTATGGCGATTTACTGCCACAATTCCTGTGATGTGAAGGAAGGGTATTCCTGGTACGGTGGAAGCTGATTGAACCAGGGAGTTGCTAATTAGTTTGGGTTGTGCTGTTCAGCTCTCTCTTTTTATTTATTTATTTATTTTTAATTCCCCAAACTCTTTTAATTTTATTTCATGCTATCGTAGGAATTCCTTCGTAGGTAGTTGTCATGCAAATTTTACCAGGTTAACATTCAGCACTTTCGGGAAAGGCTTTTTTGAAGACAGAATTCGATAGATCCCTCAGCCTCTAGAGGTCGGGTAATGAGCCTATCTGGCTTTCCTTGCGATTAATATAAATATATTTTTTTTAATTCATTTTTTTTATTTATTTTTTTAGAACTGTTGGTATTTGGGTTGCAGATATATTATGTTAAAATTGTAAAGAGCTTTGGAAAGGTTTTCGATTTTTAGCAATGATTTTAGACATAATTCTAAAGTTTTTTGGTATTTGGGTTATAGATATATAATGTTAAAATTGTGAGGAGCTTTTGAAAGATTTTCCATTTTTTTAGGAAGGATTTTAGACATTGTTCTAAAATTTTTTGGTATTTGGGTTGTAGATATATAATGTTAAAATCGTGAATAGCTTTTGATAGGTTTTTTTTAATTTTTTAGTAAAGATTTCAGACATAATTCTACAGTTTTATTGGTATCTGGTTTGCAGATATATAATTTTAAAATAGTTGGGAACTTTGGAAAGGTTTTCGATTTTTTTAGCAAGGATTTTAGACATCCTCCTAAAGTTTTTTGGTATTTGGGTTGCAGATATATAAAGTTAAAATTGTGAAGAGCTTTTGAAAGGTTTTCATTTTTTAGCAATGATTTTAGACATCATTCTACAGTTTGAGGACAGATAAGACTGATCGCACCCACATTTTTGTTTTCAGAGATGTCACCCGCCCCCTCTCTTTTTTTTTTTTTTTTTTTTTTTTTTTTTTTTTTTTTTTTTTTTTTTCTCTCTCTCTCTCTCAGGAGCAACGACCTTTTTATGAAAGTATCAGTACACATTCCAAACATTTCATTTTTTTTATCTGGTTCCCTGGTAATTAGGACGTTGTTTCCGAGAGCTTCCTGGGCCACTGAAACGGATTTTCTATGCTAATCTGTTAATGAAATTTTGTACATCTCCTAATTGAAATGAATCTTTCGTTGGATTTGGAGAGTTGTCGCAGTGTGCGAACATTTGTAATCTGGCCAGTGCTCTTGTTCTTTTGAATATTTTTTCTGAATAAATTCCTAGGAATTTCAATCATTTTATTTTCCTGTCGTGCACGACGAAAGTTATGCATAATTCATGTATACGTATGTTGCTATCAAAAGTTTAGTATATATATTTTCACCAGTCTAATCCATCAGTGTTGGGGTATTATGCCACACCTCGACAGTGGCCTGTCATATTTCCTGCCTTTTTCTTGGCGTAGTTGGTTATTTTTGTTGTGACAGTAGTTGACAGTTTCAGTCAGCTTCGTATTACTAGATGCTGAAACTTGTTATTGTATTGTAATTCGCTTTCATGGAAATTTGATACATCTTGTACACCGGTATTTAAGTTCTTTTTTTTTTTTTTTTTTTTGGTACATCTTGTATACTTTTTTTTAAAGTACTTTGTTTTTGTCCGTAATATAGGAACGTTGTTTTTCTTGTAAACTTTCCCCTCTGGCTTTGATATATCCGTGAACTCTATACTGGAATTTGTCAGGCTGTTAGAACTGCCTCGGTTTGTTTACTTGTTTTTCTTGTTTGCCATAAAGATTTTCATAGAATCTGTGGTCTGACCATCGCGCTGTGACCTCTGATTTTTGTCATCAAACGCCTGTTCGAAAAGCCCCTCCGTTCTCGAACCCTTTGATCCGAAGAGCAAACGCTCCGGAGGAAGCCTCCACGTGATCAGTATTGGTTGACGCTTAGTTTCAACATTCAAATAAAACTGTCCCTTTTATAACATCTGTCTCGGTATCACCCTTCTTCAGTATATCATGTAGCGGTGGTGGTTTGAATCTGCAGCTTGAGACATTATAGTATTAATATAACGACAATCCCGTAGGTTCAAAAAGTCGACTATCTCTACTCAAAGAAGAAAGAAAGGTGATACCTGTTATAGTAGATTCACATCAACCGTGCATCTGATGTTTAGGCCCGTCCCTTACGACGCTCCTGATTGGCTGTTGATAAGCCAGTCACAGGGCTGGAAACTCTCGGTCTCTTGAGAGGGTTCACGTAGGCAGGATGTATGTTCCACTTCCCATGAGGGATACGTCTTTCAAAAGTATCCCCCAGGAGAGGTAGAACATGCATCCTACTTATGCGAACTCTCGAGAGAGACTGAAAGTTTCCAGCCCTGTGATTGGCTTATCGACAGCCAATCAGGAGCCGTCGTAAAGGGACTGGCCTAGACATCAGATTCACGGTTGATGGGAATCTACTATAGTTTATTACGTGTAGATTATGTGAGAGAATTATATGAATACATATTGCATTACAGGCAAGTTACATTTAATGTTCCTGCCTTGTTGTGGGATCCTATGTTCCTTTAAGAATCCCGGTCTGAATGCACTGGTTTAAAATGTGTAGTAAAAAAAAAAAAAAAAAAATATCTGATGAAAATACAATATTTAACCAAGCACTTGAAACTTCGTGCAGTGCAAAAGTTTAGGAGAGATGTCTTCAAGTAAGCGAGTTTTAATAGCTACGAGAGTCAGACGAGTCTGTGCTGGTTAAGGCAAGGGGGGCTGAATCCCCTCCAAGACAAACAACAGGTGTCCTTTTGACGGCTCATTATTATATTTGGTTCGTTAACGACGAGATGAAAAATCATTTGCAGTAGAGCTTATTTCCTATGACAGCTTACGTTGTTGTGTGAGTGATCCTTTCTTATTTGATTTATTTAATAATGATTTACAGTGCTTTATTATGCTTTATCCAAGTTTTTGCCATTCATAAGTCGTATTAAATTCATGTAGTTGTGTATTTAACTTCTAGTTTATATTGCGTTCTCAGTACTAATTTGGAAAGGAAATCTATCGCTGGCAAAAGGTATAGGTTACCTTACAGGCCTCTCTCTCTCTCTCTCTCTCTCTCTCTCTCTCTCTCTCTCTCTCTCTCTCTCTCTCTCTTTTTGGAGTCTGTGGAAGGCTTGACGCTTCTATCTCACAGTTCATAAGCGTTTGTCGAGAACGTCATTATTCTATACGGTGTAGTAATATTTTTCATTCGATCTACTATAGTTTTTTAACAGCTAGTGGGTGAAAGATTTAGTCAGTATGCTTTATTGAATTTTAAATTGGTGATTGAGTGTAGGTTAATATTTATAAAGATGCGTTCATTGATGTTTAAACTCGTGGTAATTATTCGGGCATCGTATTTAATAAATTTGTAAATCCCTGGGAAAGTTTTAGTCGTAGATTAACGTCAGAATCATCATCATCATCATAGTTACATTTTTAGTTATCAATCACAGACATTACTGCAGCTGCTTTGCTGCGTCCCTTCGTCCCTTTGCTGCAAACCCTTTCATTCCTTTTACTCCACCTCCGTTCTTATTCTCTGCCTTCCATCTTACTTAGCTACAACCCCTTTCATTCCTTTTACTGTACCTCTCTTCATATTCTCTCTCATCCATCTTACTTTCCACCCTCTCCTAAAAGCATCAGTTATCAGTAACTTGAATAGGCCGCAGGATGAAGGTGGGGGAGAACGGTTGCGTCATCGCCTAGAAGCCTAGTGGACAGTAACCTCACTTTCTTCTCTCTTTTTCCTTGGCAGTGTCGTCGGGATTACTCGGATGCCTACCTGGCCCACTACCGCACCCAGACCAACGCCTCGCTAGCTGCTTACTTCGACGCCCACAACGCATACGTCCAGCAACTGCACGCCACGAACGGCATGCTTCAAGAGTACAACAGATCCACGCTCCCTACACTTCTAGAGGTAAGGAAGTTGTACCGTACTTTTAGATCCCTATCGGGTTACATGAGGTAAGGGAACAGTACCGTACTTAGATCCTTATTGGGTTGCTTGAGGTAAGGGAACAGTACCGTACTTACACCCCTATTGGGTGGCTTGAGATTTCATATTTATGTATAGTGGTTTTACCGAAGGGGCATTTGAGGAATCTTATTATCTATTTATTTTTTAAATTCTGCATATTGAGTATTGAGAGCTTTGACGTTTTCTCTAGCACGCCTGCAGACGTTATTTCAGTTTTGTAGAGATTTTACCCTTGTGTGTTCTTGCTATAGATGGTAGTCTTGGGGTATATGCTATGTATATGCACAGCGTACATTTATATATATATATATATAGATATATATATATATATATATATAATATATATATATATAATGTATGTATGTATGTATGTAGTATGTATGTATGTATCACCTACCAGAAGAGAGACAGCAGGGTCTGAAATATAGTACTTTCTTTATATTGCAGAGAGAGAGAGAGAGAGAGAGAGAGAGAGAGAGAGAGAGATATTTAATATTGAAGTCAGCATATCTTTTATATATATATATATATATATATATATATATATATATATATATATATATATATATATGGATTAAGCTACAAATGTCCTTTAATATCCAATTCGCTCTACATCGGAATTAATATATTTTCATATATATTAACCGAAGGGGAATTTTTTAGTTTCAACTAAAAGATACCCCTTCGGTTAACATATATGAAAATATATTAATTCCGAGGTAGAGCGAATTGGATATTAAAGGACATTTGTAGCTTAATGTATATGAATCACGGTTATGTGATATATATATATATATATATATATATATATATATATATATATTTCTAAGATGAATTCGATTTTTAAATTATATTTGTTGCTATATTATATGAATACATTATATGTGGAATTTTTTATATCGAAATCTCTATACCTTAGGAATAAATTGCTATGTATTTGTGCATGTGTGTGTGTCTGTGTCTGTGTCTGTGTATGTTGAGAGAGAGAGAGAGAGAGAGAGAGAGAGAGAGAGGAGAGAGAGAGAGATGCAAATTCATGCAGGAAAAAGAAAGTCACACTAATTTCACGAGTAATTAGTTCCTACTTGCTGTCTCGAGTCAAGAGGAGAAGCAGAAACTGAAGAGGTATAGGGAGGGGGATGTTGGTGGGCCTGTTGGGGAGGGGTTGACTCCCTTTTTGGGGGGGTTACTAGTGGCATTTCTCCTCGTTTTTTTCAAGATGGCAATTTGAAACGTCATTTTTCCCCCTTTTTTTAAATAAAAGATCTAACAGGTGAATTTTCCCCCCGCTTTTATAACAAATTTAACAAACATCAGTTTTTCTCAGTTTTTATAAAAGATTTAACAAACGTCATTTTTCCCCCGTTTTTATAAAAGATTTTAACATGAGTTTTAACGAGCGTTTATAATTGTCTTATTCTTCCAAATATTTATTTTCAGTAACGTTTTCTTCATCATAATTAATCTGATGATTATTTATTGCAAATATCTCTGAAAACGGCATCTTATTGACCAGTGTTCTCTTTATTGTTTGGCGGGTTTCAGTGTAAACTCTGACCTTCGACGTGCGTTCAGTTGAAGGAGTTCTTTGGCGAGCACATACATTCACATTTCTCTCAATTTTAGTCCTGTTTCATTCCATTTTTAACAGGTAAATGAAGATATATATAGAGAGGTGAATCGTCAGCAAAACCATATAAACAAAAATTGTAGAGGGTACTCGGATATTTAATGTTGGTCTTTTCAGTAATGTTCCATCCAACTTGGTAAGTCGTCAGATGCTCACATAGGAAAGTCTAGGATATTAAGAGAACCTGATGGATTTAGTGGTGTTTCTTTCTTTCATCGAAGTTCATTGGCAAATATTTTAGGTGGAAGTTGTTTTCTTCTCTTTATTTCGTCAATAATTTTGTGGCCGGTGGTAGAAATCTTGAGCTGTTTTGCTAGTGACTGCCCTAATGCCCTTTGCGAGTGACTGCCCTAAATGCCCTTCTAAGGGTCGTTGACCCTGAAGCTCAGACGCCTCTACACATTTCTGCAGTGTCCGCAGTGCTGGTTCTTGTCCCCTTCTTTCTCATCGTCTTCCCCTCTTGATGATTTAGCATGTTGTTCTACAGTAATTTCTTTTCGAGGTTTAGTATTTCCCACTTCCCCATACATCTTAGTGGGCAAACATTCATTACTGATTGTTCCGACGCCGTCGTATACGTACCTCGAACGACTTTAATAGGAGAGTCCTGGATGTCAGTCCGGGATTCCCCTAATGAAGTACTTCGAGGTAAGTATAGCTAGGAAAAATACAAATGACCAAGAATTTGTGATTTTCTCTCGCTACCTGGAGCATTCTCTTGTTCCTTCCATTAGTTCTAGTCAGTTTTCTGAAACTGAGTGCATCTTCCTTATCTCCTGGTCAGGGTCATCTTCATATTTATGAAAACAGTGCTGTAGTTTACGCTTTGCAGAACCAACTTAGACATCTTAGGAAATATATATCGAAAGAAAGCCTCGCTAGTAGTCAACTGTATGTACGTGTGAGTGAGAGTACGGGGCAGGAAGTCATCAGCAGTAAATAAACTAAAGTGAAGAGAGAGAGAGAGAGAGAGAGAGAGAGAGAGAGAGAGAGAGAGAGAGAGAGCCAAACCTGAAATTCAGTCCGCCGGATTTCAAAGACCGTTGAGATGCGTATCTGGATATTAAGACGGGTGGAGAGAGAGAGAGAGAGAGGAGAGAGAGAGAGAGAGAGAGAGGTACTGGCCTGGAAATGGAATGGGAAGAGGAGATTGCTTCGATAGGCATCATATAATGTCGGGGTCGGCCTGAAATTTAGTTGAGATTTGTAATATCGCACCGGGGTTGGTTTTCGGTACTCGGTATCAGAGGCTGCCTTTTATGATGATACTCTGCATGCGTTGCCTTTTATATGATGATACTCTGCATTCGTTGCCTTTTATGATGATACTCTGCATGCGTTGCCTTTTATATGATGATACTCTGCATTCGTTGCCTTTTATGATGATACTCTGCATTCGTTGCTTTGTCTTTGTGGTTTCGTTTCTGTGAGCGTTTCTGTGTTGCCGTTGTGTAACTGATGAAGCTGGGAATGTTAATCTTGTGTCTTTATGAAGTCGTATTAATTTGATTGCTAAACTTTTTGGTGGAGTTTGAATTATGTAATTTTTTTGTCGTCTGTATCAAAAGTTACTTTGAATATTTTTTTTTGTCGTCTGTATCAAAAGTTACTTTGAATAATTTTTTTATCATCAGTATTAAAAGTTCCTTTGAATTAAAATTTTTTATTTCTCGTATTAAAAGTTTACTTTGAATCTTTAATTTAAATTTCGGTCTTGGTTTTTATTAAAAGAAGTTACTTTGAATTAAAATTTTTTTTTTGTTCGTCTGTATTGAAGTTCTTTGAATATTTTTTTTTGTCGTCTGTATTAAAAGTTACTTTGAATATTTTTTATCGTCTGTATTAAAAGTTACTTTGAATATTTTTTTGTCGTCTGTATTAAAAGTAACTTTGAATAATTTTTTTAGTCGTCTGTATTAAAAGTTACTTTGAATAATTTTTTATCGTATGTATTAAACGTACTTTGAATATTGTCTGTATAGATTACTTTGAATATTTTTTTTTTTTTTGTCGTCTGTATTAAAAGTTACTTTTGAATAATTTTTTATCGTCTGTATTAAAAGTTTACTTTGAATATTTTTTTTTGAATCGTCTGTATTAAAAGTTACTTTGAAATTAGTGTCGTCTGTATTAAAAGTTACTTTGAATATTTTTTTTATCGTCTGTATTAAAAGTTACTTTGAATATTTTTTTTTTTGTCGTCTGTATTAAAAGTTACTTTGAATATTTTTTTTGTCGTCTGTATTAAAAGTTACTTTGAATAATTTTTTATCGTCTGTATTAAAAGTTACTTTGAATATTTTTTTTATCGTCTGTATTAAAAGTTACTTTGAATATTTTTTTTGTCGTCTGTATCAAAAGTTACTTTGAATTTTTTTTATCGTCTGTATTAAAAGTTACTTTGAATAATTTTTTTTATCGTCTGTATTAAAGTTAACTTTGAATATTTTTTTTTTTTATCGTCTGTATTAAAAGTTACTTTGAATAATTTTTTTTATCGTCTGTATTAAAAGTTACTTTGAATATTTTTTTATCGTCTGTATTAAAAGTTACTTTGAATATTTTTTTTTATCGTCTGTATTAAAAGTTACTTTGAATATTTTTTTTTTCGTCTGTTATTAAAAGTTACTTTGAATATTTTTTATCGTCTGTATTAAAAGTTACTTTGAATATTTTTTTTTTATCGTCTGTATTAAAAGTTACTTTGAATATTTTTTTATCGTCTGTATTAAAAGTTACTTTGAATATTTTTTTTTGTCGTCTGTATTAAAAGTTACTTTGAATATTTTTTTTTTGTCGTCTGTATTAAAAGTTACTTTGAATATTTTTTTATCGTCTGTATTAAAAGTTACTTTGAATATTTTTTTTGTCGTCTGTATTTGCAGTGACTTTGAATATTTTGTAAAAAAAAAAATTCATTTAACATTTTTTGAGTGCTCTTTCTATTTGTTAGTTTATCTTTACTGTCGTCTTTCTGTCTCTAACTGTGAGGTATACAGTACATTATTTTTCTTCCTTGTAGTAGTAATTTTTATTTTGGGACATTTTTAGCTTTCATCGTAAAAAGAACTCTGCTAATAAAAGCCTATTTGGGATTTTATGTCTATGCTAAACAAATTTTATTATGCGATTTCATTTTCCATGCTATTGCTGTACCTACTCGGCAAAAAATTAATGACGTTTGCATCGTGTAACATACGATAAGGAAATCATGTTTACGGAATTTTTTTTTTTTTTTTTTTTTTTTTTTTGGGGGGGGGGGGTTTTTAATAGGGGGGGGGTTTCCCACTCCAGTGAAGGCCCCTTAATATGATTTTTATATCCCGTAATGAAGCCTGTTTTTTTTTATTAGCGCTGATAAAGTCGGTAATTGTGGTGTTTATCGGGAAACACTTTCCAAGCCGGGGTGAGGTTGTGGGGGGAGGGGGGGGGTGGGGGGGGGGGGGGGAAACTACTTGAATGACAGGGTACGGACGCGATAAGCGTCATCGCGATAATGTGTTTGAATTACAGTGTCAATGCGGTCTTCTCCTCTCCCCCCCCCCCTCCCCCCCACCCCCCCCTCCCTCCCTCCCTACCCCCCTACCCACCCGCTGTAAATACACTGTGTAATCCATACACGTTTCGGGTTAATGTGGTTTGTTTATACGTTGACTGGTTGTGATGATGGCTGACATTAACCTGAAGTAGAACTGAAAATGTGTTCGAGTAATATTCAATAGAATAATAATAATAATAATAATAATAATAATAATAATAATAATAATTAATAATTATTATTATTATTATTGTATGGTAAGAGCATCAAGGAAATAGATACCCTAATCCAGACTGTAAGGATTGTATCTGGGGACATCAGGATGGAGTTTGGAATAGAAAAATGCGCCTTAGTCAACATACAAAAGGCAAAGTAACGAGAACTGAAGGGATAAAGCTACCAGATTGGGAGCAACATCAAACAAGGCGATACTCAAGTCAAAACTCAACGCCGGAAATATGATAAAAGCCATAAACACATGGGCAGTGCCAGTAATCAGATACAGCGCAGGAATAGTCGAATGGACGAAGGCAGAACTCCGCAGCATAGATCAGAAAACCAGGAAACATATGACAATACACAAAGCACTACACCCAAGAGCAAATACGGACAGACTATACATAACACGAAAGGAAGGAGGGAGAGGACTACTAAGTATAGAGGACTGCGTGAACATCGAACACAGAGCACTGGGGCAATATCTGAAAACCAGTGAAGACGAGTGGCTCAAGAGTGCATGGGAAGAAGGACTAATAAAAGTAGACGAAGACCCAGAAATATACAGAGACAGGAGAAAGACAGACAGAAACAGAGGACTGGCACAACAAACCAATGCACGGACAATACATGAGACAGACTAAAGAACTAGCCAGCGATGACAATTGGCAATGGCTACAGAGGGGAGAGCTGAAGAAGGAAACTGAAGGAATGATAACAGCGGCACAAGATCAGGCCCTAAGAACCAGATATGTTCAAAGAACGATAGACGGAAATAACATCTCTCCCATATGTAGGAAGTGCAATACGAAAAATGAAACCATAAACCACATAGCAAGTGAATGCCCGGCACTTGCACAGAACCAGTACAAAAAGAGGCATGATTCAGTGGCAAAAGCCCTCCACTGGAGCCTGTGCAAGAAACATCAGCTACCTTGCAGTAATAAGTGGTACGAGCACCAACCTGAAGGAGTGATAGAAAACGATCAGGCAAAGATCCTCTGGGACTATGGTATCAGAACGGATAGGGTGATACGTGCAAACAGACCAGACGTGACGTTGATTGACAAAGTCAAGAAGAAAGTATCACTCATTGATGTCGCAATACCATGGGACACCAGAGTTGAAGAGAAAGAGAGGGAAAAAATGGATAAGTATCAAGATCTGAAAATAGAAATAAGAAGGATATGGGATATGCCAGTGGAAATTGTACCCATAATCATAGGAGCACTAGGCACGATCCCAAGATCCCTGAAAAGGAATCTAGAAAACTAGAGGCTGAAGTAGCTCCAGGACTAATGCAGAAGAGTGTGATCCTAGAAACGGCACACATAGTAAGAAAAGTATGTGATACTCCTAAGGAGGCAGGATGCAACCCGGAACCCCACACTATAAATACCACCCAGTCGAATTGGAGGACTGTGATAGAGCAAAAAAAAAAAAAAAAAAAAAAAAAAAAAAAAAAAAAAAAAAAAAAAAAAAAAAAAAAAAAAAAAAAAAAAAAAAAATAAAAAAAATAATAATAATAATAATAATAATAATAATAATAATAATAATAATTGGGTTAAGTCAGCGGGAATTGGACCCATATAATCATAGGACACTAGGCGCGATCCCAAGATCCCTGGAAAAGGTACCTGGAAAAATTAGATGCCGTAGTAGCTCCAGGACTCGTGCAGAGAAGTATGTACACCTGGAAACAACGCCGCACATAGTGAGAAAAGTGATGGGTTCCTAAGGAGGCAGGATGCAACCTGGAACTCCACTAATCCTTATAACTCCTTATAATCCTTGCAACTTGTAACTGCTCCAGCAGAAGTTGATCGCTGTTTCCGGGACCACCAAAAATACCGTTTCTTCGTAATTTTTACGAACGACAAATTTGTCTCTTGTCACCAGTCGGCACTACTGAGGACGAAGTATTTCGGCTTTCCAGCATCTGATCACAACTAATTAAAGTTTATAATGATCGATTTCTAAAACAGAGTTTCTCTCCTTTGATCATTATAACGAGTGTTGAAAGGTCTTTTCAGCACAGCATGTGATCATTGGTGAAAACACCTTAAATTGAAAGTATTCACTCCCAACGAATGTTTGAAACAACGAAAAAGCGTGCCTTCTCCTGTAATTGATACTTTGTTCCATGAGCAAAATACCTTTCCTTATCAGTACTTTATATATATATATATATATATATATATATATATATATATATATATATATATATATATATATATATATATATATATATATATAATATATATATATATATATATATATATATATATATATCTAATAAAAGGAGCCCATAAAAAACACCAAAATATAAACAGAAAAGTACTATATTTCAGAGACTGCTGTCTCCCTCTTCAGGTAGATGAATGAGAATCAGAAAAGGTGGTATTTATACCAAGAGGTCCATCCACAGGCAAGCCAATTTAGGTCACCCCCGCTGATAATCTTCCTTTAATCTTCTTAATTGTTGGTTGAATGAAAACATTGTCGATTGTATCTGAAATCCATGCTCCTTTTGAGATGTTCATTACCTGCCCCCCCATTTATTAAGGCCGATTCCATCATTGGACTCTTGTACCGGCAGTTGCTGCTATGAATTACACGTGACAAATTCTAGTTTATTCTATGGTTTATGTTCATTTATATGGTTGAAAATTGCTGAGTTCTGTTGTCCATACCTAACCGTTTGTGTTGTATTAATCTCTGGGGAAGTGATTTACCTGTAAATCCGATGTAAGATTGGTTACAGTCCTGGCATGGGATTTCGTAAACCCCAATGTCCTTGGGAGATGTCTTTTGTTGGACGTTAATCAGGGATTTGGCTAAGGTGTTTGGGTAAGTAAATGCAAAAGGGTTAGATTTTCCGAGGGTGTGGGTTACTCTCTTAATCGTGTCCAGGTGAGGAATTTTTATTTTATTGTTGGGTGTATCTCTGGTTTTGTCTTTAGGGGGGTCGGTTGAAAATTATGTTTGCTTTGTGAAATGCTTTCTCAATTATATGGTCAAGATACTTTAAAGACGAAAGTTGCTTGCAAATTAGTTCAAATTCTTTTTCCAGGAATTTTGGGGAACAAATTCGTAAGGCTCTTAAGAACATGTTGCTAGCTACACCTATCTAGATAGTAATGTCGTGATAGCTAAACTAGTGAATGTATGAAAGTGAGAACGTTGGTTTTCTGTATATGGTAAATTTGTATTCTGTCGTGTCTCTGATTATTAAAACATCAAGAAAAGGAATTTTGTTGTCTGTTTCTCATTCAACTTTAAATTTGATGCTGGGCACTAATGTGTTTAATTTTGAGAGGAATTCATTAAAATTGCCCCACCTATTATCCCAAAATGTTAGGATATCAACCACATATCTCATCCACAGCATGTTTTTGGGTTTTATTGCATTCCATGTACAGATTGGCTAAAACAGGACTTAAAGGACTACCCATACTACACCCGAAATTTTGCTTGTAGAATGATTCCCAGAATGAAAATACGTTATTAGATGCACATAATTCAACTAACTTTATTACTTTGTCAAGCGCCAATGGGAAATGATCTCAATAGGGGGATTTTTCCCTTAAAAACTGAAGAACGTCCTGTACTGGTACTTTTGTGAATAGGGAGTCCACGTCAAGGCTTAAAGTTTTATGTTGTGAAGTGGTATATGTGCTTCTCTGAATTTGTGACAAAAATCTTCCGAATGTTTAATGTGACTGGGAGAAAAAGTGCCTAAAAAAGGAGAAAGGAGGCCAGCTAACCATTTAGAAATTTTGTAATTGAAAGCTCCGGCACATGAAACGATGGGTCTGAATGGAAGATTGTCTTTGTGAGTTTTGGGAAGGCCATAAAAGTAGGGTAATTTAGGATTAATTACTTTAAATTTCTCTAAATGCAAATTGGATGTTATTGCCGATTTTTGAATGACAAAAGTATATCCTTTGAATTTAAGATAAAATCAAACCCATTCCTTGCAAGGTGTCAAAAATGCTTCAGAATCTTTGACCGTTTCCTTTTTCATTAGTCGATTAAATGCCAAACGGTTCGCTCACTTCGAAGTTTAAATGATCATCTTGATGCTCACTAGGTAGGGTACATTTTATAGCTTTTATTATTGTGTTTCCTTCTCTATCTCACTGGGTTTATGAATAAGATCGATTTCGCTCTTTATAAAATGCTTTTCTTTTAGCGAGGTGGTCTATACAACGGAAAACAGTTGGCGAAAAATTATATTGAAATCCATATTATATTCTCATGGAAGTATAGAATGAGCAGATAAAGATATGTTCAAAACAACTACGATAAAACTTCAGGTGATAATTATGGTGGTAAAATGTGAAAACGTGTCTGAATAGAAAGCCTGTATCAAGAGTATTATTAGTAAGTATATATAGTTTTTGCAGTACTTTTAACCGTGAAAAATGAATAAGGTGCTGGACAGAAATCGTAAGGATTTGTCGCCGCCATTCCTGTTCCTTTTGTTTCAGGTTTTGTTTAAATTTGTCATCAGAGAATGGCGGTGAAATGAAAATAAAAGAATGTGTGTATTAAGCTGAAGAGGGTCCGTGATCGGAAGAGATATGACATGATTGAATGTGCGTTCCTGACGTAATGGAGCGGGAGGAAAAGAAATGGAAAGGCTTGGGAATCAAGATTTTTTTTTTTAAAGGTTGGGGAAGTGTTGCCTCAAGCAAATGCCACAGTCTCTCTCTCTCTCTCTCTCTCTCTCTCTCTCTCTCTCTTAATACCTCTATAATGTCCGAATCCAAATAAGGAATTTCCCTTACACGGGAGGTGATAAAACCATAGTCCTCTCTCTCTCTCTCTCTCTTATTACCTCTATAATGTCCAAATCCAAATAAGGAATTTCCTTTACACGGGAGGTGGTAAAATCATAGTCCTCTCTCTCTCTCTCTCTCTCTCTCTCTCTCTCTCTCTCTCTCTCTCTCTCTCTCTCTCCATCACCACTACCGGTGCTTAACTGTTGTGGTTGAATACTTGATCAGTTCAGGGTAGCAAATTCACAATATGGTCCGGTATTATGTGCACTTAGTACAGTGTAGAGTGACGTATTGTGTGGTTTATTGAACTTGTACTTTTCAGTAACAGAACGTGACAGTAGATCCGTTGTTGAATTAATCACGACGTCACACGTTAACCAAGTGGATTTTCTGTTGCACTGCGGATTACGTTAACAGAGGCGAGACTGACTTTGTTTTTATTTTTGCCTTTCTAATTTGAATTAATTTAATGTTTTCCAAGCGCTCTTTGGGGGCCCCCGATAGCGTGGGGTCCCCGAGCACCCTTGAAGACAGGGTACTGCAATACGCCATGCTCTATCCCACCATCGTTGAGGCAGTTGTTTAAGAAAACGCTTATAATGCAGGGTGTCCATAAAGTCCCAATACTATTACAAGTATTTATTGCCCAGAATGGTACTGGGACTTTATGGACACCCTGTATATCGACAGCATTAAATCAGTTGCATCTATCTTGATCAATGTCACTTCCCGACCACGTCTCTCTGTTACTTCCCTTTCACAAATGACAACCCAAGCCATGAATGAAGTTCTTGTTCTGCTATATCACGGCAACAAATCGCGATATTTTCTGTCACTGTAACCAACCCATCGGAAAGGAGCCGATTATTATAGCGGATTCGAAGACCTTGCTGGCGGATGTCAAACCTCAATGCTAACAGCGGGAGATCTGGCGGATTTTGAATGTCTAAGGTAAACTGGTCTTCAAAGTTCTCCATGTTGTTGTTGTTTAAAACAAAAAATTTTTTTATTCCATGTTTATTTCTCCACTTGAGTAGATTCACATCAACCGTGCATCTGATGTCTAGGCCAGTCCCTTACAGCGCTCCTGATTGGCTGTTGATAAGCCAATCTCGGGGCTGGAACCTCTCAATCCCTCGAGAGAGTTCACATAGGCAGGATGCATGTTCCACCTCTCCTGCGGGATATTTTTGAAAGACGTATCCCTCAAGAGAGGTGGAACATAGATCCTATCTATGTGAACTCTTCTGAGAAACAGAGTAGAGTCTCCAGCACTGTGATTGGCTTATCAACAGCCAATCAGGAGCATCATAAGCGACTGGCCTAGACATTAAATGCATGGTTGATGGGAATCTACTATAGTTATCCTTACATAGTCATTATGTATTTTGAGCGATGGCAAACGCTCGACTT